>NC_068448.1:55716873-56069373 GCF_023373465.1 Oncorhynchus keta | reverse complement strand
ATCACCTTTCACCCCTCACTCCCCCCCTGTACGCCTGGGTCTTGTTTTCCATGGAAGGAGAGGCAGGCATTCATAGTCCAGGTCAACTGTATGAGGCAGGAAAGGCCCTGAAAGGCCCTGTTGTGTTGAAGGAAATAGGGAAGAGTTCCCAGGGAGCTGGGGCGGGGGAGGAAGAAGAGAACAGCGTCCGGGTGGAAGAGGAGTTGGAGGAAAGATCAGAGACGGCCTGTTTTCTCTCTGGTTAGAGGACCCAGGGGAGGGATCTATACACTCTCTTCAGGAAGATCCCCTTCCAACCATGGTCTGGATAGCCACTCCACGTCTGTGTCCCAAATAATTCCATATTCCCTACACAGAGCGCTATGGGCCCTGGTCAAACGTAGTGGACTGCATAGGGAAAATGGTCCATTTGGGATGCCTCGCAGCACTCCACCGGCCACTCATCTGAATAACTCAGCATGCTGTCTTTCCTCCATTAGACTTATCTTCTCTTTTCTGGGGGAAAGAAAAACAGGCTAAAGATGTTAGGAATTGCCCAATGTGATGGAGGAAGAGCCCTGCGATAGAGGTGGGAGGTAGATAGACTTAAGTAGGAATGTTGTTGTTGAATTTGAAAAGGCTGCAATGTGTAGTGTCTGCAGACACTATGAAATGAACAGAGTATCGTGGGCTATATCCCAAATGGCACCCTAGCACCCTACATAGTGTATTACTGTCGGACAGGACCCTTAGGGCTCTGGTCAAAAGTAGTTCACCATATAGGGAATGGGGTTCCATTTGGGACGCAGTCTTTTAAGACTCAGCTTGAAGCTCCCTAACCTTTCCCGAGTTCCCCCAGCCGATACCAACCCCTCAAATGCCCAATTTCAAAAACCAACCCTCTTTGCAGACATCCTTACAATGGCTTTCATGTGTTTTATTCCCTAAATAACAGTATGAAATATTGAGTTATAGCACTGCTGACCTTTTCCTCTCTCTCTCTCTCTCTCTCTCTCTCTCTCTCTCTCTCTCTCTCTCTCTCTCTCTCTCTCTCTCTCTCCATCTCTCTCTCTCTCTCTCTCCCCATCTCTCTCTCTCTCCCATCTCTCTCTCTCTCTCTCTCTCTCTCCTCTCTCTCTCTCTCCTCTCTCTCTCTCCCTCTCTCCCTCTCTCTCCCCATCTCTCCCCATCTCTCTCTCTCCCCCCTCCCCATCTCTCCCTCTCTCTCTCTCTCTCTCTCCCCATCTCTCTCTCTCTCTCTCTCTCTCTCTCCTCTCTCTCTCTCTCTCTCTCTCTCCCATCTCTCTCTCTCTCTCTCTCTCCATCCTCATCTCTCTCTCTCTCTCCCTCTCTCTCTCTCTCTCCCTCTCTTGCTCTCTCCCCATCTCTCTCTCTCCCCTTCTTTCTCTCCCCATCTCTCTCTCGCTCTCCCCATCTCTCTCTCTCTCTCTCCCCATCTCTCTCTCTCTCTCTCTCTCTCTCTCTCTCTCTCTCTCCTCTCTCTCCCCATCTCTCTCTCCCCCCCCCCATCTCTCTCTCCCTCTCTCTCTCTCCCCCATCTCTCTCTCTCTCTCACTCTCCCCATCTCTCTCTCTCTCCCTCCTCTCCAGGATCCAGGCGAAGACGAGGGAGTTCCGTGAACGTCAAGCGTCGGTGGCGAGGGAGAGGGAGTACGCTGAGATCCTGGACATCAACCCCAACCTGAACTGCACCTTCAGCTCCAACGAAGACGAGGAGCACCCCTACGCAGGCATCGGCTCCCTGGACGGGTCATCCGAAGACAGCAGACAGGAGCCCCACCAAGGGCCCCAGCCCCCCCAGGACAGCGGTCCAGACCAGCCCGACCTGGAAGCCCTCTATGCCCAGGTCAACAAACCTCGCAACGGACACCCTCCCTCAGCTGACAGGTAGGGGGCACCGCTACCCACCACCTACACCAGCAACTCTAAAAACAGCCAGCAACTAACAGCATCATCAACAACAGCAACATCTCACCTCCATCTCATACAACACCACCACCTACAACCAACAACACCATCAACAACAACACCACCACCTCCTCCCAAAACCAACAACACCATCAACACCACAACCACAACCACCACCACCCAAAACCAACAACACTATCAACAACAACAACACCACCCAAAACCAACAACACCACCACCACCCATAACCAACAACACCATCAACACCACAACCACAACCACCACCACCCAAAACCAACAACACTATCAACACCACCACCACCTCCCAAAACCAACAACACTATCAACACCACCACCACCTCCCAAAACCACCAACACCATCAACACCACAACCACCACCACCCAACACCAACACCACCATCAACACCACCACTACCACCCAAAACCAACAACACCATCAACACCACAACCACCACCTCCCAAAACCAACAACACCATCAACACCACAACCACCACCACCCAAACCAACAACACCATCAACACCACAACCACCACCACCCAAAACCAACAACACTATCAACACCACCACCACCACCTCCCAAAACCAACAACACCATCAACACCACATCCACCACCTCCCAAAACCAACAACACCATCAACACCACAACCACCACCACCCAAACCAACAACACCATCAACACCACAACCACCACCACCCAAAACCAAGAACACTATCAACACCACCACCACCTCCCAAACCAACAACACCATCAACACCACAACCACCACCACCCAAAACCAACAACACCATCAACACCACCACCACCACCCAAAACCAACAACACCATCAACACCACCACCACCACCCAAAACCAACAACACCATCAACACCACCACCACCACCACCCAAAACCAACAACACCATCAACACCACAACCACCACCACCCAAAACCAACAACACTATCAACACCACCACCACCACCCAAAACCAACAACACCATCAACACCACCACCCAAAACCAACAACACCACAACCACCCACAACCACCACCACCATCAACACCACAACCACCACCCATAACCAACAACACTATCAACACCACCACCACCCAAAACCAACAACACCATCAACAACAACAACACCACCCAAAACCAACAAAACCATAAAAAACAGCACCAACACCTAAACCCAACAACACCATCAAAAGCAACAGACCACCAGCGCCACCATCACCACCTGGCTCATCTACAATGCACACAGCCAGACACACACAACCATGGTCTTCCATTTAAACCTCATTTATAAAAGATGGGGTGTCTGTATTTCTTTCTCCTTTTCAAATTATTTTATTTGTCACACATGTCACACATACTGTGCAAGAATACCTCAGGCAGGTTTTTACACTGTGTCCCTTAGGCACTCGAGACCCAGGTAGATTGTGGCTTCTTACAACGGGGGCAAATCCGTCAATAATTCTGTTCTCAGGGTGTGAAAAATGTAATATCAGAACAACGCTCACTTTTATTGTCCAGGGTCATGTCTAATCCTCCCCTGCTTCCACACACCTTGTCTGGTGGCGCTCTGCATCACTGTCAATGCATGCGCGCACACACACACACTCACACGCACGCACGCACGCACACACACACACACACACGCATACACACACACACACACACACACACACACACACACACACACACACACACACACACACACACACACACACACACACACACACACACACACACACACACTCGCACGCACGCACGCACGCACGCACGCACGCACGCACGCACGCACGCACGCACGCACTCGCCGCACGCACGCACGCACGCACGCACGCACGCACGCACGCACGCACGCACGCACGCACGCACGCACGCACGCACACACGCACACACACACACACACACACACACACACACACACACACACACACACACACACACACACACACACACACACACACACACACACACACACACACACACACACACACCACTGTCAGTAAAGCTTCCCCGGCCAATAAGGGAGAAGGTCATCTATAAACCCAGGAGTCAACAGGAATATATGATGTGATAAAAAAATCCAGCTTGGTGTTATTACATTGTTTAGCTATGTTAATTAGTGTGAGGAAGGCATTGGTATTCTGAAGAGCTATTTTGAAGATGCTGCTATGCTTCTATGTGCTTGGGCTTTTTGAGTTCGTTTTATTTACTCTGGCTTTTGTTGGTAGTACATTGGCTTATTACAAATGAACCCTATTCCCTTCATAGTGCACTACTTTTGACCAGGGCCTATACAGTTCAGGGAATAGCGTGTCATTTGAGACACAGACATTGTATTACTGACACATTGCCAGTGATCTGTTAAAAGCATCCAATGCTGGGAGTCTTTTTGTTTGGCAAAAATGCTGTGTTTTCAGTTCCCCATTAGCTTATGATGGGAACTGCTTTCGTTTCCCAAAACAAAAAAAGGAAGGAAGGCAAATATTTATCACAAACACAAGTTTCATAAATATGGCAAAAAGTATGTCATGTCGAGGGACCAAAGTTCTCAGCTGCATTTCTCACCGCTCTCTACAATCTGATATTTAAGACATGCTCCGGTACTTTGGCGACTAAGAAAGTATTTTTTAACCTCCCGCTTTGGGCTGGATGTATCAGTGTGTAGTTCATACATGAAGAATTACTGGCTCTCCTCATTTAGCCACGAAATCCCTAGTTGTTTACTTGAAGCTGTGCCGCGCCATTTTCCATACATTTCTCCCCACGTGGACCATCTCCCTTACAATTCCAGTTCTAGACAATTCTTCGTTCAGCCCCTCACATTTGAGTGACAGCTTGCGAGAGGCCTGCCCAGAGTTATCCAATGAGGTTACAGGGCAGGCCCAACAGCTCAGTGGACACAGCAGAGAGAGAGCAATGACGTGATACACATGCACCATATATACAAAAGTATGTGGACTCCCCTTCAAATGAGTGTATTTGGCTATTTCAGCCACACCCGTTGCTGACAGATGTCTACAATCGAGCACACAGCCATGCAATCTCCATAGACAAACATTGACAGTAGAATGGCCTTACTGAAGAGCTCAGTGACTTTCAACGTGGCACCGTCATAGGATGTCAACTTTCCAACAAGTCAGTTCGTGAAATTTCTGCCCTGCGAGAGCTTCTTCCCAGGTCAGCTTTAAGGGCTGTTATTAAGTGGAAGCATCTAGGAGCAACAATGGCTCAGCCTCGAAGTAGTAGGCCACACAAGCTCACAGGACAGGACCGCCGAGTGCTGAAGCACGTAGCTCGTAAAAATAGTCTGTCCTCGGTTGCAACACTCACTACTGAGTTCCATTCTGCCTCTGGAAGCAACATCAGCACAAGAACTGTTCGTCGGGAGCTACATGAAAAGGGTTACCATGGCCGAGCAGCCGCACACAAGCCTAAGATCACCATGCACAATGCCAATTGTTGACTGGAGAGGTGTGAAGCTCACAGCCATTGGACTCTGGAGCAGTGGAAAAGCGTTCTCTGGAGTGATGAATCACGCTTCACCATCTGGCAGTGCGGCAGACGAGTCTGGGTTTGGCGGATGACAGGAAAATGCTACCTGCCCAAATGCTTAGTGCCCAACTGTAATGTTTGGTAGATGAGGAATAATGGTCTGGGGCTGTTTTTCATAGTTCGGGCCCCTTAGTTCCAGTGAAGGGAAATCTTAATGTTACAGCATACAATGACATTCTAGACGAGTCTGTGCTTCCAACTTTGTGGCAACAGTTTGGGGAAGGCCCTTTCCTGTTTCAGCATGACAATGCCCCCGTGAGCAAAGCGAGGTTCATGCAGAAATTGTTTATCGAGATTGGTGTGGAAGAACTTGACTGGCCTGCACAGAGCCCTGACCTCAATCCCATCGAACACCTTTGGGATTAATTGGAACGCCGACTGGAACGCGTGCCAGGCCTAATCGCTCATCAGAGCTCAACCTCAGTAATGCTCTTGTGACTGAATGGAAGCAAGTACCCGGAGCAATGTTCCAACATCTAGTGGAAAAGCCTTCCCAGAATAGTGGTGTCCATGTACTTTTGGTCATGTAGTGTATCTGCACATGTGTGACATAGACACGTAGACACACTTTTGGCTACTACTTTCAGAACTAGGGAGGGAGATTGTCCCAGTAGGAATGTGTGTGCTTGTGTGTGAGCATGTGTGCGTGGGCTAGCGCGTCTGTGAATGTGTCTGTGTCGAGACTACCAATGAGAAATCATTCCCGACTGCCATACTATGACAGCCCAGTAGATATGACAAGGTTATCCAACCCTCCATTAACCTGCTAAATCCATGTTCCAATACTTTCTGGGCTTAGGAAAGGCCATCAGTCCATATGTCTGATTTGAAGGTCAGTGTGGGTAGATAGTAGCATATGTTTCCTGGGGATATTGTTGTCTCATAGTGGCCAGTGAAACAGCACCAATCCTGACACTGACTGTGACCGTATTGATAAGACGTATGGTTGCTGGAAAACAAATCTTAACATACTCAACAATACTACAACTCTTAGCATAAATCTAATATTTTTGGTCTTCGTGATACTTGTTTCTTGACGATGGCATTCAATGAATGGCGTTGGTTTTGATAATAAAATGACATTTTGAAACCAACTGTCATTGTTCTACTAAGAGTTTCTGAGTATCTTGTCATCCCCCTCTGATGTGTGATTACCAGACGGCTGGAGTAGCTCCTGGTGGCTTCATGGTGATAATCCAATTCATTTTCCTCAGTGACACTTAGACCTATTTATAGAAATGTTTCAGCTTACTGAAGAAAACAAGAGTTAGCGATGCACAAGCAGATGCACGATTACCCCTCTCTCTCTTTCTCTCTCACTCTCTCTCCCTTTCTTTCTCTCTGTCCCTTTCTCTCCCTCTCTCTCCCTTTTCGCTCTCTCTCTCCCTTTCTCTCTCTCTCTCTGTCCCTTTCTCTCTCTCTCTGTCCCTTTCTCTCCCTTTTTCTCTCTCTGTCCCTTTCTCTCCCTTTCTCTCTCTCTGTCCCTTTCTCTCTCTCTCTTTCTCTCCCTTTCTCTCTCTCTCTCTCTCTCTCTCTCTCTCTCTCCCTTTCTCTCTCTCTCTCTGATTTTCTCCAGTATACTAGCTAAATGGCTGCATGTCATTACTCAGACTTTGCCAAATCTTGATTTCGCTGTTTGGAAGTGCTGTGTGTGTGCGTGTGTGTGTGTGTGTGGTAGCGCTCCATGTTTCACAGGAACACTGTAATGTTTCTTCCCTCCGTACAAATTGGTGAGATGTCGCTTGCACAGTAGCATGAATACATTAGCCCTGGTAGAAGCTCGCCAGACGGTAGATCTCTCTGGAGTTGAGACTTTCTTTTAAAGTTGCCCTCTTATTTGGGGTCTCTTGTTTCATAGGGTTATGTTTGATGCAGATAACAACATTCATATAGGCTTATTTTAGTACAGTGAGATTAAAGCTGAAACATGAGTACTTTTCGGTATGGAGACTGGGTGTCTGAGTCTAAAATATTCATAAGTCAAAATAGGTACCTGAATTCTGTCTGTAGCTGCTATCGTTGCATTGTTTGGATTTGATATTAAATATGCACCCTATGTTAGAGGTGCGTTTTTGGTTTTGCACCTCTGGCTGATTTGCATATCTCGTGTATGCCAGCCTCAGTGGAATGCCTGTAATATTTGTCTGTGTGTCTGCGAGATTAATAATATGCATTCATTTTTACTTAGCTCAAAGGCTCAGTATTTATACGACGACAGCAAATACATTCACATTCAAGACTGGCGTTATTTTCCTTGTCAAAACAAACGTAAACAGTCATTTGCATTTTTAAATTAAAGTTAATGGAACTTTCATAGACTCAAATACAAAGAAGGAACACTGAAGAATTTCAAATTGGATTTGACTGTTACTCAAATATAAAGTGGGCTAAGTGGCATTTTGAAGTACAGTTTTAAATACATTTTGAGGTGCTAATTTCCGTAAAGGTTTGAAAAACATTCCTCTCTGCTGAAGTTTTAGTTTGCCTCACAGAATTCAACCAAAATGAAAATATTGTCATCTTTGAAGAGGTGACAGGGAGAATGAGCTTCCTGTTTGAAGGTCACATGTCAGGAAATGGATAAGGTTCGTCCAGGGAGAGGAACTGCTTCTGTGTTGTCAGTCACCAGAATGAATGACAAGGGCAACGAGGCATTTAACCCCGGTTTGGGTACAATTACACACGCTTCTGTTGGTGGCTTCTCACGGCGACAAACTTAAACCAAAGGGCCATGTTGCGGCTTTAATGTCGAGGCAATAAATAAATCAAGTGCATGTATATTCAACATGGAATTAAGATTTCACTGGATGTGCTGATGCACACGCATGCCAAGGTTATTTATCCAAATGCCTGCTCCTTCTTTGACCGACCAGCAGATTTTAGCCCGTTGTGGATGGACTGAATACGAATTCACGCCTTTGCAATAACATGAATGCAAACACGCATGCGGCACACAGGATATAAGATGCCAAAAACATATATAATATTGGTACAGTCTTGGAAAGAGACCCTCTACACCTGGAGAGACTGACATTAGGTTCTATTCCTCTCCATATCTTATCGGTGTCATGTTAAGGCTATTCATCTGATAATCATTTAGCATGCTGGAGACAGAGCGCAACTTAACAGTACCACTCTCATTGAACTACTCGTATTCTCCTGATTCACAGTTAGTAACACTACACTACAGCAGAGGTCACATGGTGATCACCAGATGTCTCCTCCACTAACAGTCTCTCAATAACTCAAATGTCTCAGCTGTTCAGTTGGACAGGCTTGTGGCTGGTCTCTGGAGCAGAGCAGACACACAGTAACAGTGGATTTGTCTGTGTGAACCACAACGCGGCATCGAAGGCCAGAGGCACCAGACCCATAAGGTCTCTACTTTTATTTTTTACATGGGCTGAGTGTGTGTGTGCTCTATAATAGACCCTGGCTTTAATAGTGCCCTAATGGGAAGGTCAGTGTAACGGTAAAGCCAGACTGAGTCAGACATGAGGTTTATAGACCCTGGGTGATACGGGGAGCCAAGCCGTGGCGCTTTGAATCCTGAATGTCACGCTGTATCACATTTTACTGTCACTTCAGGGGACGGCAGTACAACGGAGCTCATTTGGCTGTTTATAACCGACCCATGTGTTATTGGGCCTGGCTAAATGAGAGGTGTTTTGACAACGCTGTCAGGCTCTGTAAAACTGAAGGGCACCAATTGGAAGTATTTTTTTTTCTTACACAGTTCGGGTCTTTATTAGGCTGTGGTAATTATTGCCTTTGTATGATGATAGTCTTTCTCAACTTTGGAAGTGTATTGCTAGAGTGATACCAGATTCGTCATGAGCTCTCTTTCACTTACCTGCGCAGAAGATATATAGCTAGCTATATAAACAGTTTTTTGTCTGTTTTTTTTTTTAGTTCCTGTGTATCTGGAGACATGACCTCTTTTTTTAGACAGGCAGCTGACAAGTCAGCCCTAGCTCAATCCACCCACCAAGGACCCCTGGGTTTTTAGGTAGTTGGAGTCGGCTGCTTCTTTTCGAGCGACAACCTGACAGGTGCCAGGCTCCATGGGATTTAGGGAGAGAGGAGAGGAGCGTGAAACAAAGCGTCACCTTTTGACGCACTGATTTGATTGACTGCTACTCCCATTACGGGATACAGTCTCTAAGCCCCTTAAAGCCGGGGTGAGAGAGGCAGAGAGGTGGAGAGAAGGAGAGGAAGAGAGAGACGGGCTGGTCTGAAGTAAGACGTGGCGGGCTTTGTGGTAGAAAGCCCTTGAAGATGTCTGCAGCTCCAGAGGGACCTGCAAAACACACAGAGAGAGAGAGAGAGAGAGAGAGAGAGAGAGAGAGAGAGAGAGAGAGAGAGAGAGAGAGAGAGAGAGAGAGAGAGAGAGAGAGAGAGAGAGAGAGAGAGAGAGAGAGAGAGAGAGAGAGAGAGAGAGAGAGAGAGAGAGAGAGAGAGAGAGAGAGAGAGAGAGAGAGAGAGAGAGAGAGAGAGAGAGAGAGAGAGAGAGAGAGAGAGAGAGAGAGAGAGAGAGAAAAAAGAACCAGCCACACACAACCCATAGAGCATCACCTGTAGAGGCAGAAACACATACTGTACTGTGACGAGGTGTTTTCATCTGCTAATTTTCCTCTAAATCCACCATGCAGACCCAGACTTTGCATGGTGCTATAAATTGGATTATGAGGTGGCTAATGCATTTTCTGCAGCTGATAAAAGGTCAAAGCTTTTCATCCGGTGGAGAAACTTTTTTTTATTTTTCTGGGGGATTCTGAAGAGGGAGCGTTGTGGTTGTGAGGTGGGTGGGAGGGAGGGAAGTGAGGACGTTAAAACGTTAATCTCCTGTGAGAGACACTCTTCACACCTCAAACAGGGCTCTTTCACAGCTGCCCAGCCGTGTTAATGTCAGGCCCCCTGTAGAGTGGAGCTACCGGCTGGCTGCTAATGCAGGTCCCACCCCGGGGACCATCTTCCTCTTGCTCACCCACTTCTTCATCAGCTCACATGGACTCCTTCTCCGTCATCCTCGTTAATGCCAGGACCCCGTGCTCTGCAGAGCTACAGGCTAGCTGCTAATGTAGGTCTGACACCAGGGTCCCTCTTCCTCCTCCTCCTCCTCCTCATCAAGTTCTTATCCCTCTTTTTCATCTTCATCATCAGCATTATTATTATTATTATTAAGATCAGCTCCTCACCATCACTCACCCAGATGGATTCTCCAGTGTAACCCAGGTTGAAACTGTAGGCCTCAGTCTTATCTATATCTGCCCACAAGTGTTGTAATGCCAGTTGGGGTGTTTAACGCTTGGCTGGTTCAGACACCTGCATACACCATACAGTACACATGTAATGTTAACAACTGCATCATAACCTAGCGTCCTTGCATGCGTGTTTTATGTCATTGAGTGTGTATATATAGGGTATAGTGCGGCAGGTAGCCTAGCGGTTAAGAGCAGTCACCGAAAGGTCGCTGGTTTGAATCCCCGAGCCGACTAGGTGAATATTCTGTCGCCGTGCCCTTGAGCAAGGCACTTAACTCTAATTGCCCCTGTAAGTCGCTCTGGATACGAGCATCTACTAAATAACCAAAATGTAAAATGAACAGGATTGTTTCAATGCTTCCTCGTTGTCTTATATGAATAATGTATAGTCATACTACAACTTAAGATAATCAAGCCCCTGTAATGTACATTGATTGCTTTGTTATTGGTTTTTGTATTGCCTGTTTGCTTGGCTCAATCAGCGCCAAATCAACAATCAATCTCAGGTGCATTTTAATGGTAAAATGTTAATTTAACATGCAATCAAAGCTGTTTTCTTATCACGTTGTGGATAGCATCCTGAGCGATTTTTGTATTAAAGAAGCCGTTCTTTTAATAATTCATATGGAAACAAATGAACACGCTGAGCTCAGTGCATCTGTTTAAAGGACATACGTGTTCATCGACCTCGAGGGAATAAACATTTGTGTGTGTGAGTGTGCGCCATGCAGTAATAGATACATTGCCTTAATGGTCTGCTCTTCTGCTATGTTAATTGCAGTTACACAGCAGCAACACAGTATTATTTACTTTCATAATTCATGGTTGTCTGTTTGAAACGCATCTTGTTGTTCCGAGATGCTCTCAGTAAGTATTACATCCAGCTCCTTTAGTGTCCGTCCCAAATGGCACCCTATTCTATAGTGCACTACTTTTGACAAATGCTCCTAGGGCTCTGGCTAAAAGTAGCGCACTATGTGAGGAATAGGGTGTTATTTGGGATGCAGACTTTCTCTCTCTTCCTTTCTACATCTCCCAAGTAATACAATAGGTAAAGTAAAGACGGCTTTATTGAATTTACCTGTAGGATCCCCCACCGTTTCAGCTGCGGCGTTCTGAAAGTATTTTCTTTGCCTCTGACATCTGGTAATGTTTGTCATTACTCTTGTGTGTGTGTGTGTGTGTGTGTGTGTGTGTGTGTGTGTGTGTGTGTGTGTGTGTGTGTGTGTGTGTGTGTGTGTGTGTGTGTGTGTGTGTGTGTGTGTGTGTGTGTGTGTGTGTCCCTGAGAGGCTGGGAAACGAGTGTCACAGAAAACGTCTGGAGCACCGTTTCTCTTCAATGGAGGGGAATTGTACCCTATTCAGAGGAAGGCATGTGATGTATAACATAGGAAGTATAGAGAGGTTGTCTTCCAGTTTGACTCATAGTAACCTGTGAGTCAATGTTGTTGGCAGAGAGAGTGAGTTTGGCTGTTACATATAAGATGTTACGGTCATGATGCTGAAAGGTGTTTTTCTGCCCATTTCAAGTACACAGTCCACACGCACGTGCACAAACAAATCATAGAAATAGACACGGCTACAGTACACACACACTATGCTATATACAGTAAGTGCATTTACCCACAAACCCCTCACACACACACACACACACTCACACACAGACATATATAGACCCATATGTGGTGTGCATGCACCCTATCCTCCCTCCCTCCTCTATCTGAATTCCAGCGATAGCACCTCGGCCTCTAATGTAGCAAATGTACATCAGCCTTATCGCCCGGCTTATGCACAGATAGCAACTTGTATCTTCGAGGCAAAGCAAGTGAATTATCTTCTACGTCTGTTATCGCTCATTTCTTCCCCCTGCTTTGGAGAGGAGAGGGGGAGGGGAGGATAGAGGAGAGCAGGGGAGAGGAGAGGAGAGGAGAGGAGAGGAGAGGAGAGGAGAGGAGAGGAGAGGAGAGGAGAGCCCCTGTGGGATGCGTATGATGAGATGGAGAGCTGAAAGGCAGTTTATACTTCCGTTTGTACCATTACATTAATTTAAGAAAGCAAACAGCCAGAATGAGAAGTCTCCCCACAGTGTAGGTGTCCAAAATGGCACCCTATTCCCTACAGTATATTGTGCACTACTTTTGACCAGAGCCCTATGGGTCCTGGTCAAAAGTAGTGCACTATAAAGGGAATAGTGTGCAATTTGGGAAATAACACCTGTGTTTCACTGTTAAATTGATCAAGCTGATTTTAATGCACAGTACAGTATGTACACTGAATAAAAATATAAACACAACATGCAACATAAATTGTTGCTTTCATGAGCTGAAATAAAAGATCCCTGAAATCTTCCACACACACAAAAAAAGATATTTCTCTCCAATTTTGTGCAGAAATTCGTTTACATCACTCTTAGTGAGCATTTTCCTTTGTCAAGACGTAGAATGTATGCACACATGACTGTAAGTCGCTTTGGATAAAAGCGTCTGCTAAATGGCATATATTATATTATTATTATTATTATTATATTAAGATAATCCATCCACCTGACAGGTGTGGCTTGTTAAGAAGCTGTACAGCATGATCATTACACAGGTGCACCTTGTGCTGGGGACAATAAAAGACCACTCTAAAACTGTACATTTTTATTCACACAACACAATGACACACAGATGTCCCAAGTTTTGAGGGAGCGTGCAATTGGCATGCTGACTGCATTAATGTCTGCCAGATCTGTTGCCAGAGAATATAATGTTAATTTCTCTACCGTAAGCCGTCTCCAACGTCTTTTTTAGAGAATTTGGCAGAACTGGAAGACCACGTGTATGGCGTCATGTGGGCGAGCGGTTTGCGAATGTCAACGTTGTGAACAGAGTGCCCCATGGTGGTGGTGGGGTTATGGTATGGGCAGGCATAAGTTACTGACAATGAATGAAAAATGTCATTTTATCAATGGAATTTTAAATGCACAGAGATACCATAATGAGATCACGATGCCCATTGTTGTGCCATTCATCCACCGCCATCACCTCATGTTTCACCATGATAATACGCAAGGATCTGTACACAATTCCTGGAAGCTGAACATGTCCCAGTTCTTCCATGGCCTGCATACTCACCAGACATGTCACCCATTGAGCATGTTTGGGATGCTCTGGATCGACGTTTGCGACAGAATGTTCCAGTTCCCGCCAATTCCAGCAGCTTTGCACAACCATTGAAGAGGAGTGGGACAACATTACACAGGCCACAATCAGCATCCTGATCAACTCTATGCGATGCAAATGATGGTCACACCAGATACTGTTTTTCTGATCCACACCCCTACTGTTTTTAAGGTGTCTGTCACCAACAGATGCATATCTGTATTTCCAGTCATGTGAAATCCGTAGATTTAGGGCCTAATGAATTTATTTCAATTGACTGATTTCCTTAAAAATGTTTAAAATGTTTATTTAATTATTATTTTTGTTCAGTATATTTGATCAGTGTCCTTCAAATAGATGCCTTGCCTCAGAGATAGACTATACTACACATAATGAGTTTTCAGCGGTAACATGAAAGGAATGTTCTCATTTAGGAACGAAAGAACGATGCTCCCTGGAAGATGAAGGGGATGGGTTGGAGGGAGGCAGAGGCCTAGTCGAGATGTGTGCACCCCGAGGGCAGTTCATTCTCAGCATTTAGCTGCAGTAAATAGAGAGTTAATCCCATGCAGCACATCTGAAGGCTTGGGGGAATCTCTGACATCGCTCAATATTGTGCACTGGTGAAGCAATGTATGCCTTAAGAATGGGTTTTCAAAGTCCTTATGTCGCTACCCTTCAAGTAAAGACACAAACATTTATTTTTGCTTCTTAATTCAGAGTATTCCATCAATGCAAAACAAGAGCGGCGCTCAGTTTCCAAGGCTAGATTCATCTCTTGTACATAAACATGAACGGTACCGTAGATTGTTCATGATACATACGTGGATGAGATAACCAGCAGCATTAGTTACGGCGCTTGGGTTTTTTGTCACTGGTTATTCGGACAAATCACAATTTCGCAGGTGTTAGCATCTTTTGAATTCCGGAAGGGGAGGGTACATAGGCCCATAGACTTGCAAAGAGAGCGGGTGGAGCTCTTCATTCCGCTTCCGATCCTCGTTCTCTCTCTTCTCTTAACAGGTATGGACCCTAGAACTTAATCGCGCATCTGACCAATAATGCAAGACTTTAATTCTGGGTGAATCAAGACTAATGCTAGTTTGCATAATTGGCAGCACAACACACACACACCACACGCTATAAACAAACAAACTACATTGTCATCCTAAATTGCACTTTATGAGAACTGTTTTGATAGAACACTTTGACTTGGTTTCCGGGTCACGGGGAGGAGGAGCTTCTTCCCATTTTGTGACTCGTACTGTAGCTATGCTCTGCAGTATCTCTGTGAGCCTTTTAATATCTAGACACTTCTCCCATGATGGATATCCCAATTTCATAACCTAATCATGGGTCCCACTGCAAACATAGCATCCCCAGTTTCATTTTAGATATCCTCTACTCCGACACAGAGCAACCAAAAATAGACTGGGTGATAAATGTGATTGAAAAGCAGGTGATCGAGGAGGAGAGCGAGTGACAGAGGGCTCATCACACAGCACGTCAGCAAGCAGATGACTCCCTCGGATGACTTCCTCAGATGACTTCCTCAGATGACTCCCTCGGATGACTTCCTCAGATGACTTCCTCGGATGACTTCCTCAGATGACTTCGGATGACTTCCTCAGATGACTTCCTCGGATGACTTCCTCAGATGACTTCCTCAGATGACTCCCTCGGATGACTTCCTCAGATGACTTCCTCTCTCTTCTCTTTTTTTCCTTCCTACATCTTCTATATCATACCCTTTTGTCTTTCCGATACTGTAGTTCCATCTCCCAACCGAAACAATAACAAATCTAATCCCCCACACACACAGTATGTAATCCCCCACATACAGTATCTAATGTACAATGCATTGAGAAAGTATTCAGATCTCCCTCCTCTGCCCGACATCAATCTACACACAGTATCCAATAATGACAAAGCAAAAATAGGTTTTTACACATCTTTGCCCATTTATATATTTTTCAAACCTTGAAATATCATATTTACATAATTATTCAGACCCTTTACTCAGTATTTGTTGAAACACCTGTGGCAGAGATTACAGCCTGGAAGACCACGTGTATGGCATCGTGGGTACGTGTATGGCATCTCGGGTATGACGCTGCAAGCTTGGCACACCTGTATTTGGGTACTTTCTCCCATTCTTCTCTGCAGATCCTCTCAAGCTCTGTCAGGTTGGATAGGGAGTGTCGCTGCACAGCTATTTTCAGGTGTCTCCAGAGATGTTAGATCCGGGCTGGCCACTCAAGGACATTCAGAGTCGTGTCCCGAAGCCACTCCTGTGTTGTCTTGGCTGTGTGCTTAGTGTCGTTGTCCTGTTGGAAGGTGAACCTTCACCCTAGTCTGAGGTCCTGAGCACTCTGGAGCAGGTTTTCATCAAGGATCTCTATGTACTTTGCTACGTTCATCTTCCCCTCGATCCTGACTAGTCTCCCAGTCCCTGCCGCTGAAAAACATCCCCACAGCATGACGCTGCCACCACTATGCTTCACCATAGGGATGGTGCCAGGTTTCCTTCAGGCATGATGCTTGGCATTCAGGCCAAAGAGTTCAATTTTGGTTTCCTCACACCATAGAATTTTGTTTCTCATTGTCTGAGAGTCTTTAGGTGCCTTTTGGCAAACATCAAGCGGGCTGTCATGTGCCTTTCACTGAGGAGTGGCTTCCGTCTGGCCGCTCTACCATAAAGGTCTGATTGGTGGATTGCTGCAGAGATGGTTGCCCTTCTGGAAGGTTCTCCCATTTCATCAGAGGAACTCTGGAGCTCAGTCAGAGAGACCATTGGCTGTGACCGTCACTTCCCTGACCCCGATTGCTCAATTTTGCCCGGGCGGCCAGCTATAGGAAGCGTCTTGGTGGTTCCAAACTTATTCCATTTAAGAATGATGGAGGCCACTGTGTTCTTGGGGACCTTCAATGCTGCAGACATTTTTTTGGTACCCTTCCCTAGATCTGTGCCTCAACACAATCCTGTCTTGAAGCTCTACGGACAATTCCTTCGACCTCATGGCTTGGTTTTTTACTCTGTCATGCACTGGCAACTGTGGGACCTTATATAGACAGGTGTCTGCCTTTCCAAATCAAGGATGATCAATGGAAACAGGATGCACCTAAGCTCTATTTCGGGTCTCATATCAAAGAGTCTGAATATTTACGTAAATAAGGCATTTCTGTTTTGGATTTTCAATACATTTCCAAAAATGTTGAAAAACCTGATTACGCTTTGTCATTATAGGGTATTGTGTTTAGATTGATGAGGAAAATGTTTTTTTTATCTAATCAATTTTAGAATAAGGCTGTAACGTAACAAAATGTGTAAAAAGTCAAGGGGTCTGAATACTTTCCGAATGCTCTGTATTTCTCATCTGTAGATTATCAATACAGGCTAAATGGTACAGTCCAACTGTATTATCTAGTTTCTGGATGTTTTTTAGCGGGTGTATTGTAGTCAGGGAAGGCATTGTTTGTTTTGGTTGTAATTGGCTGTTGTCAGCACCAACAACTAGGCCTTTTTCTGTGGGCTGCAGGCTCCGGTCTTAACCACAGAAAATCTGCCTACCTACTCTGTGCTTTTAACATGCTTTAACAATTTATGAGGTAGGCCTACAGTAAGTCTGGGGAAATTTCATAAAATAGTTTTTGGTGCTATAGCTGTCAGTTTGACATTTGTGTGTGTGTGTGTGTATGTGTGAGTTTGTAAGTCCTAGGCAGTGTAAGCCGGATGAGGTTTAGTTTATTCTAATCTAAAGCCAGGAACATAATTAAATTTACCTTACCCACATCTCTAGCCAAGGAGCCTGTGGATGCCGTGCACTCAGTCAAAAGAATGGCATTAGTCCCCTATTTTAAGAGCAGTATCCATATTCCTTTGTCAGTCGGACTATTGTCGTTCCAATTCCCTGCGTAGAACAAGCTCCTAGCTAGCAGCAAATCGGATCTCTTGAGAGCCGTTGTAATTACTGGGAGCTGAATGGGTGAATACTTTCACATCCACTGGACTGATGAGTGGCACATTCCATCTGTCTTAATCCTTGTTCACATATCAGAGATCATGTCTTGGGGAAGAAAGAGTGAAACAATCCACTGCTGTGTGTGTGTGTGTGTGTGTGTGTGTGTGTGTGTGTGTGTGTGTGTGTGTGTGTGTGTGTGTGTGTGTGTGTGTGTGTGTGTGTGTGTGTGTGTGTGTGTGTGTGTGTGTGTGTGTGTGTGTGTGTGTGTGTGTGTGTGTCTTACTGTACGTGACTGCATCCTGTATTGCCAGTATATGGTCCTCATTTCCTCTGTGCATGACCTCTTCTTTCCTGTCAGGTACATTAAGCAGAGCAGACCGGTTCCATGAGGCCTGGGACCTAGAGGGGAGGAGAATGGTCGTCTTCCCCCTTTACAGTGCTCCTCAGGGGTCTGCATAGAGCATTAACGGCCTCTCTATGGAGCCTCAGTGGGGATAGGAGCCGTGGTTTATCAGGCAACCTGAGACCCAGACCCAGAGGCCAGCAGCCTGCCTTAATGCCATCGGATTGGCCTGTGAAAACCACATTTGTTTAGCGCTTAGCTAGCGAGAGAATAATGACAGCCACTCTCTCTCTTATTGACTGTCTGTAATGGCAAAGTGATGTCATAAGCAGTCTTTCTGCTCTGCTGCAGACATCTAGGCTGTATCCCAAATAGCACCCTATTCCATATACAATGCACTACTTTTAACCAAAGCCCTTTGGACCATGGTCAAAAAGTAGGGAACTAAATAGGGAATAGGTTGGCATTCGGGACACAGACGTCTAGATCCTGGTGCCAGAGGTTCTTGGGTTCTGTTTAAGAGAAATTGGCGTTGTCTTATAAAGAGGACTGGTGATGTCTCTCCCCATAAACCTGGGATGTTTTGTTTATTCCGTAATAGAATGGAAGGAAGTTTAATAACCGCTGGCATTTTAACTCAGTCAGTCTTATTGAATTGCTTCAGATGATTGGCCCAAACCCCATGCAGATCTCTGGTAAGACTAAATGTTTCTCCTCTCTTCCTACCTTCTGCCTCCCTCCCTACATCGAATTCATATCCCAGATTTCTCTCTCTCTCTCTCTCTCTCCCTCTGTGTGACAGCTTATTCTGAGGACGTGTGTGTGTGTGCGCCTTCCTCCTATCCGTTAGTTTAACTGCTGTGCGTCCAGGTGAGCGGAGCCGTGGTTAATGGGCTGTAAGTGTCCCTGAGAGAGAGACACCATGGGAACTTCTCCCTGTCACCCATATCAAGCATAAAGAATCACACTGGCCCTGTCGTTATGGCCGTCGTTAAAGGCGTCCAACATGGCCACCGTGGTTCATCTTCCTGGGTTAATAGCCATGTTTTAGTGTTACTCGGGGTATCAATTAAAACCCACACCACTTTTATGACCTGTTCTCGGAAGTGTGTGTGTGTGTGTGTGTGTGTGTGTGTGTGTGTGTGTGTGTGTGTGTGTGTGTGTGTGTGTGTGTGTGTGCACTGCACGTGTGTGTGTGTAGGTTCCTTTTTACTAGTGAATGTGAAAAGGTGTCGGGAACGTGAACAGTATTCTGGAAAGGTTTTATGTCAGTGACAATATTGTTGTTGTGGAAATCCACATACCCCACACACTGCAGACAGAAAGCAATAGATGAATAATGCAAGACATTTGGATGGGAGAGAGCTTTGTGAAAGCTGAATGCAATAGACTACTCAGTACTGGAATGTGGGCCTTCTCTTCCTGCTGCTAAATCAAAGTGTTTCCATTTGGCAGACGCTTTATTCTTAGCCCAGAGAGGCTGTGTTTTGTCAACTGTGACATTGACAATAAAGCAACAACAAAAAACTGACCTCACAGTAGACAGAGAGGGAAGGCGGGACATAGAGAGGTCAAGAGAGAGCTCCTTGGCTCAACCCCTGCTAAGGAAACATCTCACATTGGAACGGTATTGTTTAAACATGCAGAATTGGATATGAAAATATGACGGTTTTCTGGAAAGACTTAAAGGGATACCTTGGGATTTTGGCAATGCGGCCATTTATTTACTTCCCAAGAGTCAGATGAACCTGTGGATCCCCATTTGTATGTCTCTGTGGCCAGTATGAAGGAAGTTGGGGATACCCATAGACTTCCAGTCATTGTGCTAACGCTAGTTACCATTGGCTCACAAAACTACCTCTAACTTCCTTCATACTGGACACAGAGACATACAAATGTAATCCACTACTTCCACACATCTGACTCTGGGGAAGTAGATTAAGGGCCTCATTGTCAAAATCCCGAAGTATCCCTTTAAATACCCAGATTTAGAAATGGAATGAGATGGTGGGTTATGGCAGTAATGAGGTCTCTCTCTCTCTCTCTCTCTCTCTCTCTCTCTCTCTCTCTCTCTCTCTCTCTCTCTCTCTCTCTCTCTCTCTCTCTCTCTCTCTCTCTCTCTCTCTCTCTCTCTCTCTCTCTCTCTCTCTCTCTCTCTCTCTCTCTCTCTCTCTCTCTCTCTCTCTCTCTCTCTCTCTCTCTCTCCCCTCTTTCTCTCTTTCTCTCCCCCTCTCTCTCTCTCTCTCTCGCTCTTGCTCTCTCTCTCTCTCTCAATTCAATTCAATTCAATTCAATTCAAGGGCTTTATTGGCATGGGAAACATGTGTTAACATTGCCAAAGCAAGTGAGAGACAACATACAAAGTGAATATATAAAGTGAAAAACAACAAAAATTAACAGTAAACATTACACATACAACAGTTTCAAAACAGTAAAGACATTACAAATGTCATATTATATATATATATATATATATATATATATATATATATATATATATATATATATACATATATATATATATATATATACATATATATATATATATATATACATATCACATATATATATATATATATATATATATACACATACACATATATACACAATGTACAAATAATTAAAGGACACAAGATAAAATAAATAAGCATAAATATGGGTTGTATTTACAATGGTGTTTGTTCTTCACTGGTTGCCCTTTTCTCGTGGCAACAGGTCACAAATCTTGCTGCTGTGATGGCACACTGTGGAATTTCACCCAGTAGGTATGGGAGTTTTCAAAATTGGATATGTTTTAAATTCTTTGTGGATCTGTGTGATCTGGGGAAATATGTCTCTCTAATATGGTCATACATTGGGCAGGAGGTTAGGAAGTGCAGCTCAGTTTCCACCTCATTTTGTGGGCAGTGAGCACATAGCCTGTCTTCTCTTGAGAGCCATGTCTGCCTACGGCGGCCTTTCTCAATAGCAAGGCTATGCTCACTGAGTCTGTACATAGTCAAAGCTTTCCTTAATTTTGGGTCAGTCACAGTGGTCAGGTATTCTGCCGCTGTGTACTCTCTGTGTAGGGCCAAATAGCATTCTAGTTTGCTCTGTTTTTTGTTAATTCTTTCCAATGTGTTAAGTAATTATCTTTTTGTTTTCTCATGATTTGGTTGGGTCTAATTGTGCTGTTGTCCTGGGGCTCTGTAGGGTGTGTTTGTGTTTGTGAACAGAGCCCCAGGACCAGTTTGCTTAGGGGACTCTTCTCCAGGTTCATCTCTCTGTTTGTGATGGCTTTGTTATGGAAGGTTTGTGAATCGCTTCCTTTTAGGTGGTTGTAGAATTTAATGGCTCTTTTCTGGATTTTGATAATTAGTGGGTATCGGCCTAATTCTGCTCTGCATGCATTATTTGGTGTTTTACGTTGTACACGGAGGATATTTTTGCAGAATTCTGCGTGCAGAGTCTCAATTTGGTGTTTGTCCCATTTTGTGAAGTCTTGGTTGGTGAGCGGACCCCAGACCTCACAACCATAAAGGGCAATGGGCTCTATGACTGATTCAAGTATTTTTAGCCAAATCCTAATTGGTATGTTGAAATTTATGTTTCTTTTGATGGCATAGAATGCCCTTCTTGCCTTGTCTCTCAGATCGTTCACACCTTTGTGGAAGTTACCTGTGGCGCTGATGTTTAGGCCAAGGTATGTATAGTTTTTGTGTGCTCTAGGGCAACAGTGTCGAGATGGAATTTGTATTTGTGGTCCTGGTGACTCAACCTTTTTGGAACACCATTATTTTGGTCTTACTGAGATTTACTGTCAGGGCCCAGGTCTGACAGAATCTGTGCATAAGATCTAGGTGCTGCTGTAGGCCCTCCTTGGTTGGTGACAGAAGCACCAGATCATCAGCAAACAGCAGACATTTGACTTGGATTCTAGCAGGGGAGGCCGGGTGCTGCAGACTTTTCTCTGCCCGCGCCAGTTCGTTGATATATATGTTGAAGAGGGTGGGGCTTAAGCTGCATCCCTGTCTAACCCACGACCCTGTGTGAAGAAATGTGTGTGTTTTTGCCAATTTTAACCGCACACTTGTTGTTTGTGTACATGGATTTTATAATGTCATATGTTTTACCCCCAACACCACTTTCCATCAGTTTGTATAGCAGACCCTCATGCCAAATTGAGTCGAAGGCTTTTTGAAATCAACAAAGCATGAGAAGACTTTGCCTTTGTTTTGGTTTGTTTGGTTGTCAATTAAGGTGTGCAGGGTGAATACATGGTCTGTTGTACGGTAATTTGGTAAAAAGCCAATTTGACATTTGCTCAGTACATTGTTTTCATTGAGGAAATGTACGAGTCTGCTGTTAATAATAATGCAGAGGATTTTCCCAAGGTTACTGTTGACACATATTCCACGGTAGTTATTGGGGTCAAATTTGTCTCCACTTTTGTGGATTGGGGTGATCAGTCCTTGGTTCCAAATATTGGGGAAGATGCCAGAGCTAAGTATGATGTTAAAGAGTTTTAGTATAGCCAGCTCTCTCTCTCTCTCTTCCTCTCTCTCTCTCTTCCTCCCCTCTCTCTCTCTCTCTTCCTCCCCTCTTCCTCCCCTCTTTCTCTCTCTCTCTCTCTCTCTCTCTCTCTCTCTCTCTCTCTCTCTCTCTCTCTCTCTCTCTCTCTCTCTCTCTCTCTCTCTCTCTCTCTCTCTCTCTCTCTCTCTCTCTCTCTCTCTCTCTCTCTCTCTCAGTCCCCTTCTCTTGCTTTGCCTCTCTCTCTCTCTCTCTCTGTCTCTCTCTCTCTCTCCCTCTCTCTCTCCCCCTCTCTCGCTTTGCCTCTCTCTCTCTCTCTCTCTCTCTCTCTCTCTCTCTCTCTCTCTCTCTCTCCCTCTCTCTCTCCCCCTCTCTCGCTTTGCCTCTCTCTCTCTGCCTCCTGCGTCTGTCTGTCTCTCTCTCTTAATTACCCTAGCGCTTGCTCTCCTTCTCTCTCAAACCAAGGCTAAAGATTCTGAATAAAGCACGGATTCAAGGAGAGCGAGAGAAAGGAAGAAAGGAATTATATATATTATACGATAGCTGCTTTGTCCTCTTTGTCTGTTTTAATGGTCTCGTGGCTATTTTGGCATCTTTTTGGGGGGCTGTTATTTAGGCCCTATGGAGTCAGTGAATAAGCACGCCAACACAGAGCGAGGGTTCAGCGTTTTCATGCTGCCCATGGAAATGAGGGGAGAATGAAAAACTCTGTGTCACATGCACACCCTCCTCCCTCATCCCTCCCTCTTCCTCCCTCCACCACACAGCCCTCGCTGAATGAAAACCTCCAAAGCTGATTAGTCAAACTTGTGATTTCCAATTTCAAACCCCAGACACAAATCCCTGCACTTAATATCCATGGTAGAAGCGATTCGGGCCCTGCCTCTGCCCCCGTCTCTGCCTCGGCCTCCACTCGCCTTCAGGCAGGCAATGGCAGGGGGAGAAAATGGTCCTCTGTTAGCAGTTTATTCAGAGTGTATGGAGAAGAAGATGAAGGGGAGGAAGAAAAAAATAGAAGATAGAAAAGGTAGTGTTTACAATATCCCACGCTACAGAAGTTAGTGTCTCTTTACAAGTGTTTATTTGGAACCTCCCATACTTAATGAATCATGAAGTGACACGTTTTCACTGGAATGTTGACTCTATCCGATTTCATCCAGATTTCTATATAAAAGGCAAGAATACAGAGACAACAGAGTGAAAAAGAGAGAGAATGAGGCAAAGAGAGATTGGGGAGGCTGAATGGAGTCTAATCTAGTCCACGGTCCTCTACCTCCCCGGTGAGGAGCAGCTGTAAGCACCTATCCCATCATTCATCTCTCTCTCCAGGCCATGGTGAGGTGCTCTGCTGTGATCTCCAACACGCTCCGTAACCCCCCCCCCTCCCCTCCCCCTTCTCACCTCCCTCCCCATAACTCACCCCCACCAGGGGCTCTTTAAACATCCCTCTTAGCCATTATTCTAACGTTAAATTAACCAGAGCGGGAAACACTGAATGAAAAGCAACCACTCCAGTGGACCATAACTCTCAGATATCTATTAGTTAATCTCCACTAGTCGGCCATTAGGGAATGTAGGGGAAGAATGGTCGGCCATGTACTGTACGTAAGAGTATTCCCCTGGGAGAGGTAAAGAGAAATGGTCCAACAATAAAGCCTGTACGGTTCATAATTCTTCACCAGAATAAGGCTGTACAGGTCATAATTCAGTGCCAGTCGAATCCTCGATGGTGGGACATAATTATGAGGTTTATATACTGGACCTGTCACCACAGCGCTATTGTAGGTTCAAGTGGGATGGCCTTTAGGTTTATTGTGTTTGATTAGGATCTGTGTTTTTGAAAATGCAGCAAGTATAAGACATTTTAAAGGCCCACTTCATGCTTTTAACAAGTTATAAGGCATTATACCTGCCAGCTTTATTTTTTATTTATTTGACCTATATTTAACTAGGCAAGTCAGTTTAGAACAAATTCTTATTTTCAATGAGGCCCACCCCGGCCAAACCTTAACACAGACGACGCTGGGCCAATTGTGCACCGCCCTATGGGACTCCAAATCGCGGCCAGTAGTGATACAGCCTGGAACTGAACCAGGGTCTGTAGTGATGCTTCTAGCACTGAGACGCAGTGGCTTAGACCGCAGCGCCACTCGGGAGCCACTTTTGTAACACAAAATCATTGGGTGAGCCGCCATACAGTACCTATCGTAGAATGGGGATTTGGGGGTCACAAAGGGAAATTGATTAAATGGATTTATATATGTTATAGCTATTAACATGGACCGTCAAGCTATTTTATTCTCTGATTCTCTAGACTTGAATAAATTGTGTAAAAATAATTGGATGAATCTTTCGAATCTGACCTTATTGCCATTATCGCAATAAAAGTTATAGCACAAGATAGGCCACACATAAGGGTATGCATACCCACATGCACACACACACATACTCTCAAAGGTTTCAAGTTACCACTTCTGGCAAATACTTTCCGTGCAGCAGAGCATTTTGACGTTTGGACCTTTAATTCTAGTTAGGTTCTTAAGTAAATTGCTCGCAGTTATCATTCCAGGTCTGCTTGAGCACTTTTTCTCTTCTTATCCCCCATCTTCTCCTCCATCTATTTAGAACAGGAGAAGGGGGGGGGGGTTTAGAACCCTGAGGAGATGTCAGTCATCCATCAGAATCCCAGGTCAATTTGCCATGCTGCCAAATGTGTCACGCCACCTCCTCCCCGGTGTCAGGAGTCCTCATTAAAGGGCACAGGGTAAACTAAGGAAGTGAAGGAGCTTTCCTCTTCATTATTCAGAGTCCCCTGCGACCTCCTCACCTCCTACACACACCCCGTAGCCCCAATACCCTTTATAACCCCCCTCCCTTTACCCCCCAGGCTACCTGTCTGCCCGGTGTGTATCACACAAATGACTCTTTCATTCTCACTCTCTCCTTGTTTCAATTCAATTTGAGGGGCTTTATTGGTACGGGAAACATATGTTTCCATTGCCAAAGCAAGTCAAATAGATAATAAGCTAATTTAAATGAACAACGAAAAATGAACAGTTAACATTATACTCACAAAAGTTCAAAAAGAAGAAAGACATTTCAAATGTCATATTATGTTTATATACACCGTGTTGTAATGATGTGCAAATAGTTCAAGTACAAAAGGGAAAATAAATCAACATAAATATGGGTTGTATTTACAATGGTGTTTGTTCTTCACTGGTTGCCTTTTTCTTGTGGCAACAGGTCACAAATCTTGCTGCTGTGATGGCACACTGTTGTATTTCACACAATAGATATGGGAGTTCATCAAAATTGGATTTGTTTTCAAATTCTTTGTGGGTCTGTGTAATCTGAGGGAAATATGTCTCTCTAATATGATCATACATTGGACAGGAGGTTAGGAAGTGCAGCTCAGTTTCCACCTCATTTTGTGGGCTGTGTGCACATAGCCTGTCTTCTCTTGAGAGCCAGGTCTGCACACGGTGGCCTTTCTCAATAGCAAGGCTATGCTCACTGAGTCTGTACATAGTCAAAGTTTTCCTTCATTTTGGGTCAGTCACAGTGGACAGGTATTCTGCCACTGTGTACTCTCTGTACTAGCATTAGAGTTTGAATTATTTCCAATGTGTCAAGTAATTCTCTTAATTTTCTCATGGTTTGGTTGGGTCTAATTGTGTTTCTGTCCTGGGGCTCTGTGGGGTCTGTTTGTGTTTCTGTCCTGGGGCTCTGTGGGGTCTGTTTGTGTTTCTGTCCTGGGGCTCCGTGGGGTCTATTTGTGTTTGTGAACAGTCCCAGGACCAACTTGCTTAGGGGGCTCTTCTCCAGGTTCATCTCTCTGTAGGTGATGGCTTTGTTACTTTGTTATGGACGGTTTGGGGACCGCTTTAATTTTATGGCTCTTTTCTGGATTTTAATTATTAGCAGGTATCTGCCTAATTCTGCTTTGTATGCATTATTTTGGTGTTTTATGTTGTACACAGAGGATATGGGTTTGTCCATATCCTTGGTTTGCGATTTGACATAAGACCTCACAAGAATAAATGGCAATGGGTTCTACAACTGATTCGAGTGTTTTTTGACAGATCCTAATTGGTATGTCAAATATTATGTTTGTTTTGAAGGCAAAGAATGGCCCTTCTTGCCTTGTCTCTCTGATCGTTCACAACTTTGTGGAAGTTACATGTGGTGCTGATGTTATGGCCGAGCTATGTATAGTTGTTTGTGTGCTCTAGGTCCTCTAGATGGAATTTGTATTCATAGTCCTGGCAACTGGACCTTTTTTGGAACACCATTATTTGTATCTTACTAAGATGTACTGTCAGGGCCCAGGTCTGACAGAAGCTGAGCAGATGATATAGGTGCTGCTGTAGGCCCTCCTTTGTTGGGGACAGAAGCACCAGATCATCAGCAAACAGTAGACATTTGACTTCAGACACTAGTAGGGTGAGGCCGGGTGCTGCAGACTGTTCTAATGCCCTAGCCAATTTGTTGATATATATGTTGAAGGTATTGCCCCCGGCCCTGTGGAAATAAATGTGTGTGTTCCTTGCCAATTTTATCTGCACAATTGTTGTTTGTTTACATGGATTTTATAATGTCGTATTTTTTCTCTTTTCACCAATTTGTATAACAGACCCTCTTGCCAAATTGAGTTAAGTTTTTTTAAATCAACAAAGCATGAGAAGACTTTGTTGATTTTAATAAAAAAAATGTATACCCCTTTTTCCCCCCAATTTCGGGGTATCCAATTGGTAGTAACAGTCCTGTCCCATTGCTGCTACTCCCATACGGACTTGGGAGAGGCGAAGGTCGAGAGCCGTGCGTCCTCCGAAACACAACCCAGTCAAGCCGCACTGCTTTTTGACACAACACCCACTTAACTCGGAAGCCAGCCGCACCAATGTGTCGGAGGAAATACCTGGCGATCGTGTCAGTGTGCATTGCGCCCGGCCCACCACAGGAGTCACTAGTGCGCGATGTGACAGGAACACCCCTGCCGGCCAAACCCTCCCCTAACCCGGACGATGCTGGGCCAATTGTACGCTGCCCCATGGGTCTTCTGGTCACTGCCATCTGCGACAGAGCCTGGACTCAAATCAGGTTCTCTAGTATCACAGCGAGGACTGCAAAGCAGTGCCTTAGACCTCTGCTCCTCTCGGGAGGCGTTTGTTTGTCAATTAGGGTGTGCAGGGTGAATACGTGGTCTGTCGTATGGTAATTTAGTAGAAAGCCAATTTGACACTTGCGCAGTACATTGTTTTTGCTGAGGAAATGTACGAGTCTGCTGTTAATGATAATGCAGATTATTTTTCCAAGGTTGCTGTTGACGCATATCCCAGGATAGTTATTGGGGTCAAGTTTGTCTCTTTTGTGGATTGGGGTGATCAGTCCTTGGTTCCAATTATTGTGGAAGATGCCAGATCTGAGGATGATGTTAAAAAATGTAATTGGCCTTTTTGGGTTGGAGGGTTTGTATTTTGTCCTGTCGTTCATTCAATGTATTTTGAGAATCCAGTATGTTCTGGTTGTCATTAATAGTTGATTTTAAGATTTGTATTTGCGCCAAAAAGATTTGAGAAGTGGTTTATCCATACATCTTCGTTTTGGATAGGTGACTCTTTGTTTTGTTGTTTGTTTAGAGTTTTCCAATTTTCCCAGTAGTTAGATTCTATGGATTCTTCAAAAGCTGATTTCTGACTTGCTGTTCCTTCTTTTTCCATAGTGTATTTCTGTATTGTTATAGATATTCACCATAGTGTAGGCTCGGGTTTTCTGATTCTCTATGTTTTTGGTTGGATATGTTTCTGAATGTCTTTCTTAGGTGTTTGCATTCTTCATCAAACCATTTGTCATTGTTGTTCATTTTCTTAGGTTGTCTGCTTGACATGTTTAGATTTGATTGGAAAGCTTAGAGGTCAAATATACTGTTTAGGTTTACTACTACTAAGTTTACACCTTCACTATTACAGTGACACATTTTGTCCAGGAACATGTCTAGAAGGGATTGAATTTGTTGTAGCATAATTGTCTTTTTGGTAGATTTCCACACTACTTTCCTTCCACCTGTAGCATTTCTTAATATTATTCCGTTCCTTTGGCTTTGATGCCTCATGATTGAGCATAGCTCTGTTCAAGTAGATGTGATTTTGCTGTGATCTGATAGGGGTGTCAGTGGAATGACTGTGAACGCACTAAGAGACTCTGGGTTGAGGTCAGTGATAAAGTAGTCTACAGTACTACTGCCAAGAGATGAGCTATAGGTGTACCTACCATAGGAGTCTCCTCAAAGCCTACCATTGACTATGTACATACCAAGTGTCCGACAGCTGCAGGAGCTGTGACCCGTTTTTGTTGGTTATGTTGTCGTAGTTGTGTCTTGGGGGGCATTTGGGGGAGGGAATGCTGTCACCTCCAGTTAGGTGTTTGTCCCCCTGTGTGCTGAGGGTGTCAGGTACTTGTCCAGTTCACATGTCCCTGAGCCTGGAAATTGTTTATCTTCCCCTCTAGGATGGAGAAGCTGTCATCGTTAAAGTATGGGGATTCTATTGGGGGGATATAGGTAGCACACATGAGGCCATTTGTCTCTGTTGAGATCATTTATTAATTCCTAGCCAGATGTCAAATATTTCTGTATTGACTCATTTAATAGAGGAGGTCGTTCTGCTCTATACCAAATTAGCATACCCCCTGAGTCGCTTCCCTGTTTCACACCTGGTAGTTTGGTGGATGGGACAACCAGCTCTCTGTAACCTAGAGGACAACCAGTGGGTCCGTCTCCTTTATACCATGTTTCTTGTAGGATGACAATGTCTGTATTTCTAATTTCTTTAATGAAGTCTGGGTTCCTGCTCTTTAGGCCAAAGGCAGATGACCTCAGACCTTCTATATTCCAGGATAATATAGTAAAAGCTTTGTGTTCCATTGTGTCTAGTGTTGTTTTTGTGTGCTTCAGGCCCAGACCATCACAGTAGGTGTGAGCAGAGCATGTTGAGCATCTGATACATACCTCTTAGGTCGCAGGATGGGACTTGGGTGGGTGTAATAGCGGGGGTCGGGCCTGTTGCTCTGCTCAGGGCCTGGGCATATGCCCTGCTTTTCTCTCTCTCTCTCTCTCTCCTTCTGCCTCTCACGTCCCCCTCTGTTCATTCTCTAAGGCCTGACAGTTATAGGCTGTGAAAGGAAGAGTTGTTAATAGGAAGGTTCCTTCCCACCGGTGGGCACTGTGTGCTCTCCCTCCATCTAAAGTGGGGTGTCAGAGAGAAAGTAGCCAGCCGCTCTTCTGTAATGGACGTTCATACAATGGAGAGAGAGAAGGAGTCCCAAATGGCACCCTATTTCCTTTGTAGGCCCATAGTAGTGCACTATATAGGGAATAGGGTGCCATTTGAGATGCATCCAGAGTGTTTCGGGACAGTATTGGGAGAAGGGAAATAGTGCACCATTTAAGACTTCAGACATTATCCAAAGGCTATTTTCGATAAGAGGACTAAGTGTGTGGGCATGGTAGACTACACTTGTGACCCTTAGTACTAGATACAGGAATTTGACATTTCTGTTCAATTGTGATTGATGGTATTTGGTAGAAGGTTATCCTTTACAGTGTATATCCACTACATGTTTGGTGTTTCAGCATCTGCGTTTTGTCTTCTTGTCATTTCTTTTGATGAGTTTCCTGTGAGTTGAGGTTGTATTTTATGTAACTTTTTTGTAAAACAGATTTCTCACTTCAATACAACTAATTTAATTTAGTCCACAAATAAAGAATCAATTCACGGACGAGAAAGACTTCAGAGCTGCCTTCACTTCACAGCCAACAAAAAAAATCGCTCAATATACTTTGGGATTTTAGATGGTTGTTTTGCTGCAGATCTACTGAACAAAAATATAAATGCAACATTCAACTTTTTTCAAGGATTTTATTGAGTTACAGTTCATATGAAGAAATCAGTCCATTTAAATAAATCCATTAGTTCCTAATCTATGGATTTCACATGACTGGGAGTACAGATATGCATCTGTTGGTCACAGATACCTTTTTAAAAAAAAGTAAGGGCGTGAATCAGAAAACCAGTTAGTATGGTGTGACCACTATTTGCCTCGTGCAGCGCGACATCTCCTTTGCATTCAGCCTGGAAGAGCTGGCACATTTTCAGCTTCCAGGAATTGTGTAGAGATCCTTGCGACATGGGGTTGTGCATTATCATGCTGAAACATGAGGTGATGGCAGAGGATGAATGGTACGACAAGGATCTCGTCACGGCATCTCTGTGCATTCAAATTGCCATCAATAAAATGCATTTGCGTTCGTTGTCTGTAGCTTATGCCTACCCATACCATAACCCCACAGCCACCATGGGGCACTCTGTTCACAACGATGACATTAGAAAAAACCCTTAGCACAACGCCATACACGTGGTTGTGAGGCCGGTTGAACCTACTAGCAAATTCTCTAAAACAACGTTGGAGGAGGCTTTTGATAGAGAAATGAACATTCAATCATCTGGCAACAGCGCTGGTGGACATTACTGCAGTCAGCATGCCAATTGCACACTCCCTCAAAACTTTAGATATCTGTGGCATTGTGTTGTGTGACAAAGCTGCACATTTTAGTGGCCTTGTCCCCAGCACAAGGTGCACCTGTGTAATGATCCTGCTGTTTAATCAGCTTCTTGATACGCCACACCTGTCAGGTGAATGGATTATCTTGGCAAAGGAGAAATGCTCGCTAACAGGGATGTAAATGAATTTGTGCACAAAATATGAGAGAAATACGCTTTTGATGCTTATGAGACATTTCTGGGATCTTTTATTTCAGCTCATGAAACATGGGAAACACTTTCCATGTTGTGTTTATATTTTTGTTCAGTGGACTTTTGAGAGAATCATAGAAACAGGAGTTTCTTGTTAATGGGATTCTGGAGATGTTTCTGAAGGCTGTGATCTCCCTCCTCCAGATATGAAGGGGTGAGTGGGGGTGAGACAGGCAGAGATTGGTGGGGGAGACATGGTTGAGGTGAGAGGTGCGGAGCGAAGGGGAGGAAACAGGAGGGAAATGGGTGAGGTATGTGTAGCGGGAGACGAGGGGGTGTGTTGGGGGGAGTCTCGGGGAATCTATCCAGCCCAATAACACAGTGATTTAGGAGAGAATTAAGCCTGTCCCCTCCCTGCAGTAAACAACAACTCAATGAGTAGTGGCTCACTGCTCACCTGAGACCTGAGACAGAACACTTGATCACCTGACTGTGTTATTGACATCGACATTCTGGGTAGATGGAGTGAAGGGAGCAGAGGAGAGAGGAGGATGGAGGAGAAGAGAGGAAGAAGAGGAGAGGGGGTTGTTTGACGCTAGCTGGCTGACATTCTTTAGTTCTATCTGGGTGTGAGCGATAGCTTCTAACCCCTGGAAGGGGTTGGAGGTTAGAGTGTTCCACTGTGGATTGTAAGAGGCAGTTACATACGTTATCCTATTCACTGAGACTCACTAATGACTGTTGTTGCCGAAACGGTTAGTCTGCTTGGTTCTGTTCCCTCTTAACTGTGGTTGTATCCCAAACTGCATCCTATTCCCTATTTTATTGCACTACTTTTGACCCAGCCTCATCTCATGGGTGTTGTTTTGTTCGTTAAAGCCTTCTTTATTAACGTGGCTTTAATCTATTTAAGAGCCTGGTATCAGAATGATATGCCGTGTCTAGCTGGTCTGTGGCCAGGTATCTGTGACGGAAGCTGCCGATTCATTTCAGTTTGATTATTCATTCAGAAATCAATTAGCCGTCGTCAGAGTGTGAGTGTGTGTGTGAGATGAATGTGGATTAATTAGGCCGTAGGTGTAGCAGTGTAGGGAATCCTGTCCCCTCTCTGTTATCTGTCTGATGTGAGTTTAGATGGCTCCCACACATTACTCTCACACAATTCATCTAATTATTGCTTTTAGTTCCTCTGCATCATCGACAGCAACTGTTTTCAGGGGAAATGGAAAGAGAGCCTGTGACACGACTTCCGCTTTAGGATGTAAACAAGGCGACGCTCCAGCTCAACTCCTCCTCTACATTTACTAGATTGGTTGAACAGTGTAAATGAGAACCTCCCCCCGACAATTTATTTGATGTAGTCAAGACCAGAAAAGAGAAATGCCACTCAGGCTACGCTAGGTTAGTTCCCCTCCATCTAATTCATATCACAGATTCCTCTCTCACTCTCTCTCTACAGCTTGCTAAACTTGGATCCAACTAGAAAAACAGCTACAGTATCTTTAGGTGATCTGTAATCATAATGTGTACATTCTGAGTATGTGACCTGACAAGGCAAGTCACTGGGCCCTATCTTATCAGGAAGTTTAGAGTGGAAAATATATACAGCATTAAACATTGAGGAAAAGGAACCTGGGAATTAAAGTAGATTTGATGCCTGTGATCTGACAACCCTCTCACTGTGGGTATGGGGATGGAATAGACTCTAGACCTTAATCAAACCCTCCTCTCATCTGGTGTGTGTGTGTGTAGATTTTAGAAAGTGCAGCGCTAGGCTCTTAGAAACTTTTTCTTCTTCTTCAACTGTGACACATGAAGGTATCAGGGTGAGACATACAGAATGACGTCTTCTGGAGATGTGGATGAGGGCATGATGAGGGCGAGGGTGAGAGAGCAGAGCTGGGGTAATGACACATGTCATCTGCATACCTGCCCCGTGTTGAGGAACACTCTTTAAAATGAAGGGGATTGTGTCACTCAAGTGGTAAGTCAGCGTGTGTGTGTGTTCATGGTCATGTGTGTGAGAGCGTGCAGATGTGGGTGGGCAGGGTATCTTTGACATTTGACAGTCTATGAGGGATAAGCGCTCACAGGAATTTGCATGAACGTATGAGAGCATGTGTGTGTGTGTGCCAATCTGCCTGTACGTATGTGTGTGCATGTGTGTCAGTGCGCACTGTAGCAGCAGTCAGTGGGGTCATCCAGGCAGCCCTCAGACACAGATCACTCAGCGCGCTTCTTAGCCGAGGTCACACCCCACCCGGTCACTTTCATTGAGCCGCCGTACCCGACCGGCCCCTCACGGCTATCACACAGGGGCCCCTGACAGCTACCATCAGCAAGTCACTAATCCCTATTTAGGCCTGGGTAAACAATGAGACTCCCCCCCCCTCCCTAATCACTCTATCCCTCATCCCAGCCAGCCCACTTCACACACACTGCTCACGCCACCACGCACGCACGCACGAGCGCGCGCACGCACACACACACACACACACACACACACACACACACACACACACACACACACACACACACACACACACACACACACACACACACAGTACAATCAGTCCCATTAGAGATTAGTAGTACAGTGTTGGATTCGCACACCCCGATGTAACACACACATACAAACACCAATGCAACACACACCAATGCAACACACACAACTCCCCTGCTTAGCGCCTCCAGAGTTCAAAAGGCCCATATGGGACAGACTGGGATTCCTGGTCAATCCCATTGTTCCTCAGGTTATCCCTTCTCTCAGCACCTGGAGTGGAGGAGGATTAGGAATCCCTAGCACACTGCCCCGACACCCTGGACCTTTACTGCTACAAGAATGCTTTTTACTCTATCACTTTTATCCTCCCTCTGTTCTTTTTTTCCCTTTCTTTTCCCTTTCCTTTCAAATGCCATATGTTCTGGTTGAATGAGACTTATCTATTGGGGATGGGTTTACACCTGCTTAGTTCCCACTGTGTGTGTGTGTGTGTGTGTGTGTGTGTGTGTGTGTGTGTGTGTGTGTGTGTGTGTGTGTGTGTGCGTGCGTGTGTGCGTGCGTGCGTGCGTGCGTGCGTGCGTGCGTAGGTCAATAGGTGAGCCAGTTCCCTGTAGGCTGCTAGTTATGTGTTGATGATATGGCCGCTCGGAAAGTCAACTCTGGAAATAGCTGTCTTCAACCCAGGTGAAAAAGGCGAAAGGGCATGTTTACAGTTCCTGGTTGTAACTCAACTCAGCCCAAGGACATGATACATGTATGACATGTAGTTAGTCATTCACTGACATGTTTTCCAGATAAGGTGGAGAGCAATGTAGATTTTGAAACCCCGCTGTCTGTGTTATACCGCCTGACAAACCTCTGGAGCTGTTATCTGGACTGTTGCTTGGCTACTTACAAACTGAGCCGAGAGAGAAGGTGAGAGAGAAAAGGAGGGAGAGAGAGGGAGAGGTTCAGTGCTATTCTGGGAAGAGAGGTTGTTTATCATACTCTTTTCTCTTTCAGAGAGAGAGAGAGTAGAGGGAGGTGAAGATGTGGTGATGAAGCGATAGAAGGAGATAGGACGTGACACAAAGTTGGCCGCTGCGTAGCTATTAGCTGTTCAGCCCTGATATAGTTGGGCAGGTGTAGATATGATATACTCCCCTACTGAGATGTTTTTCAACAGCATAAACCTTAAATCACGGCCCCGGTGGAACGCCCGGACAGGGATCAGATCGAGAATGTAATGTGCTCTAGGACCCGACGCTCTGTTGAAGACACCTTTTGAGTTAGAACACAGCTCACACCTTGTTATTTGGGTTCTGCACTTGTGCTTCCCTTCAACACATGTTCAGGGATCATCTGTAAATAGCAAGGTGGTGATGGCAGTGAAAGGATCTCGTAATAATGGTGTCATTGTGTGGAGTGCAGCTGGTCCTGCCGCACAATCGTCTGTTCTGTCTAGCTACACTATATATGCAAAAGTATGTGGACACCCCTTTAAATGAGTGGATTTGGCTCTTTCAGCCAAACCTGTTGCTGACAGGTGTATAAAAATGGGCGCACAGCCGTGCAATCTCCATAGACAAACATTGGCAGTAGAATGGGCTTATTGAAGAGCTCAGTGACTTTCAACGTAACACCGTCATAGGATGCCAACAGTTAGTCAAATTTCTACCCCGGTCAACTGTAAGTGCTGTTATTGTGAAGTGGAAAAGTCTTAGGAGCAAAAACGTCTCAGCCGCGTAGTGATAGGCTGCACAAGCTCACAAAACAGGACCGCAGAGTACTGAAGTGCCTAACGCACAAAAATCATCTGTCTTCGGTTGCAACACTTATTGCGGAGTTCCATACTGCCTCTGGAAGCAACGTCAGCACAAGAACTGTTCGTCAGGGGGAGTCATCAAATCAAATCAAATGTATTTATATAGCCCTTCTTACATCAGCTGATATATCAAAGTGCTGTACAGAAACCCAGCCTAAAACCCCAAACAGCAAGCAATGCAGGTGTAGAAGCACGGTGGCTAGGAAAAACTCCATAGAAAGGCAAAAACCTAGGAAGAAACCTAGAGAGGAACCAGGCTATGAGGGGTGGCCAGTCCTCTTCTGGCTGTGCCGGGTGGAGATTATAACAGAACATGGCCAATATGTTCAAATGTTCATAAATGGCCAACATGGTCAAATAATAATAATCACAGTAGTTGTCGAGGGTGCAACAAGTCAGCACCTCAGGAGTAAATGTCAGTTGGCTTTTCATATCCAATCATTGAGAGTATCTCTACTGCTCCTGCTGTCTCTAGAGAGTTGAAAACAGCAGGTCTGGGACAGGTAGCACGTCTGGTGAACAGGTCAGGGTTCCATAGCCGCAGGCAGAACAGTTGAAACTGGAGCAGCAGCACGGCCAGGTGGACTGGGGACAGCAAGGAGTCATCATGCCAGGTAGTCCTGAGGCATGGTCCTAGGGCTCAGGTCATCCAAGAAAGAAAGAAAAAAAGAAAGAAAGAAAGAAAAAAAGAAAGAATTAGAGAGAGCATACTTAAATTCACACAGGACACCGGATAAGACAGGAGAAATACTCCAGATATAACAGACTGACCCTAGCCCCCCGACACATAAACTACTGCAGCATAAATACTAGAGGCTGAGACAGGAGGGGTCAGGAGACACTGTGGCCCCATCCGATGATACCCCCGGACAGGGCCAAACAGGCAGGATATAACCCCACCCACTTTGCCAAAGCACAGCCCCCACACCACTAGAGGGATATCTTCAACCACCAACTTACCATCCTGAGACAAGGCCGAGTATAGCCCACAAAGATCTCCGCCACGGCACAACCCAAGGGGGGGTGCCAACCCAGACAGAAAGACCACGTCAGCGACTCAACCCACTCAAGTGACGCACCCCTCCTAGGGACGGCATGGAAGAGCACCAGTAAGCCAGTGACTCAGCCCCTGTAATAGGGTTAGAGGCAGAGAATCCCAGTGGAGAGAGGGGATTTCAGTTTCTGATTTTTGCGATGCTACGTAGATGGAAAACAGCTGTCGTTGAAACAGTTTTTGTATGTTCGTCAAAAGAGAGATCAGTGTCCAGAGTAACGCCGAGGTCCTTCACAGTTTTATTTGAGACGACTGTACAACCATCAAGATTCATTGTCAGATTCAACAGAAGATCTAGAATAAGCATCTCTGTTTTGTCCGAGTTTAAAAGTACAAAGTTTGCAGCCATCCACTTCCTTATGTCTGAAACACGGGCTTCTAGGGAGGGCAATTTTGGGGCTAAACCATGTTTCATTGAAATGGACAGCTGTGTGTCATTCACATAGCAGTGAAAGTTAACATTGTGTTTTCGAATGACATCCCCAAGAGGTAAAACATATAGTGAAAACAATAGTGGTCCTGAAACGGTACCTTGAGGAACACTGAAATTTACAGTTGATTTGTCAGAGGACAAACCATTCACAGAGACAAATTGATATCTTTCCGACAGATAAGATCTAAACCAGGCCAGAACTTGTCCGTGTAGACCAAAATGGGTTTCCATGGCCGAGCAGCCGCACACAAGCCTAAGAGTGATGTAAAGCTCACCGCCATTGGACTCTGGAGCAGTGGAAACGCGTTCCCTGGAGTAATGAATCACGCTTCACCATCTGGCAGTTCGACAGACGAATCTGGGTTTGGCGGATGCCAGGAGAAAGCTACCCGCCCGTATGCATATTGCCAACTGTCAAGTTTGGTTGAGGAGGAATAATGGTCTGGAACTGTTTTTCATGATTTGGGCTGGGCCCCTTAGTTCCAGTAAAGGGAAATCCTACCGCTACAGCATACAATGACATTCTGGATGATTCTGTGCTTCAAACTTTGTGGCAACAGTTTGGGGAAGGACCTTTCCTGTTTCAGCATGACAATGCCCCTGTGCACAAAGCGAGGTCCATACAGAAATGGTTTACCGAGATTGGGTTGGAAGAACTTGACTAGCATGCACAGAGCCCTGACCTCAACCTCATCGAACACCTTTGGAATGAATTGGAACGCCAACTGTGAGCCAGGCCTAACCGCCCAACATCTGTGCCCAACCTCACTAATACTCTTGTGATTGAATGGAAGCAAGCCCCCACCGCAATGTTCCAACATCTATCAGAAAACCTTTCTAGAAGAGCGGAAGCTGTTATAGCAGCAAAGGGGAGGCCAACTCCATATTAATGCCCATGATTTTGGAATGAGATGTTCATCGAGCAGGTGTCTATATACTTTTGGTCATGCCGTGTACATGGCTGGCTACAGGGTTAACAATGTTACCCCCCTGTGCGTGTGTCTACCTCGGACCAGGCCTGAGCTTTGTCCTGCCTTGTCCTTCCTGCCCTGTAGCCCTCTACACCCGCTCCTCCCCACCTTATAGGTTGTCCTAGTACTGTTCCTCCCTCAATAGCTGCCTCTGTACATTCTAGAATGCTGGCCCTCTCAGCCAATGACCTGAAGGCATCCCAGGAAACACTCTGACATCATCACGTCACCCCGCTACTGTCTCAGAGCTGAATGATGGCTTTGTGCAGTTTGTGTGTGTGTGTGCATGTGTTTGTGTGTGTGTGTGAGAGTAGCCAGCACACTAAAAACAAATGGTTCTATATGGAGCCAAATAAGGGTTATTTGGCTTGTAACCATAGCGGAACCCGTTTTGGTGCTATATAGGTTCTATAAAGAAATATGCTCATAAGAATCGAAATTTAACCTTTCTGGTGCTATAAATAACTGTTTCCTAAGGTTCTATAAAGAACCATTAATAAAAGGTTCCATATAGTGGGAAAAGAGTATTCCGCCATGATTACAAACCTTATTGGGGCTATATAGAACACTTTTTATGATTCTTTATTAAGGAACCTTCATGGAGAATGGTTCTGTTTAGAACCTTCCTCAATTTCAAAGGTTCATTGTAGATTATTTTGATAAATGTTATTATTGTGTTAATTCACAAGTTGAATCAGGAGTTCTATCCCTCGAACAGTTGGGGCTCCCTAAGGAGAGAATTGAGGACAACGGATCAATTTACAGAAGGCCAAACGTTAGTCTTTCACAAGAAACCATAACTGTCCATAGCCATCTATAACATGGGTTGGCATAGCACAACAGATTAAATGAACTGAAATGACATTCTCACTCACATTTGCACAAAAAGAGCTGTAAGCAAACCACGCCCCAAAATATTTGAATGAACCAACGCCCCTAAAAGAGGAACAAACCCCTTTCTGAACAGCAAAGAACCATTGAAGGGCTCAAAGGGTTCTTTGAGTCATTATGGTTGCACATAGAACCCTCACTCTTCCCAAAGAACCCTTGAAGAACCCTCAATTCTTAGTGTGTATTGAAGAGAGAGAGTGACAGGAGCAGCATACTGTGAAATAGTGCCAAGGTCAGCCTGGGGATGCTTTCATGCCTACTGGTCTCTCTTGGCCCTCTATAATGATGCCGAATGGGACAATGGGCGTGTTGTAGGACGGCTGTGGGAAGAGCCTGATCTGTGTGGCTCTGATGACTGGGGCTAGGCTAGCTACCCGTGAAGCAGCACACGACGTCCCAGACAGATCTGGGTCTGGTTGACGGGTGTTGTTTCAGTGGCACTGAAGAACAGACTAGATGTGCCTCTGCATACAGAGCAATAGAAATGTAACTATACATTCACATTGTGCAGGTGAGTTTTGCCTTCCAGAGACAGTTGGTCTTGTTGTGCTCAGACTGTAGAATGCTCTGTCGTCGGGCAGAAAGTGTACTGCATTCTCTGCAGTAACCTCTGGATTGAAACGCTGATGCAACCCGGTGAAAGGAACTGGCTCTGTCAGATGAAACCACGGTGTTGCTGGCCTGTCAATGCAATACTTAGCACAGACAATAGGATTTCACATTTCAGCAGACGCTCTTATCCAGAGCGACTTCCAGTGGCGAGTGCATGCATCGTCACATGTGTTTTCGTACTGGTCCCACGTGGGAATCTGTTCCAACAACCCTGGCGCTGCAAGTGCCATGCTCAACCAACTGAGCCACACGGGGCCATAGATGCAGGTTGTGGTTATCTCTGCTGCATAAGACTCTCAATATCGTGTTGGGTCGGCCTCAGCACTGAATCAACAGTTCACAGCGCCGTAGTGCAATTAACAACCGACTGTATATTGCTGTGTTGACAGTTTTAATGTATTCGGTTTCATTACAGAGAGTAATTGTCAAATGGACTTTTTTTTAACTCACAAGGACAGCCATATTTCTGTCAGGCAACAGTGCATTTTCATTGAAAACTCTCTGAGTTATAGCAGCGCGGGGAAATGCCTGGTCTATCTATGCCTTGTTATGCTGACAAGAAGACGGCATTCATTAATAAATATTGATGTTGTAACTTATTTATGTTGTACCGTTCTACGCCAGTTATCTCTACTCCTTCTATTGTTAGGATTCTAAATCCAGATCCCAGAAGCCACCTGGTTATCCTGCAGATAGCAACATGTTCCTTTGTAACTCCTGGAAGGTTTTACCACCATTCCAAAGAATCTCTACCATCTCTCTTTTAACTCCCTGTTCCACTAGCGTAGCGCTCCGACACGGCTGTTTTGATCTTGTGTGACAAGTGTGAGGGTTCTTGCAGACACACAGAGCAGTGCAGTGCAGAGACAGCTCTTTGATGGTTAAAGTTAATGAGGCTGTGGCTGCTTCCAATTTGGCAACCTATTCCCTGCATAGTGCACTATTCTGGTCAAAAGTAGTGCACTATATAGGCAATAGGGTGCAATTTGAGATGCACACTGGTTGTGTTTGGCTTCTCTCATTATACCTACACAGGGGGCTGAAGCTCTGCTCTACTCCTCGTCTTTGTAGCGGGATCATGTGTCTCCCGATATAGTCTAACTTTTAGTTTCTCTCTTTTTCTCCTCCCTCTCTTTTCCCTGCTCTCTCCCTCATTCCCTACCCTCTCCCTCTTGCTTCCTCTTTCCCTCTCCCTCAATCGCTCTCTCTCCTTTCGCTTGCTCGTTCCCCTCTCTCCCTCAATCTCTCTCTCTCTTTTCTCTCTCTCTCACTTTCTCCTCTCGGCCTCAATCTCTCTCTCTCTCTCTCTCTCTCTCTCTCTCTCTCTCTCTCTCTCTCTCTCTCTCTCTCTCTCTCTCTCTCTCTCTCTCTCTCTCTCTCTCTCTCTCTCTCTCTCTCTCTCTCTCTCTCTCTCCTGTGTCTGAAGTAGATAATGTAATCAGTAGAGCATGGTGAGAACAATGACAGAGTCGTGTTGCTGACGCGAAGCAGACACCTCTTCAAAAGCCACCTAATACTCTTTACTCTATACGTGACTATCTGCTTGACTGACTGACTAGAGAATAGTGCAATGCAGATAGGGGAGGGGTGGAGACGGGTGGCAGGGCTAAAAATGTACCCCTTGTCAAAGGAGAGTGCATGGCAGAGGTTGGGGTCATGGGAATGTGGGGAGGAGGTGGTTTGAGTCGGTGAGGTTGTTTGGTTTTCTGATAAGGCAAACATCTGTTTTGCTGTTTTTATCTTTGGCAGAGCTACTGGCACACAGGAGCTAGGGTAGGGAGACCATCTAATCAGTCCAGACACAGAGAGGGGAAGACAGAGAGAGTGTAGCGAGAGGGGGAGCGAGAGAGCAAGAAGCGCTCGCGAGAGAGAAATAGAGAGACTGAAGCGACAGAGAGAGAGAGAGAGAAGCGAGAGAGAGAGAGAGTATGACTGCCAGCTCAATCATCTATCCGTTGACTAGCATTGTGACTCCAAAACTGTTTTCCACTAGTGTGATGCTGCATATCACGTCTGTGGAAGATTCAGTGGCGCCACTTCGTTCTCCTTTTTCCTCATGATGAGTTAGTAGTAATGTAAGTTTACAGTGTTTTGCCTTAAGATATCAGGGCCAGTTTTCCCACGGGTCCCTTGTTTACCCATTCTCTATTTCCTATACCGTTCTCTTCATACCTCTCAGTTTGTCTCTCATGCACTCACAGGACTTGACATTTCAAATCTGGAGGCGTTTTTTTTTTTAAGTAAAACTCAGTTTAAGTCCATGTTTTTTTTACTTTGTTCAAATATGTAATATTGATATATGGAATCCTCTCTGGGTATCACTATTCATTGAAGTCCTATCCACTGTCACACTGTATGTGTCCCAATTAGCACCCTATTCCCTATGTAGTACACTACTTTTCACCGGGGTCCATAGGGGACTTTTGGTTGTCTGTCTGTGTAACGAGCCATGACAGTATGTCTGAAGGAGTGTATAGATCTGGTTCCAGTCAGAGTTAATGAATCTAGGTGGGCAGTGTCAGTGGGTGTCTCTGTTTGTCACTATCTGCCTCATGAGACCTGACACGTTTATAGAGCTGTGTGAGGCCCTAAGGGTAAAGAGATGCAGCACACACACTTTCCTACACACGCACACACACACACACACACACACACACACACACACACACACACACACACACACACACACACACACACACACACACACACACACACACACACACACACACACACACACACACACACACACACACAGTTAATCAGGATGCCCTTCATCATTAGTGGAGTTTATCAGGACGTGCAAGGAAGCATTTGGACACGGACCCAACTGTAGAGAGGCTATGGTGTCAACTTACAGTTAGTAGAGAAAAGGGAGGACATGTTCGTCCTGAAAAATGACATTTCTTCTGGTCTCGGGTTTCAAGTGAGAGGAGATCAGTGGACAAAAAGGCTCCTTAATGACAGTGTCAATCCAAAAGACAAAAAAGAGACCTTCATATTGAGGAGATTACATTTTAGTGAGCTCTGGTTTCAAACAATAGAGAGAGGGAGTATATTACGTTAACTGCTTTCATCAGTTCTCCTTGTCTCCTGGTGCTACATCAACTTATTCTTTCTACCCTATTACTCCAATGGTTTATTTCATATCATTTGCCAGATTATTTTTTCATTTCTGCGAGGGCCCGATTACCAGTCATCGGTGTCGAGACTCATGTGTCGAGACGTATTGTACAGCTAGAGATAGAGACGTCTAGAGCGTCTAGAGATAGAGATGTCTAGAGTCCAACTGCCGCTTTATGTGAAATGTGGGTCTAAAAAGTAACACTTTTTTATTTTATTTTCAGTAGTTTTTGTTTTCCACGGCCTGCTTCTTTTGTGGACAATCAGTTACTGTTTTACACCACCGGCAAAAGCTGTCGTCTCTATTCAGAGATGACACCTGGACTGCATTCATGTTCATTTTAATAGCTGGGAGTCAAAGATTATTCTTCCCCTTTTGTTGTAATGAAAATGTACTCCAACTACATGGGATTTATTTTCATTGGAATTCATTCACAGCTGAATGAAAGGATACAGGCTTACATTTAAATGATCCTGCATAATGAAGGATATAGAAACAAACATTTTACTAAGAAACTATTGGAATTATCCTGCCGTTTGAGGTCATTTTTATTAAATTGAACGTTTTTTACAGAATTCACTTTGATTTGAATAGAGGATATTTGAAGTTTTGCGTTAGTTTTCTTCATTTGGAGAAAAGTCCTTCAAAGCTTTTGACCTTGCAAACTCCCAGAATCTTTACCACTTGTCACGAAGAGTCCTCATTTTATTTCATTACGATTACACACAATTCTATATAATATACTAAGGTCAAGGTCATATAATTATTCTAAATAGCTTCCAACTCTGAATATTTAGAGGGACTCTCCAATGCAGTCTCTCGAGGTTTAATGTGGTTTACTAAGTCAAAAGTCACAAGTTAAACACTTCAATGACTTAATTTATGCAATTTACTTTTTGAATCTGTAACACGTTGACTTCACATACTTCACAAGCTTTTTTCTCTCCTTCCCCTCTCTCGATTTTCTAGGTAATTCTTAACATGTGTCATTTTCACTGCTAGCAGGCGTTTTCAGATAAGTGTCCATTTTGAAGCCCACATTGTCAGGAGGAATTATTGTGACGCTGGAGTAAATCCAGAAACCTCTTGTTGTTTACTCTCCTGTCATTTAACCCTGGACTTAAAATGTAGGTTCCCCTCCTTCCCCTGAGCAAACACCCAAGGACTTAAGAGATTGAAGGAAGAGCTCAAACTCTTCCCAAAGAAAAATAGAGGCAGAAAACTGAAGTTTGAGAAAGTGACATTTTAGTAGCCTTGCCTCCTAGGGGTGTTTTGGATTTCTAGCTAATAAACTATAAAATAAGTAACTCCACAAGTGTGTGTGCGTGTGTACGTGTGCGTGTGCGTGCGTGTGCGTGTGAATGTGTGCGTGCGTGTGTGCGTGCGTGCGTGTGTGTGCGTGTGTGTGTGCGTGTGTGCGTGTGTGTGTGTGTGTGTGTGTGTGTGTGTGTGTGTGTGTGTGTGTGTGTGTGTGTGTGTGCGTGTGTGTCTGTGTGCGTGCTGTGTGTGTTGTGTTGTGTTAAATGAGATTAAGCAGTTTACTGCTGACATGTCTATTTGTATTTTATTAGAGATCCCCATTAGCTGCTGCCAAGGCAACACAGAATGTATGATACCACCATACAACAATATAACAATGTATGTGTGTGTAGAGTGTGTGTGTCTGTACCTGTGTGTGTCTGTACCTGTGTTTGTCTATACCTGTGTGTGTCTGTACCTGTGTATGTGTCTCTTCACAGTCCCTGCTGTTCCAAAATGTGTATTTTTATCAGTTTTTTCAAATCTGATTCTACTGCTTGCATCAGTTAACTGATGTGGAATATAGTTCCATGTAGTCATGGCTCTATGTAGTACAGTGCACCTCCCATAGTCTGTTCTGGACTTAGGGATTGTGAAGAGACCTCTGGTGTAGAGGTCGACCGATGGGGTGGTTGGGTGGTTGTTTCCCTTGCTCTGCATGGATAACGCTTCGATGTGGTGGCTGTTGTCGTTGTGTTGCTGGTTCGAGCCCAGGGAGGAGCGAGGAGAGGGACGGAAGCTATACTGTTACACTGGCAATACTAATGTGCCTATAAGAACATCCAATAGTCAAAGGTTAATGAAATACAAATGGTATAGAGGGAAATAGTCATATAATAACTACAACCTAAAACTTCTTACCTGGGAATATTGAAGACTCATGTTAAAAGGAACCACCAGCTTTCATATGTTCTGAGCAAGGAACTGAAACGTTAGCCTTCTTACATAGCACATATTGCACTTTTACGTTCTTCTCCAACACTTTGTTTTTGCATTATTTAAACCAAATTGAACATGTTTCATTATCTACTTGAAGCTAAATAGATTTTATTGATGTATTATATTAAGTTAAAATAAGTGTTAATTCAGTATTGTTGTAATTGTCATAATTACAAATAAAAAACATTTTTTAAATCGGCCCATTAATCGGTATCGGCTTTTTTGGTCATCCAATAATCGGTAGCGGCGTTTAAAAATCATAATCGGTCGACCTCTACTCTGGTGGCATGTCTTGTGGTGTATGTATGGATGTCCAAGCTGTGCTAATAGTTTAAACAGACAGCTCGGTACATTCAGCTTGCCAACACCTCTTACAAAAACAAGTAGTGATGACATCAATCTCTCCTCCACTTTGGGCCAGGAGAGATTGACATGCATATCATTCATGTTAGCTCTCCGTGTACATTTAAGGGCCAGCCGTGCTGCCCTGTTCTGAGCCAATTGCACCTGACCAACTACTTAGTGGCACCTGACCACATTACTGAACAGTAGTCCAGGTGTGACAAAACTAGAGCTTGTAGGACCTGTCTTGTTGATAACATTGTTAAGAAGGTATAAACTAGAGCCTGTAGGACCTGTCTTGTTAATAACGTTGTTAAGAAGGTATAAACTAGAGCCTGTAGGACCTGTATTGTTGATAACGTTGTTAAGAAGGTAGAAACTAGAGCCTGTAGGACCTGTCTTGTTGATAACGTTGTTAAGAAGGTAGAAACTAGAGCCTGTAGGACCTGTCTTGTTGATAACGTTGTTAAGAAGGTAGAAACTAGAGCCTGTAGGACCTGTCTTGTTGATAACGTTGTTAAGAAGGTATAAACTAGAGCCTGTAGGACCTGTCTTGTTGATAACGTTGTTAAGAAGGTAGAAACTAGAACCTGTAGGACCTGTCTTGTTAATAACGTTGTTAAGAAGGTAGAAACTAGAACCTGTAGGACCTGTCTTGGTAATAACGTTGTTAAGAAGGTATAAACTAGAACCTGTAGGACCTGTCTTGTTGATAACGTTGTTAAGAAGGTAGAAACTAGAACCTGTAGGACCTGTCTTGTTAATAACGTTGTTAAGAAGGTATAAACTAGAACCTGTAGGACCTGTCTTGTTAATAACGTTGTTAAGAAGGTATAAACTAGAACCTGTAGGGCCTGTCTTGTTGATAACGTTGATAAGAAGGTAGAAACTAGAACCTGTAGGACCTGTCTTGTTAATAACGTTGTTAAGAAGGTATAAACTAGAGCCTGTAGGACCTGTCTTGTTAATAACGTTGTTAAGAAGGTAGAAACTAGAACCTGTAGGACCTGTCTTGTTAATAACGTTGTTAAGAAGGTAGAAACTAGAACCTGTAGGACCTGTCTTGTTAATAACGTTGTTAAGAAGGTAGAAACTAGAACCTGTAGGACCTGTCTTGTTAATAACGTTGTTAAGAAGGTAGAAACTAGAACCTGTAGGACCTGTCTTGTTAATAACGTTGTTAAGAAGGTAGAAACTAGAACCTGTAGGACCTGTCTTGTTAATAACGTTGTTAAGGTAGAAACTAGAACCTGTAGGACCTGTCTTGTTAATAACGTTGTTAAGAAGGTAGAAACTAGAATCTGTAGGACCTGTCTTGTTAAGAAGAAGGTAGAAACTAGAGCCTGTAGGACCTGTCTTGTTAATAACGTTGTTAAGAAGGTAGAAACTAGAACCTGTAGGACCTCCTCTGTCTTGTTAATAACGTTGTTAAGAAGGTAGAAACTAGAACCTGTAGGACCTGTCTTGTTAATAATTGCTCAATGTTAAGATTCAGTAGCTATAACAGTGTAGCCTGCAGACCTGTCTTGGGATACTATAACAGTGTAGCTACTGCAGCAATGTCTGTGGGATGCTAAACAGTGTAGCTACTGCAGGACCTGTCTTAACAGTGTAGCTACTGCAGCCATGTCTGTTACTATAACAGTGTAGCTACTGCAGCCATTCTGTTACTATAACAGTGTAGCTACTCCCATGTCTGTGGGATCTTAGTGTAGCTACTGTCTGTGGGATCTATAACAGTGTTTACTGACCATGATACTATAACAGTGTAGCTATGCCAGGTGGGATGCTATAACTTGCTCAGCTTCCACATGTATTCAGATACTATAACAGTGTAGCTACTGCAGCCATGTCTGTGGGATACTATAACAGTGTAGCTACTGCAGCAATGTCTGTGGGATGCTATAACAGTGTAGCTACTGCAGCCAGGTCTGTGGGATACTATAACAGTGTAGCTACTGCAGCCATGTCTGTGGGATACTATAACAGTGTAGCTACTGCAGCCATGTCTGTGGGATACTATAACAGTGTAGCTACTGCAGCCAGGTCTGTGGGATACTATAACAGTGTAGCTACTGCAGCCAGGTCTGTGGGATACTATAACAGTGTAGCTACTGCAGCCATGTCTGTGGGATACTATAACAGTGTAGCTACTGCAGCCAGGTCTGTGGGATACTATAACAGTGTAGCTACTGCAGCCATGTCTGTGGGATGCTATAACAGTGTAGCTACTGCAGCCATGTCTGTGGGATGCTATAACAGTGTAGCTACTGCAGCCAGGTCTGTGGGATACTATAACAGTGTAGCTACTGCAGCCAGGTCTGTGGGATACTATAACAGTGTAGCTACTGCAGCCATGTCTGTGGGATACTATAACAGTGTAGCTACTGCAGCCATGTCTGTGGGATACTATAACAGTGTAGCTACTGCAGCCAGGTCTGTGGGATGCTATAACAGTGTAGCTACTGCAGCCAGGTCTGTGGGATTCTATAACAGTGTAGCTACTGCAGCCAGGTCTGTGGGATACTATAACAGTGTAGCTACTGCAGCCAGGTCTGTGGGATGCTATAACAGTGTAGCTACTGCAGCCATGTCTGTGGGATACTATAACAGTGTAGCTACTGCAGCCATGTCTGTGGGATACTATAACAGTGTAGCTACTGCAGCCAGGTCTGTGGAATACTATAACAGTGTAGCTACTGCAGCCAGGTCTGTGGGATACTATAACAGTGTAGCTATTGCAGCCAGGTCTGTGGGATACTATAACAGTGTAGCTACTGCAGCCAGGTCTGTGGAATACTATAACAGTGTAGCTACTGCAGCCAGGTCTGTGGGATACTATAACAGTGTAGCTATTGCAGCCAGGTCTGTGGGATGCTATAACAGTGTAGCTACCGCAGCCAGGTCTGTGGGATGCTATAACAGTGTAGCTATTGCAGCCAGGTGTTACCCCAACCCAGGTCTTAGGAACCCTAGGTTGCTGATAACTGCAGGAAGGAGCCCTGGAATGGGGTAGATAAGGCTAAGCCCCTGTCTCTTTCTTTTTCACTCTGTCTATACCTCTCACTGGCTCTCTCTCTTTCTCTCTCTGTCACTTCAATATAAACTCAGCAAAAAAAGAAACGTCCTCTCACTGTCAACTGCGTTTATTTTCAGCAAACTTAACATGTATAAGTATTTGTATGAACATAACAAGATTCAACAACTGAGACGTAGACTGAACAAGTTCCACAGACATGTGACCAACATAAATGGAATAATGTGTCCCTGAACAAAGGGGTGGGTCAAAATCAAAAGTAACAGTCAGTATCTGGTGTGGCCACCAGCTGCATTAAGTACTGCAGTGCATCTCCTCCTCATGGACTGCGCCAGATTTGCCAGTTCTTGCTATTAGATGTTACCCCACTCTTCCACCAAGGCACCGGCAAGTTCCCGGGCATTTCTTGGGTGAATGGCCCTAGCCCTCACCCTCCGATCCAACAGGTCCCAGACGTGCTCAATGGGATTGAGATCCGGTCTCTTCACTGGCCATGGCAGAACACTGACAATCACGCACAGAACAACCAGTATAGCTGGTGGCATTTTCATGCTGGAGGGTCATGTCAGGATGATTCTGCAGGAAGGGTACCATATGAGGGAGGAGGATTTATTTCCTATAACATACAGCATTGAGATTGCCTGCAATGGCAACAAGCTTAGTCCGATGATGCTGTGACACACCATCCCAGACCATGACAGACCCTCCACCTCCAAATCGATCCCGCTCCAGAGTACAGGACTCGGTGTAACGCTCATTCCTTCGACGATAAACGCGAATCCGCTGGTGAGACAAACCACTGGTGAGACAAAACCTCAAATCGTCAGTGAAGAGCACTTTTTGGCAGTCCTGTCTGGTCCAGTGACGGTGGGTATGTGCCCATAGGCGACGTTGTTGCCGGAGAGGACCTGCCTTACAACAGGACTACAAGCCCTCAGTCCAGCCTCTCTCAGCCTATTGCGGACAGTCTGAGCACTGATGGAGGGATTGTGCATTCCTGGTGTAACTCAGGCAGTTGTTGCCATCCTGTACCTGTCCCACAGGTGTGAAGTTTGGATGTACCGATCCTGTGCAGGTGTTGTTACACGTGGTCTGCCACTGCGAGGACGATCAGCTCTTTAGTGTCCTAAGTTGTCATAACTGTGACCTTAATTGCCTAATCGTCTGTAAGCTGTTAGTGTCTTAACGACCGTTCCACAGGTGCATGTTCATGAATTGCTTATTGTTCATTGAACAAGCATGGGAAACAGTGTTTAAACCCTTTACAATGAAGATCTGTGAGGTTATTTGGATTTTTAAGAATGATCTTTCAAAGACAGGGTCCTCAAAAAGGTTTCTTTTTTTTTGCAGAGTTTACTTTATTGACATGTGAAGTAAAACACTAACATTGTCAAAGTAAACGTATAACAATAATCTGTGATGACGAGCAAGTAAGGTTGACTGGTGCGTGGTCCTTGATTGTATTATTTCCAGTACCATTCTTTGGTATTGTTCCATTGTCAGGAATGGCCTGCTACACTAGAATGGCCTACTCCTAGAATAGATCTTCTTAATGTGTGAGTGGATGTGGACGAGAAGAGACAAGATGTTATGTCTCTGTTCTTCCTGTGGACATGCCTTTACAACAGATCTCTCAGCTGAAGCCTCTCGTTGGAGGTGCTTGACAAACAAACTGTTCCGGTTTCGCTGTTACACCACATCCAGTTTCTATGGAAACCCCGTGCTTGCCAATGATAGACAGTATGTTTGTCATTCTATACATGTAGCTACACATCGTGATCAAAAGGATGTGGACACCTGCTTGTCGAACATCTCATTCAAAAAATCATGGGCATTAATATGGAGTTGGACCCACCTTTGATGTTACAACAGCCTCCACTCTTCTGGGAAGGCTTTCCACTAGATGTTGGAACATTGTTGCGTGGACTTGCTTCCGTTCAACTGCAGGACTATTGGTGAGGTCGGGCACTGATGATGGGCGGATAGGCTTGGCTCACAGTCGGCATTCCAATTCATCCTAAAGGTGTTTGATGGGGTTGAGGTCAGGGTTCTGTACAGGCCAGTCAAGTTCTTTCACACCAATCTCGGTAAACAATTTCTGCATGGACTTCGCTTTGTGCATGGGGGCATTGCCATGCCGAAACAGGAAACTATTGCCACAAAGTTGGAAGCACAGAATCATCTAGAATGTCATTGTATGCTGTATTGTTAATATTTCCTTTTACTGGAACCAAGGGGCCCGAACCATGAAAACAGTCCCAGACCATTATTCCTCCTCCACCAAACTTTACAGTTAGCTCTATGCATTTGGGCAGGTAGCATTCTCCTAGCATCCGCCAAACACAGATTAGTCTGTTGTACAGATGTACTCTTGGACTGCCAGATGGTGAAGTGTGATTCATCACTCCAGAGAACACATTTCCACTGCTGGTCACTTGTAGTGGTAACTATCATGTGTTCAGTTCAGATGTACTCTAGGTACGGTAACTATCATGTGTTCAATCAGATGTACTGTAGGTATTGTCATATTATGACAGCTTTCTTGATTTTGCAGAAATAAGGAGATGACTGTGTGTTTTAAAGATGCACTGCCGCCCAGAATAAGCTACTCTCTTGCAACCAGTGTTGGTTCTTTAACCAAACAACAACAGTTAATCTCAGCTCCACACAGCAGTGAACCCGTCACCACTCCGCCACATGCCATCTCCGCTTGGCCTTGTTAGCAGAATGTGCCAGTGTGATGTCACAGCCGGCGACTGCACTGTGTTTGTCCTGTTTGGCTGAGCACAGAGGGAGGTGCCTGGCCCCAATATGTCATCTCCTAGCAGGCATTTAAGACCCACGGTGGGGAGGGGACCCTAAGGAACACCTCACAGCACGCCCCCACAGCCAGCCCATGCTGCTCCCAGGTGGGGTTGAAGGGTAGGAGGGATGGAACACCCCCACCCCCGTACACTACCCCCTCCTCCCCTTTCTGTCACAGATGACCAAATCAAATTAAATGTTATTTGTCACATACACATAGTTAGCAGATGTTAATGCGAGTGTAGCGAAATGCTTGTGCTTCTAGTTCCGACAATGCAGTAATAACCAACGAGTAATCTAACCTAACAATTCCACAACTACTACCTTATACACACAAGTGTAAAGGGATAAAGAATATGTACATAAAGATATTTGAATGAGGGATGGTACAGAACGGCATAGGCAAGATGCAGTAGATGGTATAGACTACAGTATATACATATGAGATGAGTAATGTAGGGTATGTAAACAAAGTGGTATAGTTTAAAGTGGCTAGTGATACATGTATTACATAAAGATGCAGTAGATGATAGAGTACAGTATATACAGTGGGGCAAAAAAGGATTTAGTCAGCCACCAATTGTGCTAGTTCTCCCACTTAAAAAGATGAGAGAGGCCTGTAATTTTCATCAGGTACACTTCAACTTTGACAGACAAAATGAGAGAAAAAAAATCCAGAGAATCACATTGTAGGATTGTAGGACCGCCCTCACCTCCTCCCTGTAGGCCGTCTCGTCGTTGTTGATGATCAAGTCTACCACTGTAGTGTCGTCCGCAAACTTGATGATTGAGTTGGAGGCGTGCATGGCCACACAGTCGTGGGTGAACAGGGAGTACAGGAGAGGGCTCAGAACGCACCCTTTTGGGGCCACAGTGTTGAGGATCAGCGGGGTGGAGATGTTGTTACCTACCCTCACCACCTGGGGGCGGCCCGTCAGGAAGTCCAGTACCCAGTTGCACAGGGCGGGGTCGAGACCCAGGGTCTCGAGCTTGATGATGAGTTTGGAGGGTACTATGGTGTTAAATGCTGAGCTGTAGTCGATGAACAGCATTCTCACATAGGTATTCCTCTTGTCCAGATGGGTTAGGGAAATGTGCAGTGTGGTTGCGATTGTGTCGTCTGTGGACGTATTGGGCGGTAAGCAATTTGAAGTGGGTCTAGGGTGTCAGGTATGGTGGAGGTGATATGGTCCTTGACTAGTCTCTCAAAGCACTACATGATAACGGAAGTGAGTGCTACGGGGCGGTAGTCGTTTAGCTCAGTTACCTTAGCTATCTTGGGATCAGGAACAATGGTGGCCCTCTTGAAGCATGTGGGAACAGGAGACTGGGATAAGGATTGATTGAATATGTCCGTAAACAGACCAGCCAGCTGATCTGCGCATGCTCTGAGGACGCTGCTGGGGATGCCGTCTGGGCCTGCACCCTTGTGAGGGTTAACACGTTTAAATGTTTTACTCACGTCGGCTGCAGTGAAGGAGAGCCCGCAGGTTTTGGTAGCGTGCCGTGTCAGTGGCAATGTATTGTCCTCAAAGCGAGCAAAAAAGTTATTTAGTAAGTCTGGGAGCAAGACATCCTTTTCCGCGACGGGGCCTGTTTTATCTTTGTAATCCATGATTGACTGTAGACCCTGCCACATACCTCTTGTGTCTGAGCCGTTGAATTGCGAATCTACTTTGTCTCTATACTGACGCTTAGCTTGTTTGATTGCCTTATGGAGGGAATAGCTACACTGTTTGTATTCGGTCATGTTTCCGGTCACCTTGCCCTGGTTAAAAGCAGTGGTTTGCGCTTTCAGTTTCGCGCGAATGCTGCCATCAATACACTGTTTCTGGTTTGGGAATGTTTTAATCGTTGCTGTGGGTATAACATCGCAGATGCACTTTCTAATGAACTCGCTCAGCGAATCAGCATATTCGTCAATGTTGTTGTTGGACGCAATGCGGAACATATCCCAATCCACGTGATCGAAGCAGTCTTGAAGCGTGGAATCAGATTGGTCGGACCAGTGTTGAACAGACCTGAGCGTGGGAGCTTCTTGTTTTAGTCTCTGTCTGTAGGCAGGAAGCAACAAAATGGAGTCGTGGTCAGCTTTTCCGAAAGGAGGGTGGGGGAGGGCCTTATATGCATCGCGGAAGTTAGAATAACAATGATCCAGGGTTTTACCAGCCCTGGTAGCACAATCGATATGCTGATAGAATTTAGGGAGTCTTGTTTTCAGATTTAGCCTTATCAAAATCTCCAGCTACAATGAATGCAACCTCAGGATATGTGGTTTCCAGTTTACATAGAGTCAAATAAAGTTCGTTCAGAGCCATCGATGTGTCTGCTTGGGGGGGGGGAATGTATACGGCTGTGATTATAATCGAAGAGAATTCCCTTGGTAGATAATGCGGTCGACATTTGATTGTGAGGAATTCTAAGTCAGGTGAACAGAAGGACTTGAGTTCCTGTATGTTGTCATGATCACACCACGTCTCGTTAATCATAAGGCATATCCCCCCGCCCCTCTTCTTACCAGAAAGCGATGCGTGAAGAAACCAGCTGGCTGCATAGACTCCGATAGAGTCTCTCGAGTGAGCCATGTTTCCGTGAAGCAAAGAACGTTACAGTCTCTGATGTCTCTCTGGAATGCTACCCTTGCTCGGATTTCATCAACCTTGTTGTCAAGAGACTGGACATTGGCGAGTAGTATGCTCGGGAGTGGTGCGCGATGTGCCCGTCTTCGGAGCCTGACCAGAAGACCGCTTCGTTTGCCCCTTTTACGGCGTCGTTGTTTAGGGTCGCCGGCTGGGATCCAATCCATGTGGAAGGCAAAACACAGGATCCGCTTCGGGAAAGTCATATTCCTGGTCGTAATGATGGTGAGTTGACGTTGCTCTTATATTCAGTTGTTCCTCCCGACTGTATGTAATGAAACCTAAGATTACCTGGGGTACCAATGTAAGAAGTAACACCAATGTAGTAAAAAAATAAAAATACTGTTTAGTTTCCTAGGAACGCGAAGCAAGGCGGCCATCTCTGTCGGCGCCGGGAGTAGTGAGACTGAGAGAAAACGACTGTGGGTGGCTTGTAGATGAGGCTCTGCACCATTCCACCATGGCCTTCGCCTCAGAATGAAAACAGGCATCATGGACCTTCTTTTCTGTCTTTAACATTCAATCTTTACCATGAAGAAAATGACAACCCCAGAACCTTGATTCCATTTTGTCTCTTTCAGTGTTGTTTCCTTGACTAGATTGACCTTGACTTGGCAGTGTCTGCAGCTTCTCTCCCTGTTGTTTTGGATGATTGTGTGCTGGGTTTGGTTTAATCATGTTCCATTGTGCAGTGTTGGACCCAGCGTGTATGTTTGTGCGTGCGTGTGTGCGCGTGTGTGTGTGTGTGTGTGTGTGTGTGTGTGTGTGTGTGTGTGTGTGTGTGTGTGTGTGTGTGTGTGTGTGTGTGTGTGTGTGTGTGTGTGTGTGTGTGTGTGTGTGTGTGTGTGTGTGTGTGTGTGTGTGTGTGTGTGTGTTTAATAGCCCAGGGGTTGGCTGTGACCCAATGCTAAGGTCCTGTTGACATTTATTTCCAACTCACCACTGCTGTTAATACTGAACTGGTCTCCTCACCACAGGAGACAAACAAAGGTGCTGCTTGGAATCACACTGGGCCCACGCTCACATGCATGATGTTACACACACATACAGACGTGCACATGCATACACATTACACACTGTGCCTGGACATGAAAATACATAGAACATAGGTATAAATACATACGTACTGTAGGAGCACTCAACTGATGTAAAGCCCATAGTAACACATGCACACAAATGGGCAATTGAGCACGCACACATACACTTAAAACACATTGCACACGCTTGCACAATTTTCAATAGGTGTCGGCTTTTGCAGTGCCAAGTGGCTTCATAACCTGTGATTTTACGGTCATTTTACTGGGCTCCTGTGACATCCCCATCCATCTCCTCCTGCTTCAGCGCCTGTGGTGAAATTACAGACTCCCAAATGTTACCCCATTCCCTATCTAGTGCACTGATTTTGACCAGACCCCTATGGGTTATAGTCCCTATATACTGTAGTGCACTATGTAAGGAGTTGGATGCCATTTGGGACACAGACTGCAGTCTCTGTCCCTATTCACACACACAGCCCACAGACAGGACCACACTTGAATCATTGCAACAATTTGGGCTATCAAATCATAATAGAGGGAAGAGATTGCCTTTGTTTCCTGTGTGCGGAGAAGCCTCTCCAGACCCTGGGTTCATGTGTTTAGAAAGGTGTATATATATTTAATGTTTTCACTATTTCTAGATTGAATGGGAAAAGGGAAAAGGCTTTTTTTGCTTTTGTTTGTCTGTGTGCCGCTTGAGAGCATTCTGACTTAATTGAAAGAAACTGGTCAAGATAGGGAGTGCTGTTTTTCCCACCTCCTCCCACGGTTTATCTCTGTAACAATGTCAGTGATTCATTCATTTTGACGTTTTTGCCAATGGAATGTGGATGAAAAACATTGGAGCCGCTTGCTTCACAAAGTGCATTGCAGTTGACTTTGGCACGTTAACGTCTAATGCATCACTTGACAAAACCACTCTAATATACTGCGTTGAAGGTGACTGTTTTTGTTTACATACCAGCATTACCAGTGATGGTTTATTTACCAGAGAGTCATGGTCAATTTGGTCTGCTTAGAAGTAATGGAAGGCTGAGTCATCTCTTAAAATAATGCTTCCTTGTTAATGTGGGATGATGTCATCCAGACCACCATGGGAATAATTGCAGTAAATTGCTTCTCAATTACACTTAAAAATGACCGTTGTTTAATCTGTACTAATACATCATAACCTAAACGGTCTGCTATTGATCATACTAGGGTGAGTAAACTTAAGCTTCACACTCACACAGCTATGTTTGCATGTACTGTACGTACACAAACACACACACACACTGGAAACATTTCAGTTTTCAAATTGGACGTGTGGGGTGGGGACAAGCAAAAGAAAGCAGAGCAATCCGAAAAAGAGAGACAATTGCCTGACCCTTCATCCAAACACGGTTATTGTGTTTCTTCCTCCCCTCGTGAAAGGAAAGCCATTTAGCATCAGATTTGTAAATTCAAGAACATTGGACTTTTTATTATTATTATTATGAAGAATGTTATTATTATATTGCCTATGGTCCAGGACATTAAGACAATGATGATTCCACGCCAATAGATTGAAGTGGCATACATACTGGAGCTATAGTGCATTGCATCCCTATTTGGTCTAAATTTAGCATCATAAATTGGAAGCTATTCCCCTACTATTTTCATTGTACTACTGTTTAGAATAGATGGCCAGTCCCTTTTGGGCTGCCACAACTTTCATTTTCCTTCCTTTTTTTCCTTCCTGTTGATGGCCGCCCCCCTCCGTTTACGTTAATGAATCTCCCAGGGAGGACTTGGCCTGCAGGCCATGATTAATTACTGTGAAGATCTACTCTGAGTATACAAAACATTAAGGACACCTTCTCTTTCCGTGACATAGACTGGCCAGTTGAATCAAATCCACTCCATTCAGTGTAGATGAAAGGAACGGGAAAGGGGGATACCTAGTCAGTTGTCCTACTGAATGTAATCAACTGAAATGTGTCTTCCGCATTTAACCCAACCCCTTTGCCTTCCGGTTACTGGCCCAGCGCCCGTCCGGTTACTGGCCCAACGCCCGTCCGGTTACTGGCCCAACGCCCGTCCGGTTACTGGCCCAACGCCCGTCCGGTTAATGGGCCAACACCCGTCCGGTTACTGGCCCAACGCTCTAATCACTAGAAGGAGAGGAGACAGGTTGAAGAAAGATTTTTAAGCCCTTTCTGTTTCGCGTCCATGGGCTTACTGACACTAGACACAACAATTACATCATTAATAATATATTTTTTTTAAATGTACAATGACAACACTGGCTATTCTCATGATGGAATTTGAAAGGCCTTGATGGTCCTATCAAATGTTCCAGCTGTCTTGATATCCTACTAAGAGACCATATTAATATACTGTAGCAATGCTCCAAGAAACACACCTGCTCCAAAAGGACACGCATAGAATAGAGAACCATTTGTACAAACGGACTGTTTTTTTCAGCCCCAAACAAATCTAAAGGTGGAATCGTGATGCTATACATAAGAAACTAAAAATCACACTCTTGCGCAGAATCACTTTTCTTAAATGTGTACATTCCAAATTCATTTGATCCTATGTTTTTTTTTGATTCACTGAACAGCAGATTTGTTAGAATGAACTGAATTCCATCTGGTTATTGTGACAGACATGAATGCCATGTTGGACATGTGGGACATATTTATTAAGGCTAATTACAATTTTCTTTATCTTTAGAAAATAGAAATCCGACATATGAGCTTATCTGACCACCATGAGTGCTATTGCCAACTTCAAATGTCAGTATTAAGTCCATTATTGCTCGAAATGATTGACACAGCCGTTCACAAAGGTTCATTTGGGAGAGATGTGAATACAACACGAATTTCCCTTTTATTAATAAAAGGTAAGTCATAAACACTGATGTTACACTGTTTTTGAACATTTTGTCCATCTTTCACCTCGAGACTTTCATCTTCACATGGACCAATATACAGTGGGGCAAAAAAGTATTTAGTCAGCCACCAATTGTGCAAGTTCTTTTTTATGAATGTATTTGCAAATTATTTGCAAATTATGGTGGAAAATAAGTATTTGGTCACCTACAAACAAGCAAGATTTCTGGCTTTCACAGACCTGTAACTTCTTCTTTAAGAGGCTCCTCTGTCCTCCACTCGTTACCTGTATTAATGACACCTGTCCACAACCTCAAACAGTCAACTCCGAAGTCCACTATGGCCAAGACCAAAGAGCTGTCAAAGGACACCAGAAACAAAATTGTAGACCTGCACCAGGCTGGGAAGATTGAATCTGCAATAGGTAAGCAGCTTGGTTTGAAGAAATCAACTGTGGGAGCAATTATTAGGAAATGGAAGACATACAAGACCACTGTTAATCTCCCTCGATCTGGGGCTCCACGCAAGATCTCACCCCGTGGGGTCAAAATGATCACAAGAACGGTGAGCAAAAATCCCAGAACCACAGGGGGGGACCTAGTGAATGACCTGCAAAGAGCTGGGACCAAAGTAACAAAGCCTACCATCAGTAACACACTACGCCGCCAGGGACTCAAATCCTGCAGTGCCAGACGTGTCCCCCTGCTTAAGCCAGTACATGTCCAGGCCTGTCTGAAGTTTGCTAGAGAGCATTTGGATGATCCAGAAGAAGATTGGGAGAATGGCATATGGTCAGATGAAACCAAAATTTAACTTTTTGGAAAAAACTCAACTCGTCGTGTTTGGAGGACAAAGAATGCTGAGTTGCATCCAAAGAACACCATACCTACTGTGAAGCATGGGGGTGGAAACATCATGCTTTGTTTTTCTGCAAAGGGACCAGGACGACTGATCCGTGTAAAGGAAAGAATGAATGGGGCCATGTATCATGAGATTTTGAATGAAAACCTCCTTCCATCAGCAAGGGCATTGAAGATGAAACGTGGCTGGGTCTTTCATCATGACAGTGATCCCAAACACACCGCCCGGGCAATGAAGGAGTGGCTTCGTAAGAAGCATTTCAAGGTCCTGGAGTGGCCTAGCCAGTCTCCAGATCTCAACCCCATAGAAAATCTTTGGAGGGAGTTGAAAGTCCGTGTTGCCCAGCAACAGTCCCAAAATATCACTGCTCTAGAGGAGAATGGGCTAAAATACCAGCAACAGTGTGTGAAAACCTTGTGAAGACTTACAGAAAACGTTTGAACTCTGTCATTGCCAGCAAACGGTATATAACAAAGTATTGAGATAAACTTTTGTTATTGACCAAATACTTATTTTCCACCATAATTTGCAAATAAATTCATTCAATATTTTCTGGATTTTTTTTCTCATTTTGTCTGTCATAGTTGAAGTGTACCTATGATGAAAATTACAGGCCTCTCTCATCTTTTTAAGTGGGAGAACTTGCACAATTGGTGGCTGACTAAATACTTTTTTGCCCCACTGTATATCCAATCGCTCCTAAACACATTGAATATCATCAATAAATTCAGCTTAATCTCAAATTGCAAAATGAATCCAACCAACTCAGCCCTACTGTCTTTCAAAGCCCCGATGGAGGACTCCATCTCTAATCCCAATCATTTCCCATTTTAAATATTTTGGGAGTACCTATATTTCCTTCCTTAGATAAAGCCATTGTCAGAAACTTTAACATAATTCCCAAATCATTTCAGTTCGACCTTGGTAGGCGAAATAAGATCTCAGTTGCATTAACCAGAAGAAAATATATTTTTAAAATGAATATATTGCTGCTGCTGAATTTCTGTAGTGCAATGCTTCCCATGTTTCCCCCTTCTGGCTATTGGGATAAAATTTATAGTGCGGTTTCAAATTTATATGACAAGGTAAGTGATCCTGGATAAAAATTAACAAACTCACAAAGAGGGAATGACGTAGGAGGACTATCCGTACCAAACTTAAAATTGTATTTCCAGGTTTTTCGCCCCATTATAAATTGGTTTAGACACGATTCTTCCACTCCCTGGTTGAGTATAGATGTTGGTGTCTCATATTGCCCTGGAAGAGGTGGTCTTCACTGATATTAAATTATGTAAACTACACTTTGGTCCAATTATTGCTCACACAATTTGTATTTGGTACAAACTTGAAAAAATGTAACAGCGAATCAAAATGGCATGCCCATACTCCAATATTTCACAATAATGCAGCCTTTTGCATCCCCCCAATGGTCCCAATTGTGGAATCCGTACCCTTGGCGATATCATGGACAGTAATGGTTTGAGAACATTCCAAGATTTCAAAGATCCATATACATTTCTAGGCAACTCCTTTTTTTCTATATTTACAATTTAGGTCAGCTATATGGAGTCTCTTGGGAAACCCAACAACCAAACCATCCAATTTTGGAATTTATGAATAAATTATCTGGGCTCCCGAAAGAACTGATCTCTAAAATATCTAAACAACTTTTGGAAAGCTCATATTTTGAGCTAGCCATTAAAAAAGTATGGCCCACAGATCTGATTGAATCTGAACAACCCTTTAACTCGAACATAATATGGAAAAATATGACATTGGCATCCCGTAATCTGAACCATCAATTGTTCACAGGCTGTATTTAACACCAAGGAAACATTTATGGTGAAATTGGTCCCAGCTGTTCACTATGTTCCCTAAATCAGGTAGGCACTTTCTTTCATATGATGTGGGAGTGCTTGAATGTAAATATTAAATGCTTTGCTTCTATTATGTTACTTAATGATGATAGCTCCTTGGACCTCTCCATCAATCAGCGACGACTACTGCTGGCTGGCAGCACTGCCGATTCAAAAATGTTGGCTTACCTCACTGTCTCTCAATTCGCTAGTGGATACAGTTACTATTAGAAGTATCAACAGTGAGAATGAATGGTGGTAGTCAAGGAACAATTGAGGCCTGGACAAATATACTTGACTCTGTAAAGATGAATCACAACTAAAGCCCGACACATACACATAAACAGTCCATGAATCCCAACACATGCAAACAAACTAAATGCACTGAGTACACAAAACATTAAGAACACCTGGGGGGGGGCACACATTTTTTCAATTGTTTTTCTCTATACTGAATTTATTATTACTTCAACTTTAGAAAATTATTCAAAATGATCAGTACTTTGTGCTTATGTACTTTTTGTAAAGTTTTATTATATTTCGTCTTCTTCTTTTGAGTGGCATGTGTAGAATGTATAAATAATGTCTTGAAAATATATGGAATTGAAATATTTTACCTGTAATAAAAAATTTAAAAAATTGGTCACAAAAAAAGATTTGTAGCACACACACAATCATGCACGCACACACGCACACACAGACAGCTTCTCTACTCTCCCCTAATGACCAGCTCCGTCAGGGCCAACCAGAGAAGAAGAGAAAGAATGGGCCGCCACGTAGTCCTCTTCTTTTCACCAGAGAGAGGATGATTATTCCAGGCTGCATTGATCCAGCTATTCTCACAGAGGTAATGGATGGCATTGTCCCTACTCAGCTCTGTTAGTACAAATAATGATTAATCAATATGCACTCAAGTCTTAGTTCAGAATATTATTTTAACACATGATTTATTCTCCCGCATGCTCGCTCGCTTTTGGAGTCCGGTGATGATTGCTTGCGACTCGGTCGCTGTCACTGGCTGGACAATCAATTGGACCAATCCACTAAAGACCCTCAATTATAACGACTGATTGGAAATAATAACGGCATTTTGTATCGCTCCAGTCTTCCGTATGTAGGCTTCCTGTGTTGGTGTGACATTAATGATATTGAACACACTACATTAGGCTAGTTGGCCTGTAGATGTTCTATAAAGAGCCATGTATTTGCTTGGTCATTGATGGTGAATAAAAGGCTCTCAGGACGGTGGTAGAAAGCATATTTCATTCAGTTACTTCAGCATAGTTGGCTTTTCATGGTAAATTATGCACCTTTGTGTGCTTTGTATAAGTACTAAAGTCAAATCACATCAATTCTAATTCATTTGTCACGTGCTTCGTAAACAACAAGGTGTAGACTGTCATTGTAAATAAGAATTTGTTTTTAACTGACTTGCCTAGTTAAATCAAATTTAATAAATAGACTAACAGTGAAATGCTTACTTATGGGTCCTTTAAAAAAAATACAGAGTTAAAGATAATTTTTAAATATAAAAAAATAATATAAAAATAGTGAGAAATAAATACACAGTGAATAATGAATAATAATGACCATTATAAATAACATACTAAATACAGGGAGTACCAGTACCGAATCGATGTGGAAGGGTATTATGTCATTGAGGTAGCTATGTAAATATAGGTAGGGTTAAAGTGACTAGGCAGCAGGATAGATAATAGACAGTAGCAGCAGCGGGTAGACATTTGATGAACTATTGAGCAGTCTGGTCGAGCAGTCTGGTCGAGCAGTCTGGTCGAGCAGTCTGGTCGAGCAGTCTGGTCGAGCAGTCTTGTTGAGCAGTCTGGTCGAGCAGTCTGGTCGAGCAGTTTGGTTGAGCAGTCTTGGTGAGCAGTCTTGGTGAGCAGTCTTGTTTAGCAGTCTTATGGCTTGGAGGGTAGAAGCTGTTCAGGGTCCTGTTGGTTCCAGACTTGGTGCACTGCTACCGCTTGCTATGCGGTAGCAGAGAAAACAGTCTATGGCTTGGGTGGCTGGAGTCTTTGACAACTTTTTGGCCTTCCTCTGACAGTGCCTGGTCCTGGATGGCAGGGAGCTTGACCTTGGGGTCGGTTGCTTTGTAGTTGCCGTACCAAGCGGTGATGCAGCCAGTCAATATGCTCTCAATGGTGCAGCTGCAGATCTTTTTGAGGATCTGAGGGACCATTTTTTTCAGCTTCCTAAGGGGGAAGAGGTTCTGTCGTGTCCTCTTCACAAATGTTTGGGTGTGTGTCGACCATGTTAATTCATTAGGGATGTGGACACTGAGGAACTTGACGCTCTCGACCCGATCCACTACAGCCCCATCCATGTGGATGGGAGCATACTTGCTCCTCTGTTTCCTGTAGTCCACGATCAGTTCCTTTGTCTTGCTGACGGTGAGGGTACTTGTCTTTGACCTCCTCCCTATAGGTTGCCTCATCATCGTTGGTGATCAGTCATACCACCGTTGTGTTGCCAGCAGACTTGATGATGGTGTTGGAGTCATGCGTGGCCACACAGTACTGGGTGAAGAGGGAGTACAGGAGTTGCCCCTGTGTTGATGGTCAGCGTGGAGGATGTATTTATGCCTACCCTCACCATCTGGGGTGGCCTTTCGGGAAGTCCAGGATACAGTTGCAGGGGGAGGTGTTAAGTCCCATGGTCCTGAGCTTGGTGATGAGCATGGAGGGGACTATGGTGTGGAATGATGAGCCATAGTCAATGAACAGGATTCTTACATACGGTAGGTATTCATTTTGTCCAGACAAGGCAATGGAATAGAACACAGCGTAGGCATAGCCTTTTTCATGTTTTCATTATGGTTCACAGTGAGGACCGAACCGAGGTCCCCGTACCGAACGGTTCGGTACGAATACTTGTATCGTTACACCCCTAACATTTCTTTCTCAAATGCTCAGAGAATTCAGGGCGGTCTGGCCATAACAGTCTCTGGCCACACACACCAATGCACACATTTTAAAGTCAAACTATCACTTAAATATCAGCCAACCGTTGGCACTATTGATGTCCTATGGTGGGTCATGATTGTTTGAAGTTAACTATTAGAAAATAGTTTTATTCCCTTTCCCTTGATGGCAGCCTCAGAGAGAAGCCTTCTACAAATTCTCATAACCAACCATGTATAGGTTATTCCAAGTTTCAGTGTGGTGTTGGAATAGTGTTAGTTTAAACGATGCTACACCCTGAACGTTGGCCACCTGTTCTATTGATTTCAGCGTGCTAGCAATGGAAGTGACCCACTTTAATCAAAATGCAACACTTCAAAATGTAGGTAGCTGACCCCAGGCCGAGCTCAGCTGGTGAAGGTAGGCAACAACAACTCCGCCACGCTGATCCTGAACATGGTGCCTCTGGAGGCCGAAGAAATTTGGCTCGAGCCACGGCCTGTTCACCCCCTACACTCTCTCTTTCTCTCTCTCTCTCTCTCTCTCTCTCTCTCTATCTCTCTCTCTCTCTCTCTCTCTCTCTATGTACATTTATGTCTCACGTCTTTCTGTCTCAGTTTTTCCCTTTCTCTGTTTACGTCTTTGACATTTTCTTTCTTCCTTTCTCGCAGTCCTCTCTGTTTTCTCTCCTTTTTTTAGTTTGAAATTTAGAAGGTAAAGACAGTACAGGGGCATCAAAGCTGAGACTGAGAAACAGCTTCTATCCCCAGTCCATCAGACTGTTAAACACTCACCACTAGACGGCCTCCGCCCATAACCCTGCCCTCTGCCCAGTATACTACCCTGCCCATCAGTCACTGTCACTAGCCGGCTACCACCGGGTACTCTACCCTGCAACTTAGGGACTGCTGCCCTATGTACATAGTCATTGAAGACTGGTCACTTTAATAATGTTTATATATCTACTGCTGTACTAAATTTAATGTATTTTTTAAATTTTTGAATTGTGTCCTTGTTGACATTTTCTGAATTTATAGGAACTAGGAACATAAGCATTTTGCTGCACCTGCCATAAAACCTGATAAACTATGTATCCGACCAATATTATGTGATTGTCAACTAATCAGTTATGTGCACAATTTAATAATAATAATAATAATAATCGATATATGTCCCCATGTGCAGTTGCAAACCATAGTCTTGCTTTTTTATGGCGGTTTGGAGCAGTGGCTTCTTCCTTGCTGAGCGGCCTTTCGGGTTATATCAATATAGGACTCGTTTACTGTGGATTTAGATACTTTGTAAATTCCTGTTTCCTCCAGCATCTTCACAAGGTCCTTTGCTGTTGTTCTGGGATTGATTTGCACTTTTCTCACCAAAGTACATTAATCTCTAGGAGACAGAATGCGTCTCCTTCCTGAGTGGTATGACGGCTGCGTGGTAGCATGGTGTTTATACTTGCATATTTTGTTTGTACAGATGAACGTGGTACCTTCAGGCATTTGGAAATTGCTCCCAAGGATGAGCCAGACTTGTGGAGGTCTACAATTTTTTTCTTGGCTGTTGGCCAAGATTCTTGGCTGATTTCTTTTGATTTTCCCATGATGTCAAGCAATGAGGCACTGAGTTTGAAGGTAGGCCTTGAAATATATCCACAGGTACACCTCCAATTGATTCAAATTATGTCAATTAGCCTATCGGAAGCTCCTAAAGCCATGATATCATTTTGTGGAATTTTCCAAGCTGTTTAAAGGCACAGTCAACTTAGTGCATGTAAACTTCTGACCCACTGGAATTGTGATACAGTGAATTATAAATGAAATAATCTGTCTGTAAACAATTGTTGGAAAAATTACTTGTGTCATGCACAAAGTACAGTAGATGTCCTAACCGACTTGCCAAAACTATTGTTTGTTCACAAGAAATTAGTGGTGGTTGAAAAACGAGTTTTGATGACTCCAACCTAAGTATATGTAAACTTCTGATTGTATACCAGAAATCAAGAAACAGGTTAGTCCTGTCTCCTTTTAAAACTGTGAGAGGCAGTTCAGTCTCCGCAGGCAGGCAGAGAAAATACACTGGATCTGCTCTGACAAAGAACTGCAGTACAAACTGTCTTAAGCCATCAGACCACTGTCTTAACATGACGTGGCACGAAGTTAACATCAAACTCATCCTGCCTGCCCGACCTGTGTCACACACACACACACACACACACACACACACACACACACACACACACACACACACACACACACACACACACACACACACACACACACACACACACACACACACACACACACACACACACACACACACACACACACACACACACAGGAGTAATCTCCTGGCTCTTTGCCTTCCCAAGGCCTTGCGGTGAAATGTCACACAGAGAGAGTGTGTGACATTTGGAGGGAAAAAAGCCCCTCTTGGTGTCAATTTGAATCAAAGTCTGTTGGTTCCACCTGCCTGAACCCTGGCTGTACCGTTCAGACATCCTGTGTCGCTGTCACACCTGTCACAATGGGGTGTGAAAGGTCACTGGATATCAAAGGCTGTGTCCATAATGACACCCTATTCCCTAAATAGTACACTACGGTCCTGGTCAAAAGTTATGCACTTTGAGGGAATAGGGTGCCATTCGGGATGTTGCAAAAATCCCTTTCCTTTATCCTCTCAGAGCCACAAATCAATACAAAGGGCATATTTAGGAAATACATTTTACCATTAAGTCAGTGGCTATGAAGTCTGAAATAGCTAGTACTGAACTGCTATGTCTAAAACGGCTAGTACTGAACTGTTGTGTTGGAAATGGCTACTATTGTTAAGTTTGATGCAGTGTAGAGGATCTGATAGTTCAAAATGTCTGGAATGCTTTGGCTGACTAGCTTGGCACTTTGATCTGAACACTTGATTTAAGTCGTCCTCTCTTGGGTGTGATTGTGCAGACACATACAGGAAGGGGAGATGGAAGAAGAAAAAAAAGCTACATGTTCTCCTTTTCACACGTGTTCCAACCACTAAGAGGGCTCTTTCTGAATCTAATCTCACGCTGAAAGGGACCCAGGCTGGAGTTGGTGGGGTTTGTGGGGGCCAGATCTGTGTACAATTCCTATTCAAAATCCTTTTTTCTACATGTGTTTAATTGAGCTTTCCTGGCAGAACGTAAACAATTGAATAGTCATGTAAGTACAAACCCTGTCCATCTGGCACTCCAGGTATACACTGAGTGTACAAAACATTAGGAACACCTTCCTAATGTTGAGTTGCACCCCGTTTTGCCCTGAGAATAGCCTCAATTCGTCGGGGCACTGACTACAAGGTGTCAAATCGTTCCACATGGATGCTGGCCCATGTTGACTCCAATGCTTCCCACTGTTGTATCAAGTTGGCTGGATGTCCTTTGGGTGATGGACCATTCTTGATACACATGAAAAACTGAGCATGTGAAACCCAGCAGCGTTGCAGTTCTTGACACACTCAAAGGCACTTCAAGCGTTTGTCTGGCCCATTCACCCTCTGAATGGCACGCATACACAATCCAGCCTAGTGGTTAGAGCGTTGGACTAGTAACCGAAAGGTTGCAAGTTCGAATCCCCGAGCTGTCGTTCTGCCCCTGAACAGTTAACCCACTGTTCCTAGGCCGTCATTGAAAATAAGAATTTGTTCTTAATTAACTGACTTGCCTAGTTAAATAAAGGTTAAAAAATAAACAATGAATGTCTCAAAGCTTAAAAATCCTTCTTTGACCTGTTTCATCCCTTTCATCTCCACTGATTGAAGTGGATTTAACAGGTGACATCAATAAGGGATCATAGCTTTCACCTGGATTCACCTGGTCAGTCTATGTCACGGAAAGAGCCGAAGTTCCTAATGTTTTGTACACTCAGTGTAGGTTCGAGCTCATTTTCATAGTATTTGGAAGATCTCAACCCAGGTATGGTGGGGAGCTCTCTCTGTCGAAGGAAGGCAGCGGGGAGGGGGGCAGAACCTGGAAGTGGGACAGCCAGCTGGCTCGGGTCAGATCAGGACCTGGCCTTTCTTCCTCTATCACACACACACACACACACACACACACACACACACACACACACACACACACACACACACACACACACACACACACACACACACACACACACACACACGAACACAGGCTGGCTCCAAGGCCTGCCCACGTCCACAGGATTACGCCTTTGTAGATCACACACATCTGGGTTGGCACCAGCCATGCCCGGCAGAGGGAGTTGGGTGCCCCTGAGAAACAGCCAAGCAGGTTTCATCCCACTCTCTTTTGGGCACGGCATGCATATGAACACAGGCAGACACACATACACACACCCTGGGACACACACACTCAAGCAACTGTGAAGTGAAAGGTCTCATCAGAAGAGAGATAGATGAGTGTGTTTTGGGATTCCCTTTGATAGCTGTGTCCCCCCTACTGAGAAACAAAATCACCCCTCTTTCATCTCTCTCTCTCTCCTTCCTTCTCTAGCCTCTTCTTTTGCTCTTGTGAAACAGCATGGCTATCAGAAAGAAATATGTGGACATCATTCATGTTCTCACAGGGCTGTAATGGGAAGAGAAGGTCAGTGTTCGTCTCTCCCACAGGTATGGTCAGGCCAGTCTGTCTGGCATAGAGAGAATCAGGGAAAGATCATTCTTGGCACAGAAAGAGAGAGGTCAAAAGAAAGGTACAGTACAATGCACTTCCATGAGTCACTCAGGAAAAAAAAGCTAAAGTTAGGCCTAATTCAGTTAGTTAGAGATTGGATTTGTATTCATGAAAACAGCTACAATGTCCCCCAGTGTAGTTTACCGGAGGTCCTTGTGTTGGAAGATAAAAAGTATCGGTCAATTCTCTTATTATTTTTTATTTGACCTAATGTACCCTCATTTCATGACCATTTCTATTTCTGCTCAATCCACATTTCCAACACAGTATTTTTTTAAATTCTATGACATTAAACATGTAATCCATTCTCATTAAACATCGTGGTGACAAAGGCAGGTTTATGAGCACCCCAAGGCTAGGGGCCATATCTATAAAGCATCTCAGAGTATGAGTACTGATCTAGGATTAGGTACCCCCCTGTCTATAGCCATATTCATTATTACGTCAAATAAAGAACTGATCCTAGATTAGTACTTCTACTCTGAAACACTTTATGAATATGGGCCCTGGTCCAAAGGGAACAGGTCTCTCTCCTCAGTCCTCACATAGTTCCTATTGCCACTTTGACCACTTCCTGTGTTGTGGCCACTGGGCTGAACAATGGCTTATGAAAGTAATGGAAGCTCTGGAAGTGTTGGAGAGTTTCTAAATGAACAATGGACTGGACTGGAGGCAGTCAAACTGTTACACACTCACCCACGTGCGCACACACATACCCACGTGCGCACACACGCAAACACACACGGTCCTCTCCCACAATGAACTGGAGGTAGAGGCAGTCACACTGTTTTTGCACCTTCCCGAAACCTTTGTTCCTCAACGCAGCACTGGGGAGAGATTTAAATAACTCACAGAGAACTAATCCTCTGCCTCACACTAATCAAATGTGTTTTTCTTCTTATTCCCCGTCTTAACATTTCCTATGTGATGGCTTTAAAAAGCGAACAGAGTGAGTGAGGGGTGATGAATAGAAAGAGTATTTAAATCCAGAGCTGGCCTGGGGTTAATCTCTCTCAATCCAACCTGCGCTGCTTCTACTTCTTTTTTTCTTGTTCTCCTTCTACTTCTTTTTCTCTTGTTCTTGTTCTTCTTGTACTCCCATTACTCCACTCAGGTGTGCATTGTTTTCTTTATTTTTCACCAACTTCCTTTGCCCCTTTTATTAGAAATGTGAGGTAATTTCTGTCAAAATGGTGGCTTAAACCCACCCATTGTACTTTGGGATTACAGTATATCAGTAAATTGACAGGATGATTTACCTCATCATACAATACAGATAGTAATAGCTCTGGCAGCTAGTATAGTTTGATAGGGATGTGTTAGATTAGGTACATTGGCTTTTACAGAAATACTCTGTAATGTCCTTCCTCAACTGTAATATTTTTCCAATCATGGCTTCGTGGATTTCATTATTTATATATTTGGATGAAACTTTGTCACTTAGATCCCGGGGTAAGATTACAGTGGGGGATTATTTTTTGGCATTGAAATGATATTTCTCTCTCCCCTCTCATTCTTTCTTCACGCCATTTGTGCCCTGAAGCGAAACGGCACAATAAATGAAAGACAGCTTTATAAACTGATTTCTCCAAAACACTCTGAAGCTTCTCTCGGCTCAATATGGGATAGGGGGGAGGGGCACCCTATTCCCTATATAGTGCACTACTCTTGACTGGAGCCATATGGGCCCTGGTCAAAAGTAGGGCAATATATAGGGAATAGGGTACCTTTTGGGACTCCCCGTCTGTGATGTGATCCACTACGAGGACAGAAACCAATAAAAGGAGAGAGATAAGAGAGGATGATGATTGTGATTCTGGACCCAGTTTTGGCATCCTCTGTGTTTCTGTCATTTGTTTTGTCCTCTACTATCTTCTGCGCTGCTGTATGTAGTATTCCTTTGTTCTAAGTCTTGGTGACCGCAGGGTGTGTTTCATATGCCATGGTAGCCTGTGTACTACATGTGGTGGGTGTGGAGTATTTTGCCAGCCATGTTACCCCTAACAAAGGGGCGCTGAAGAGCTGAGCTCTACTCAGGGAATGCGGTTCATTGTCCGTGTTTAGGTATGAAATAGCCCACCTCAGCTGTAAAGCTCCAACCTTACTTCCCATCCACCCCACCCATCCATGTGTCAATCCAAGGAACCACCACATGTATTATTACAGATTCCCATTCCCATTTCTACTCCTTGGATTCTTGCAGGAACTTCACAGCAAAAGACATCTCGCTCTAGGGACTCCGCTTTCTCTTCCCTTACGGGGAAAAACCACATGGTTTCACATGTGAAAAGGACACGTTTTTTTGGAACACTTCACGTGATTTCACATTAAGATCTTCCTGCTACGCCACGAGGTCTGTGTCAATAACTGATTTCACCTGTATTCCCACACTTCAGCACTTCAAAGTAAATCTCAGCTTTGTTAAAAATACACTCAAGGAAAACGCTTATATTTATCACAGTGATTCAGGAGACACATTAAAACAGATTAATATGCCTCACCAACATTAGACAACTATACGGAAACCCTAACATTTTGGAAATTAGTAAATCAGCTCAATGTTGAGAGAATAGTCGTATTAACTAATAACTAAAATAGCTGTGCAGATGTCCCTCTTTTGCTAAGTGCAGAGATGTATTATAGATACTGAATGTGTAGAGGAATGTCTTTGTCTTTGTGGCACAGCAGAAAGATCATCACACCTTTAAATCGATAGATCGTGAGTTCAAATCCCAGGTGTGGTTGTATTTTAGTTGAACAGCGTAGCTCTTACTTCATAACCCTCATTTCATTACTTCACTTCGAATGGTTTGGGACCGTCTTGGACCATCACGCGACATCCTGACGACTGGTAAAACAAAGGCCTTGAGAACATCTTAACACGGTCCTCACCCTTACAGAAAAACCACATGGATTTCACATCTGATCCCAAGTGATCTTATGTGAAACCGTGAAAACATGTAAAGCAATGTGATAATGTGAAACTGCACGTGACAACATGTGAGCACTTGTGAAAACTTGATCTTGTGGAATAAACGTGACGACATGGTAATGCGACTTTTCTGAAACATGAAAACACGTTTTCACATGTAAAGTCATGTGATTTTCCACATCTGAAACATTGTGGGGGGGTTTTCCGTATGGGCAGTGATGTTTTTGGGATGTTGTGTTATGGTCCACTGGAGGTTTCTGTCGAGTTCCCTTTTTTTCCCGGGACGTTCTTTAAGACATTCTCGGAACATTGTGTCATACACAGTGAGGTTTTTGTCGAGCTCAATGTTGTCACTTGTAGGTTCACAGTATCACATGTTGAAATTTTGCATCCCCATGTTGTCACATTTATTTCACATGAGATCATGTTTTCACATGTGTAGTTTAATGTTATCACATGTTGCAGAAGTTTACATACACCTTAGCCAAGTACATTTAAACTCAGTTTTTCACAATTCCTGACATTTAATCCAAGTAAAAATTCCCTGTTTTAGGTCAGTTAGGATGCCCACTTTATTTTAAGAATGTGAAATGTCAGAATAATAGTAGAGATAATGAGTAATTTCAGCTTTTATTTCTTTCATCACATTCCCAGTGGGTCAGAACTTTAAATACACTCAATTAGTATTTGGTAGCATTGCCTTTAAATTGTTTAACTTCGGTCAAACGTTTCGGGTAGCCTTCTACAAGCTTCCCACAATAAGTTGGGTGAATTTTGGCCCATTCCTCCTGACAGAGCTGGTATAACTGAGTCAGGTTTGTAGGCCTCCTTGCTCGCACACACTTTTTCAGTTCTCCCCTCACATTTTCTATGGGATTGAGGTCAGGGCTTTGGGATGGCCACTCCAATACCTTGACTTTGTTGTCCTTAAGCCATTTTGACACAACTTTGGAATTATGCTTTGGGTCATTGTCCATTTGGAAAACCCATTTGCGACCAAACTTTGGAATTATGCTTTGGGTCATTGTCCATTTGGAAAACCCATTTGCGACCAAGCTTTAACTTTAACTGATGTCTTGAGATGTTGCTTCAATATATCCACATAATTGTCCTACCTCATGATGCCATCTATTTTGTGGAGTGCACCAGTCCCTCCTGCAGCAAAGCACCCCCACAACATGATGCGCGTCACCCCGGTGCTTCACGGTTGAGATGGTGTTCTTCGGCTTGCAAGCCTCCCCCTTTTTCCTCCAAACATAACGATGGTCATTATGGCCAAACAGTTCTATTTTTGTTTCATCAGAACAGAGGACATTTCTCCAAAAAGTATGATCTTTGTCCCCATGTGCAGTTGCAAAGCGTAGTCTGGCTTTTTTCATGGCGGTTGTGGAGCAGTGGCTTCTTCCTTGCTGAGCGGCCTTCCAGGTTATGTTGATATCGGACTCGTTTTACTGTGGATATGGATACTTTTGTACCTGTTTCCTCCAGCATCTTCACAAGGTCCTTTGCTGTTGTTCTGGGATTGATTTGCACTTTTCTCACCAAAGTACTTTCATCTCTAATAGTTGCGTACTATTGTTTGTACAGATGAACGTGGTTAACCTGTTGCGTCGAGCAATCCTGTATCCGGGAGCGTAATTATAGCCTCAAGTTCATTACCATAACGCAACCTTATCTATTCATGAAAATCGCAAATGAAATGAAATAAATGCATTGGCTCACAAGCTTAGCCTTTTGTTAACAACACTGTCATCTCGGATTTTCAAAATATGCTTTTCAACCATAGCTACACAAGCATTTGTGTAAGAGTATTGATAGCTAGCATAGCATTAAGCTTAGCATTCAGCAGGCAACATTTTCACAAAAACAAGAAAAGCATTCAAATAAAATCATTTACCTTTGAAGAACTTCGGATGTTTTCAATGAGGACACTCTCAGTTAGATAGCAAATGTTCAGTTTTTCCAAAAAGATGATTTGTGTTGGAGAAATCGCTCCGTTTTGTTCATCACGTTTCGTGAAGTAAAAAACCCGAAAATTCTGTCATTACAACGCCAAACTTTTTTCCAAATTAACTCCATAATATCGACAGAAACATGGCAAACGTTGTTTAGAATCAATTCTCAAGGTGTTTTTCACATATTCGATGATAAGTCATTCGTGGCAGTTTGGTTTCTCCTCTGAAGCAAATGGTAAAATACACGCAGCTGGAGATTACGCAATAATTGCAACGGAGGACACCAACCGGAGCACCTGGTAAATGTAGTCTCTTATGGTCAATCTTCCAATGATATGCCTACAAATAGGTCACAATGCTGCAGACACCTTGGAGAAACGACAGAAAGTGTAGGCTCATTCCTTGCGCATTCACAGCCATATAAGGAGACATTGGAACAAAGCGCATTCAAAATCTGGGGCATTTCCTGTTTGAAATTTCATCTTGGTTTCGCCTGTAGCATCAGTTCTGTGGCACTCACAGATAATATCTTTGCAGATTTGGAAACGTCAGAGTGTTTTCTTTCCAAAGCTGTCAATTATATGCATAGTCGAGCATCTTTTCGTGACAAAATATCTTGTTTAAAACGGGAACGTTTTTTTATCCATAAATTAAAAGAGCGCCCCCTATATCCAAGAAGTTAACCTCTTAAGCGCACCCGACACGCAGGCGTGCCATCTAGCCATCTGGAAATGCAAATGCGCTACGCTAAATGCTAATAGCACTCGTTAAAACTCAAACGTTCATTAAAACACACATGCAGGGTACAGAATTAAAGCTACACTCGTTGTGAATCCAGCCAACAAGTCAGATTTTAAAATGCTTTTCGGCGAAAGCATGACAAGCTATTATCTGATAGCATGCAACACCTCGAAATACCTGAAGGGGACGTAAAAAAAATAATTAGCATAGCCGGGGCTACACAAAACGCCGAAATAAAATATAAAACATTCATTACCTTTGACGAGCTTCTTTGTTGGCACTCTTAGATGTCCCATAAACATCACTATTGGGTCTTTTTTTTCCGATTAAATCGGTCCATATATACCCTAAATATCGATGTATGAAAAGTGTGTGATCCAGGAAAAAAACAGCGTTTTAAAACGCAACGACATTTAACAGAATGTTCGAAAAAGTAGGGGGTAGGCTTAACAGGATTAACAAGAAATTTGTGGAGTGGTTGAAAAATGAGTTTTCATGACTCCAACCTAAGTGTATGTCAACTTCTGTCTTCAACTGTACATGTTGTCACTTTAACGTCACATAAGATCACGTGAAATTCATGTGTTTTCCATATCCTGTGAAAATGCTTATTGTGTCAGTGCAAATCCTCGGCCATGTTTGCTGCTTCTCATCAGTGCTTTATGCTCTGCACTTGTCGTCTGTCTGAGGAAGTTTATGGGACAGATGCTTCCCTCGCCAGAGAGTACTATAAGAACATCTGAGGATCATCTTCGCTCAGAAACCCCTCGGAAACTCACGTCTTCTCCCTCAAATATGCACCTCCGATAGTTTATTACATTCGATTCAGATGGTCTCAAGTGGGTTTTGAAGTGGGATTTCGTGAGTATTCTGAATGAAGGCAGCTTTTAGAATGGAAATGTAGGAGTTTGTTTCAGTATTTAATGGGCAATGCCATCTACGTTTCCATTTAGGGGGCAACTTGAACCTGCTCTTCTGAGTTGTAAAATCCTACAGATTATAAAGACAGAAATGTTAGACCTTGCCATTTTCTCCCTGTTCCTCTTGGACATTAACTCGTTACTTTCTGTTAGTTTCAGTTATTGAGCCCTATTTGGCTCCAGTCTCATTGAACCCATATTTGTAGAGGTTCTGTCATCTTTAGTCTCTCACCTCTCTGGTGAGTTTCAGTCTCAGTTGAGTCATTACCCCTCCAGCTGTGCAGGGAGGAGGAACCCATCTCCTCATCTCCTTGTGCAGGTGGAGCTCACTAACCTAGCTAGAATATAGACAGCTGCACTGGGTGGATCCACCCCTTGTCTGCAGTCCCTCCTCCCCTCTCTGGAGGGGAGATGTTTGTGAGTCACTGGGCGGATTGGGTGGCGGGGGGAGGGGGCTAAATGGCTAAAACATTTCAGCTTTGAATCTATGGCTCGAGCTGTGCCTCAGACGTGACGATTGAAGGAGACAGAAATATCCAGAACCACATGGAGTAAGGGAATAGGCTCCATCTCTCAGTCTCTCAATCAGTGCTTATTTTGTGTGAGTCCCTCCCTCCTATGTTGGCATCTCCTCGGCCCGCAGAAACAACTCACACAAAAGAGGAGCAAGTTTCACTGGGTAATAGGGATACTAATTATTGGGAAGTTAGTGCCAGCTGGGTGACTAAGAAGGTCAGGAAGCAGCATGCGGTCAGGCTTATCTCTGTATATGAGCCACAGGGCTGGAGCAGGTCTCCATATGACAGCAGACAATGCACAGTCCTGCCCCAGGATGTAGCACACAACACTTGGTAAGAAACAATCACTGCTCACCTGGCGCTACACGGGATGCACCGGAATGGGGTGGGGGTTGGAGAAAAGAGAGAAGGGGTTCACAGGTCTGAGTTTGAGAAACACTGCTATTTCTGTCAAGAATGGAAACAGGGATATTTATATTAACGTTGAACATTTTTATTGAGACTCTGCCTTCATACACATCTGGAAAAAGCCTTTGAGCAGAAGCAGACGATGAGAGGTTCAATTGGCCCTTGTTGGTTACCCTCCCGCTCTTCTATCCTCTCCTCTCCTGCCCCCCCTTCATCCTCAAGTATGACCATACTGCTTACTGTGTTGCCATGGCACCAGGGCACCCATAGCAACCCACATTAAGCATCATAAATCTGACTTTTACTGTGTCCGACTCCTTTTAATCTCCATTACGCGGGAGGTTTTATTTTATTCAGGCCCTTTGGATGGCTATCAATGGCCAGTTCAGCATTAGAAGAATACAGGCTGTGTGTGTTCAGAGGTTTGAAGGTGTAAAGGGGCTTCCAGAACAATGGAAGTCCCACGGCCCCTTGGATTTCCCTTCATAGAGTTGTTAAGTCAAAGTTACAAAGTGTCCTTTCTGCTCTCCAGTGACTTTGAGACAGGGATTGTGTGAAAGTCATCTTTTTTAACGACTGTCGTTAATCCCGAAGGGGGGAGACTCTAATCATACCTCACTTTCATGTCTGAATGAGGAAGAGGCCAGTTTTTCTCTCCTCTATCCTGTGATTTCATTTAATTAAAAGGGAAGTTGGCACTGTGTGGCCGATTCATTACTTATTCATAAAGTGACTTTGTTTCCTTGTTGCGACCGACCTGTTAATCAGACGACAAGGCTGTGGTAGCCAAGCTGTAAAGTACACAACAAAGTCCTCTGTGACATCCAACTTGAACATTTGTGTTGGAGGAGGTCACTGCTTCAAGCCTCCCGAAATCAAACCGTGCAGGTGAGAGGAGAGAGGCAATATAAGCCCTAAAGAAGCAAAGGACGGTGAAACAAACATGGATTTGAAGCTTATCATTAAGCTTTACTGCTAAATATGGAAACCATATTGGAGGGCCATCCATGTACAGACAGAGGGGCCATTTTGAGATTGTGAACTGTCCAATTGATCTCCACCTAAATGGATGGGTAAGATGGGACTGTAATAGGGAGTAGTTGCAGTGCAGTATCCTTCTCCCTTGCAATAAGAACAGCAGCTATCTGTGATGGTTAAACTGTGATCAATGATCAGGCTGTGAGAGAACATGCAATGGGCTGGTCATGTATGGTAGCCCCAGCTTCACAGCCACAGGCCTCTCTCTCTCTCTAAGGGGGTTCATTGAGTATGTCTGTGCATGCGCGTGTGTGTACTGACCGTGCCAAGGAACCCTCCAGCAGTGCTCTCTTTATAGTCGAGAGTCGATGATGACCATGTCTGACGAGAGAGAAAATGTGTGTCAGGGGTTCAGACTTCATCATCACCCGTTTTCCTCTTGAAGGGACATGGTGACCGACCGCGTGTCTCGCTCTCATTATGTTTGATAGTGTCACATAATCTCCCCCACGGGCAATGGGCTCAGGACCTGCCTCGTCTCTAGCTACAGTGTCACATGGACTGTGTCCAAAATGGCACCCTATTCCCATATGGCTTTGGTCCAAAGTAGTTCACTATGAAGGGATGAAGACAAAGCCCCTCTCATTTGCAAAGCAGCCACAAGTACTGTAGCCTCTCACATTCTCACATTCAATAGAGATAATGTCTCTGAAAGAGACGTTGTTTTATTATTACACTCTAACAATTGACCCAATAACATTGTCTGCGAATTGCCATTATTAAAATAGTCTCAGCTGAGAAATCATGCAGTGGTATTAGAGCGATGGCCATATACGCTACATTAGCTTTCAGATCTCTCTGTGGGGAAATATCATAATGGTCTTGTGCAAATGTGGACATATGTTAGTGAAAATCCACACTTGGCAGAAATGAAATGACTGGCTTTCAGTACTTCAATGGCCAGGGGAAATATAACGATAAGCTTTAATACCCCACGTAAGTGCTGCAAAGACCTCGCTTCATCTGTGTCTCGAAACGATCATAGAGAAGACTCCAACACACACGCGCGCCTGCACCTGCACACACACACACACACACACACCGGCCGGTTAGCCACATACGGATACACAAATGTGCAGTGTTATGGTACTCGAGTCCAGGACTTGTGACTCGACTTGGACTCGGCCATTGGTGACTCGGACTCTCCTTCTCGACCATTAGTGACTCTGACTCGCTTTTCCGTGACTTATATTTTGCTCGTGGACTGGATAGGCTACTATGATAAGCAGAATATTAGCCGCAGGGCAGCGAGGGTTTTGCTCTCTAGCAGTGGGAAGGATGCGCCACACACAGCAACCACAGCCTACATCAGCTGGGGAGCTGCAGGGGAGCAAGCGATGAGGGTGGGGAAACAGGCAGCCAGGTTCCGCTCTGCCTCCGAACATAGACTACACACTGCACAAGCGACTCTTTTGCACACCCCCGTAACCTCCAGTCCCCAGCCAACTATTTAGCTTTGCCTGGTTAAGGAACACCAGCCGCTTTACGAAGTTGCAAACAATAGTATTAAGTTGAAAGTAAAACAAGAGTCAAGCTATTTGTTTCTCCCCTTGACTACAGAAAAAGTAGTCTGTCTCTGCAACCCATAGCCATGTTCTGACAAGTCTCTCATTCCTTTTCTCTGTAATAAAAAAAAACGACACACATATCAGTCGGTGATTACAAAAAAGTAGCCGAGAGCCTTTGACCAGATTATTACTTGCAGTAATTGTAAATCTGTCAGGAGCAATAGCCAATTTCCTCTAGAGACCAGTCGTCGCTTGAAAACATAATTACTGATTTGACATAACTATTGAACACTATCTAAAAAAATGTAATGTGTGAGCCTGTGTATGAAGGACTTATTTGTTTCGTAGGCTATTGCATATTTCCGGTAATTATGACCGTTGGGCAACAGGAGGAAAATCTTGGATTACTTCAATGCTCACATGAAAGTCTTCCTGCCAGCGCGCCGCTAGTTTTTGCTGGGCATATTTCTTCCACCAAATCCGAGCCAAATCAATAGAGGAGCGAATCTTGCAACTGTAACGGCGTTCTTCGTTTGAAAGAGAGTCGGACCGAAATGCAGCGTGGTGGTTACTCATGTCTTTAATGAAACTAATGACGATACATGAAATAACTATTTAAATACAAAAACAACAAACGGAACGTGAAACCTAATTAAAGCCTATCTGGTGAACACTACACAGAGACAAGAACATCAGGACACTAAGGACAATCACCCACAACACAACCAAAGAATATGGCTGCCTAAATATGGTTCCCAATCAGAGACAACGATAAACACCTGCCTCTGGTTGAGAACCACTTCAGACAGCCATAGACCACCTTGAACACCCCACTAAGCTACAATCCCACTACATACACACAACATACAAAAACCCATGTCACACCCTGGCCTGACCAAATAAATGAAGATAAACACAAAAATACTTCGACCAGGGCGTGACAGCAACAGACAAGCATCGAGCCAGCAAGCCGGCAATACAAGCAAGCAAATAAACAGAAGTAACTAAAATACAATTTGGTCTAAAGAACCCAGAATCATTTGTTTTGCTTTAAAAGTTATTTTTTTGTGTACATAAACCAATGTTAACGTGGTATTATTTTTCCGACCCGGTCTGAGTTTGGACCAGGCCTCAAGCCCTGGGACTCAGACTTCAGCCGTAGGGACTCCTGGCTCAACCATTGGTGACGCGGACTCGAGGACAGGGGACTTGGGATGCGAATCGGACTCAAATTTTAGTGACTCGACTTCAACACTGCAAATGTGTGCAATGTACAGTATCAGGTTTATTGTCCATCTTTATCTTATTTAATTACATTTGTGAATTTGTATAAATGTGTCTGTAAATTTTGACATTTGTCTTTTTGTCAATACACAGTAAATGCCACTGATCCAGTTTTCATTCATAAATATATTTTCTTTGTCTGTCTATTGACTGTAGTCTTGGGTCACATCCCAAATGGCACCCAATGCCCTATATAGTACTGTACTTTTGACCAGACACCCAATGATCCTGGTCAAAAGTAGTGCACTAGGGAATAGGGTGCCATTTTGGACGCATTCTTGGACTGAAAATGCTTGGATGGCGTGTTGCATTTTTCCTTTAAACTCAGAAACTCTTGATCTTCGATCCAAAGAAAAAAATGAAAAAGTGAAAACGAAATCTCCCTCATGGTAACCGAATCAAGACAACTTTGATATCCAAAATTAATTTGTTGGGGCCTTTTTGGCACGGCCGCCACACCCCCGTCTTCAAGATCAACATTCCGTTAGGTCGAGCCAATTGGCAAAGAGTGTTTACGGTTACCAGCTGCCGAGCTTCCTCATTGAAGTTGTTGCCCTTTTTTACATTTGTTATTTTCAATCTTCTCTCTGTCTCTCCCTCTCTCATTAATCTTTACAAGATCAGTGAGCATGGTACGGTTTAAGATCAGAGTACATTAGCTTGACTATGAGTCCTTTTAAATGTATTTCTGGAAGCTTGTTGGATCGAAACTATCACAAAAGCCGAGTTCCTGCATTTTCTATGTTATAGTTTAACCAGCAGAGCTCGTAACTCCGCTTCAGACCGGACACTGGGGGCCTGGTTAAAACTGACGGGATTAAATCTGCTTGACTGTTAAAAGTCCCAAATGGCACCCTGTACCCTATGGGCTCTGGTCAATAGTAGTGCACTACATAGGGAACAGAGTGCCTGTGATATGAGTCAGGAGTGTTAAATTGAAGTCTCTGTCACTGTGTGGACTCGCCGTACCGAAACCCTTTTTACGACTCACCAGAACAAAAGTATGCCTTGTAATCGTGGTGATCCTGTGTCGTACTCCAGACACAGTTATATCATCCAGAAGTTTCTGACCCCGTATGTCCTCTGCTCAGAAGTTCACCTTGGTGGCTGTTGGGAAATGGAGGGCAGAGCTGTTTTAAGATGATAAAGGTATTTCATCTGAGCCAATGATGATTTATCTGCACCTTTTAAAGCGTTAAATAGAAACTATTACTTTGGAAGTCTCATCAGTCACTTTGAATTTCTAGAGGTGGAAAAGGGAGGGAGAGACAGAGAGGAAACGAGAGAGAGGAAGAGAGAGGGAAAGAAATCCTTTCCCTTGCTCTCTATAAACCTTCTCGCGGCTCCAATCCAATTTGCCAGGAGTGTGGAGTTATCCTTAAGCCTGTCTAATATACTGACAAGCAGAGCTGTCACTGCTCATACTGTCAAAATCAGCACTATTTATAGGCCCTGTCACTGTAGCCTACTGATACATAATGATACAGCATTTAATGCTCATATACAGTGCATTCAGAAAGTATTCAAAACCCTTCACTTTTTCCACATTTTGTTACGTTACAGCCTTATTCTAAAATATATATTTTTTCTCATGAATCTACACCCAATACCCCTCAATGACAAAGCGAAAACAGGTTTTTAGCAAGTTTATTAAAAAAATAAAAACAGAAATACCTTATTTACATAAGTATCCTATTTCCATTGATCATCTTTGAGATGTTTCTATAACTTGGAGTCCACCTGTGGTAATTTCAATTGATTGGATATGTTTTGGAAAAGGCAAACACCTGTCTATATAGGGTGGGCAGACGGAAGCCACTCCTCAGTGAAAGGCACATGACAGCCCGCTTGGAGTTTACCAAAAGGCACCTCAAGGACTCTCAGACCATGAGAAACCAAGATTGAACTCTTTGGCCTGAATGTACCTGGAAACCCAAATAAAGATATATTAAAACTGAGATTTTCACATGAAAATAGCTAATCTATAAAAAATCATTAATTGAAAATAACTGTTATTCACTGAAGCATTTTAAATGAAAGAACTCCAAGACCTTTGCCCCTTTGTTTGGACTAACAGATCTCTATCAGCAGCTCAATTACCTGGCGGTCGCCATGATTACGGTCCTACGATGATCCTCAATGCCTGGATCCCCATTGGCTGCCTCTCTTCACCACTTGTTTCAGTGTTTGTCCGAGCCTTACCTGGAGGATATCTGTTAACCTAGGTTAACAGAGCCGGTTTAGGCTTACCAAAACCCTCCATTGTTCCTAAGCTCTGTAGAGAAATACAAACACAGGCCCTGTAATTAAAGGACTCCCACAAATGCTTTTGTTCTGATTACATTTACATTTACATTTAAGTCATTTAGCAGACGCTCTTATCCAGAGCGACTTACAAATTGGTGCATACACCTTATGACAACCAGTGGAACAGCCACTTGCATCTAAATCTTGTTGGGGGAGAGAAGGGGGGTGAGAAGGATTACTTACCCTTACTTACCCTATCCTAGGTATTCCTTGAAGAGGTGGGGTTTCAGGTGTCTCCGGAAGGTGGTGATTGACTCCGCTGTCCTGGCGTCGTGAGGGAGTTTGTTCCACCATTGGGGGCCAGAGCAGCGAACAGTTTTGACTGGGCTGAGCGGGAACTGTACTTCCTCAGTGGTAGGGAGGCGAGCAGGCCAGAGGTGGATGAACGCAGTGCCCTTGTTTGGGTGTAGGGCCTGATCAGAGCCTGGAGGTACTGAGGTGCCGTTCCCCTCACAGCTCCGTAGGCGAGCACCATGGTCTTGTAGCGGATGCGAGCTTCAACTGGAAGCCAGTGGAGAGAGCGGAGGAGCGGGGTGACGTGAGAGAACTTGGGAAGGTTGAACACCAGACGGGCTGCGGCGTTCTGGATGAGTTGTAGGGGTTTAATGGCACAGGCAGGGAGCCCAGCCAACAGCGAGTTGCAGTAATCAAGACGGGAGATGACAAGTGCCTGGATTAGGACCTGCGCCGCTTCCTGTGTGAGGCAGGGTCGTCTCTGCGGATGTTGTAGAGCATGAACCTACAGGAACGGGACACCGCCTTGATGTTAGTTGAGAACGTCAGGGTGTTGTCCAGGATCACGCCAAGGTTCTTAGCGCTCTGGGAGGAGGACACAATGGAGTTGTCAACCGTGATGGCGAGATCATGGAACGGGCAGTCCTTCCCGGGAGGAAGAGGAGCTCCGTCTTGCTGAGGTTCAGCTTGAGGTGGTGATCCGTCATCCACACTGATATGTCTGCCAGACATGCAGAGATGCGATTCGCCACCTGGTCATCTGATGGCCCCACAAGCTGGGGGGTGGGGGTTAATGAGGGATTTAGGGTGTGCGTGTCTCTGTCTTTGTGTGGGGGAGTCTGTCTTAATTCTTGAGGAGTTCAAATACAGGCAGCCAGCCAGTCAGCCAGCCCCCATCTGTGTTAGGACCCACGGTCTTTCTATTTAGGGGTCAGAGTTTAGTTGGCTAATCCTCTGACTCTTGTTGGAGAGAGCTGGGAAGAGTACAGTAGCTTGGCTTCCCTTAATACCCTCCAAGTTCTCCGTCACTGTGATGGCTCTCCGGTCATATGGATTCTGCGGAGGTCGTTTTTGTTGATCCGCAATAAATTCAAAAAAGCATGTCCGTTTGTTACGAAACATATTCCCAGATAAATATTTGCCAAATGTTTTTTTTTCTCTGTTATGCTGTGCGCACTGAACTGACATGCATGATTGTTGATGTCACTCCGATTATCAGATGAAGGGAATGAAATAGTCTATAATGCGCACCACAGCAGCGCTCAGCTCAGACAGCTGTGTGTAGCCTGCTGTAGTTGTTGGTGAAGTCATTCAAAGCCTCGACTTTATCACTCAGGATGGAACTTTCCACTGCTACGATTTTTTCCCCCATGTAATGTTGTTGCTGAAACAAAATCAGACAACCCTATAGCAGAATAGTCTTCCTATTTACCTCGTCGGCTTGTTGTTGCGTGTTCTATGTGAGATAAATATTCCTCTCGGGGCGCATTCAAGTTGCAAGAGGCATAGGAGGGAACATTGTATTCTGACAAGCAGTGTACAACAACCCTTAATGCAACAGTGGGAAAACACTCTTCTGGACTTCTGGAAAAAATGTATATTAAAAGCAGTTCTGGAAAACGCATTTTGAAAGTCGTCTTGGCCTTTGTTGGAAAAAAGAAAGGGATGCCAGTTTTACACGCTGCCACTTATATTTCTCAAGTACTTCAATTACACGTGTGGCATTGTTTTACACGTGCAGTTCTACAACCGGGGGTTCATTTTGTAATAGAAACAAACAACAAATATTTTTTGGAGTAAATAAAATGATAACAATCAGGATGTTGTGTCCAGTGGGATTAAACTCATTCTTCAGCCTTTGTACATTTTATAGCCACTATGCTTCATCAGTTGGGCTACAGGTGATAATATGGATATGCTGTATATATATATATATATTTTTTTTTTTCTTATCCAGAGCGACTTACAGTGAGTGCATACGTTGTTGTACTTTGTCATACTGGTCACCCATGGGAATCGAACCCACAAGCCTTGCGTTGCAAATGCCATGGTCCCATATGTTAAAATAATTTAAACATCATTTTGACCAATATTTCTGGATGTATCAATCATTTACTTCAACGTACATACAAGGGAGGGGACTGGAATTGGCCAAACTTTCAGTTTAATACATAGACAACATTATCCTCTTTCCCTAAAAGCACAATGGCCATGACTTTCTTACATGAAAGGGGAGGTTATCTTTTCCCCGCACAATCTATATGAAGTCGACTTGAAGTTTCAGTCATGGGAGTTTTTCTTCTTTAACCTCTGCCCCCCCCATTCCACCAGCCTCCTGCAGGTGACAATGTTCCATGTGTCATAGCCACACTCCACTTCCAACTCCTCTCCTCTTCAACTTTGCTTAAGTGAAGTCTGAAACCTCTGGCAAGAAGTTGAGCCATTTTAGCCCTCTTATCTAACCCGACATGGATATTTCAAGGCTGTTCTTTCACACTTTCACAACAGTTTGTCCATAGGGTCTTCTTAAAAAACCTGATGTTGTGCAAATTGTGAAGGGAATGTACAGTACTGTGATGGGGTGGGTGTTTTGAAGTTAGTATTATTTAGTGTGGTGAGAGAACAGATGCAGGTATACCCAGGATACTGAGTTAGTTGTTTCAGACAGCTCCTCTTACATCACCATACATAGCAGTGAAGTGGTGGAGCCCCACTTAATGTACACATCTCTCTATCTTCTGAGAACCCTTCTTTGAGAAGCCCAAGTTTTGTTCTTATAATGGCTGTTGAATAACAGATGGAGTTTACCTCCATTTCAGAGTTGAATCGTAATGTAAGAACTTAAGTCAAATTATTCTGTGATTCCGAACGCGAACATACTGTGTAAGCTCATAGTTAATGATGCCACGCTCTGTCTCTCTCTGTCTCGCTCTCTGTCTCGCTCTCTGTCTCGCTCTCTCTCTATCTCTATGTCTTGCTCTTTCTCTGTCTGTCTGTCTGTCTGTCTGTCTGTCTGTCTGTCTGTCTGTCTGTCTGTCTGTCCATCTCGCTCTGTCTGTCTCTCTCCTTCTCTCTCTGTCTCTCTGTCTCACACTATCTCTGTCTCGCTCTCTCTCTGTCTCGCTCTCTCTCTGTCTTGCTCTGTCTCTCTCTCTCTCTCTCTCTCTCTCTCTCTCTCTGTTGGCTTGCCTGTCTGTCTTTGTCTGTCTGTCTCTCTCTCCTTTTCTCTCTCTCTTTTTCCCTCTCACTCTTTCTCTCTCGCTGTCTCGCTCTCTCTCTCTCTCCATCTCTCTCTTTATCTCTCTTCTCTTTCTGTCTGTCTGACTCTCTTGATTTCCGTCCGTCCGCCTGCCTGCCTGCCTGCCTGCCTGCCTGCCTGCCTGCCTGCCTGTCTGTCTGTCTGTCTGTCTGTCTGTCTGTCTGTCTGTCTGTCTCTGTGTGTTTTACTAGCAGTAGAAGTGGTTGAATTAAAGGATTAGAAGAGATTACACTGTGATCTGCTTGTCTGATAACTGCTATTCTTTTTAAAAATAGGGGACATCATTTTCACTTTTGGATGAATAGCGTGGCCAGAGTGAACTGCCTCCTACTCAGTCCCAGATGCTAACATATGCATATTATTATTAGTATTGGATAGAAAACACTCTGACGTTTCTGAAACTGTTTGAATGATGTATGTGATTATAACAGAACTCATATGGCAGGCAAAACCCTGAGACAAAATCCAAACAGGAAGTGGGAAGTCTGAGGTTTGTAGTTTTTGAACTCACCCCTATCGAATACACAGTGGGATATGGGTTATTTTCCACTTCCTATGGCTTCCACTAGATGTCAACCCTCTTTAGAACGTTGTTTCAAGCTTCTACTGTGAAGGGGGGCCGGATGAGAGTTATTTGACTAAGGGGTCCGGTCAGCAGCCTCGTTCTCAGTCATGCGCATTTCTCATGAGAGGTATCTCTCGTTCCATTGCTTTTCTACAGACAATGGTATTCTCCGGTTTGAACATTATTGAACATTTATGATAAAAACATCCTAAAGATTGATTCTATACTTAGTTTGACAAGTTTCTTTGACCTGTAATATAACTTCTTGAACTTTTCGTCCGACTGGACCAGAACGCGCTTTTGGATTTGTTTACCAAATGCCCTAACAAAAGAAGCTATTTGGACATAAATGATGGACATTATCGAACAAAACAAGCATTTATTGTGGAACTGCGATTCCTGGGAGTGCATTCTGATGAAGATCATCAAAGGTAAGTGAATATTTATAATGCTATTTATGACTAATGTTGACTACCCAACATGGGTGATATTTCTCTGGCTGGTTTGGGCTCTGAGCGCCATTCTCAGATTATGCTTTTTACGTAAAGTTTTTTTGAAATCTGACACAGCGTTGCATTAAGGAGAAGTGTATCTAAAGTTCCATGCATAACACTTACATTTTCATCAACATTGATTTTTTTTTAATTTTACCCCCTTTTTTACCCCCAATGTGTCGGAGGAAACACCGTGCACGACCTGGTTAGCATGCACTGCGTCCGGCCCGCGACAGATCCTGGGCTCGAACCCAGAGTCTCTAGTGGCACAGACCAGACCAGACCTAGACCACTGCGCCACCCAGGAGGCCTTTTTCGTCAACATTTATAATGAGCATTTCTGTGAATTCATGTGGCTCTCTGCACAATCACCGCAGGTTTTATAACTACTGAACTTAATGCGCCAATGTAAAATTAGATTTTTTGATATAAATATGAACTTTATAAAACAAAACATTCATGTATTGTGTAACATGAAGTCCTATGAGTGTCATCTGATGAAGATCAAAGGTTAGTGATTAAATTTATCTCTATTTGTGCTTTTTGTGACTCCTCTCTTTGGCTGGAAAAAAGGCTGGGTTTTTCTGTGAGTTGGTGGTGACCTAACATAATCGTTTGTGGAGCTTTCACTGTAAAGCATTTTTGAAATCAGACACTGTGGCTCGATTAACGAGAATTGTATCTTTAAAATGGTGCCTAATACTTGTATGTTTGAGAAATTTGATTTCTGAGATTTCTATTGATTTGTATTTGGCGACCTGCAATTTCATTGGCTGTTGGCTCGCAGAACCCCAGTCCTAAACAGGGTAAAGACAGAATGGACTTGCGTAGAAAGCACCTGCAGGAAAGAGAAGAGACATAAAAAAAACACACATCACAGTGCAATGGTGACAGTTTGGTAGCTTAAAGCCATGTCATCCTTATTAGGTCTTTGGTGAAAAGTACTGGGAAACTTTATCAGATCTCTCTGTGTAGATCCCTCCTGCAGACAAAGCCCCTCTAAAGTTACGCTGTTAGCTGCTGAAATCCCATCAAGGCTTAGCAGAAACAACAGTCCATGCTAGGCCGGGCCAGACAAGGCCGGAGCAGGTATCTAAATGACCTTCAATCCGACTTTTACACACACACACGCGCGGAACACACACGCACGCACGCACGCACGCACGCACGCACGCACGCACGCACGCACGCACGCACGCACGCACACACACACACACACACACACACACACACACACACACACACACACACACACACACACACACACACACACACACACACACACACACACACACACACACACACACGTATATAAATGACCAGCGAGACCTTGATTCCTGGTTTAACTGCCGCCTCTCTGAGGGTCATCTGTTAAGAGCTGGGCGACTGGTCATTGGGAGAGCTGCCATATCCTCTTCCTAAGACTAAAAGCTTGTCTGGAAGCTGGCACGACTGACCTCAATGCTTTCTCTTTGACTGCTCTGACAGTTATGGTCCCTCTTTATCTCTTTGTGAGGCCAAAAGACAAATAGAACTGAATCCCTACGTAGCTTAGCCTTGCTGCAATGTCATGAAGCTCAGCTTGATAAATAAAAGGAAAATAAAATCATTCATATGCATGTGGTTTTATAATAAATTACTTACTGGTAATATACCGTTGAAGTCGGAAGTTTACATACACTTAGGTTGGTGTCATTAAAACTTGTTTTTCAACCACTCCACAAATGTCTTGTTAACGGCTAGGACATCTACTTTGTGTTTGACACAAGTAATTTTTCCAACAATTGTTTACAGACAGATGATTTCATTTATAATTCACTGTATCACAATTCCAGTGCGTCAGAAGTTTACATATACTAAGTTGACTGTGCCTTTAAACATTTTGGAAAATTCCAGAAAATTATGTCATGGCTTTAGAAGCTTCTAATAGGCTAATTGACATCATTTGAGTCAATAGGAGGTGTACCTGTGGATGTATTTCAAGGCCTACCTTCAAACTCAGTGCCTCTTTGCTTGACAAAATCCAAATAAATCAGCCAAGTCTGGTTTATCCTCGGGAACAATTTCCAAATGCCTGAAGGTACCACGTTCATCTGTACAAAACAATAGTACGCAAGTATAAACACCATGGGACCACACAGCCGTCATACCGCTCAGGAAGGAGACACATTCTGTCTCCTAGAGATGAACGTACTTTGGTACGAAAAGTGCAAATCAATCCCAGAACAACAGCAAAGGACCTTGTGAAGATGCTGGAGGAAACATGTACAAAAGTATCTATATCCACAGTAAAACGAGTTCCATATCGACATAACCTGAAAGGCCGCTCAGCAAGGAAAAAGCCACTGCTCCAAAACCGCCATAAAAAAGCCAGACTACGATTTGCAACTGCACATGGGGACAAAGATCGTACTTTTTGGAGAAATTGCCCTTAGTCTTTTATTTTTATTGTCCAGTTTGAGATATGGCTTTTTCTTTGCAACTCTGCAGAGAAGGCCAGCATCCCGGAGTCGCCTCTTCACTGTTGACGTTGAGACGGGTGTTTTGCAGGTACTATTTAATGAAGCTGACAGTTGAGGACTTGTGACTCTAAACTAGACACTCTAATGTACTTGTTTTCTTGGTCAGGTGTGCACCGGGACCTCCCACTCCCCTTTCTATTCTGGTTAGAGACAGTTTGCTCTGTTCTGTACACAGCATTGTAAGAGATCTTCAGTTTCTTGACAATTTCTCACATGGAATAGCCTTCATTTCTCAGAACAAGAATAGACTGACGAGTTTCAGAAGACAGGTCTTTGTTTCTGACCATTTTGAGCCTGTAATCGAACCCACAAATGTTGATGCTCCAGTTACTCAACTAGTCTAAAGAAGGCCAGTTTTATTACTTCTTTAATCACGACAACAGTTTGCAGCTGTGTTAACATAATTGCAAAATGGTTTTCTAATGATCAATTAGACTTTAAAAATGATAAACTTGGATTAGCTAACACAATGTGCCATTGGAACACAGGAGTGATGGCTGCTGATAATGGGCCTCTGTACGTCTATGTATATATTCCATTAAAGATCTGCCGTTTCCAACTACAATAGTCATTTACAACATTAACACTGTTTACACTGTATTTCTGATCAATTTGATGTTATTTTAATGGACAGAAAATGTTTTTTTCTTTCAAAAATAAGGACATTTCTAAGTGACCCCAAAACATTGAAAGGTAGTGTAGCCCAGTGGTTAGTGTTGATCTCGTAACCAAAAGGTTGAAAGGTCAAATCCCCGAGCTGACAAGGTACAAATCTGTTGTTCTGCCCCTGAACAAGGCAGTTAACCCACTGTTCCTAGGCCGTCATTGAAATAAAGAGTTTGTTCTTAACTGACTTGCCTAGTTAAATAAAGGTAAAATAAAGAAATAACACATGCAAATGAACTATTTTGTTTTAAAAACATGCTGTATGCTTCTATCTATCCAGCCTCATTATCCTACTCAATAAGATATATATTTTTTAACTCAATTAATTCCAGACCTTATTTATTCTGATGGTGATGGCCTTTCCATGGCCTCTTTGTTGACTGTGAATGAGGCTGTTTAGGATGACGGTCACATATAGCTCAAGGTAATTGAGCTAATAATCATAGTAGAGACATGTAATCTAGAGGTCCTGTCTGTCAGTTACTGTGTGATTGATTGATTGCTGATGTGAGATGATGGATGTGCTCTGGCATTAACCCTAGTGACAGTCTGAGTCAGTCCCAGCCAGGCTCATTGTCTCTTAACCATGGCATGTGTCCCAAATGGCCCTCCTATTTAGTGCACTATTTTTGACCAGGGCCAATAGGGCTGTGCACTATATAGGGAATATGGTGCCGTTTGGGTCGCAGACCCATCTCTGGGAGTTTAAAGCCGTCGATATGACATCATTAGGGCAGAAAGGAGCTGTGGCCATAGATCACGGCTGTGACTGCTGAACATTTTGTCACAGTGGTTTGATAATGACTGCTTGAATGTGGAGGTCAGGAGTAAAGAGATATTAACATATGTAAGGCACAGAGGTTGAAGGAAGATAGTGGTAATATATATATATATACATATATAAAATGTATTTTTAATTTTTACAATGGGCGTGTAAACTACATGTAAATAGGCTACGTTTCATTTGACTGAAATTAGGCAACATGAAAGGTGTCAGATATATATATTTGTTTTAATCTAAATGAATCAGGCCTGTTCATTCACGCTCTATATAAGATGCCATCTGCTTAGCGACTTCACTCTCATGTTATTTTTATGGATATGAATAGGATATCAATACATGCAAGCATTGTCCGAAAAACAAGACAGAAATGGATTATTGTCCTTTTGACTAAGATTCTCCTTTAACACTATGACTCCTCCCATCTGTCTGTAGCGATCTGCCAACCTTCTGACCTGCCTATTGATTACTACACAACATTGATAACGTAATTGAAATGATGCCCCCGCCTTGGAGGCTTTTTCTGCTCTGCCCCTCAGTGTGGCCATTACCAGGGGTCGTGACCTTTGACCCCACCCTCTTCCATCTTACTGGGTCCCATAAGAGGGCTCTGGGCCTAATTCAATAATGGGGGGATCGTCAGTGGAGGCCTCGCCAGGAGGAGGAGGGGGTGACACTCCTCCTCTCCACCTCTTCTACTATCTCTCTTTCCCTCCTCTCCACAGGACTCTCACCACCTCCTCGTCTTCTCTCCTCCACTCCTCTGCTAACCTCCTCTCCCCAGTACCTCTCAAAACCCACCCCACCTCCTTCCCTCTCCTCTCCCCGGGACTCTTACCACCCACCCTCCCCACCCCACCCCTCCCTCAGGGCACTTAGGGCCTGGGACCAGCTGTGTCGTGAGCAAAATCATTGGGATCCATCTTTTTAATTCTGCTTTATTACTCCCACTATCAATATTGTTATTGTTTAAAGTGGCCCCAGCCCTGGCTCTGGCCTGGCTCTGACTGACTGATGTCCTGGTGGGGTGCCTCTCTTTAATAATGAATGTGAGGATGTGGCGCTAGCAGAAGGGGGCGAGGAGGAGCGGGTGGAAGTATAGGGCTGATGGAGAGTGTGTGTGTGTGTGTGTGTGTGTGTGTGTGTGTGTGTGTGTGTGTGTGTGTGTGTGTGTGTGTGTGTGTGTGTGTGTGTGTGTGTGTGTGTGTGTGTGTGTGTGTGTGTGTGTGTGTGTGTGTGTGTGTGTGTGTGTGTGTGTGTGTGCGCGTGTGTGTGTGCGCGTGTGTGCGTGTGTGTCGGCAGGGTGTGATGGTAAAGATGGGTTGTGGAGTAATAGGGGAGCCTGGAATTCTGAATAATTCACTGCTCCTTGCGGCTCCTGGCGGCAGCCATTGACATTTGGGGAACTGAATGTCTGCGCTGTATGAATTTGTGGTCGAGTAAATTAGATACTTTACAGGTACAGGCCTTGGAGAGCTGAGAGCCCGGCCAGGCAGGCAGCCAGGCACAGACCTGTGGCGTAGCCACTACACTAACAGACGGCAGGATATCTGCTCAGCTTATTAGGCCTGATAATGGGACTGTAAATGGGGGTTGCATCCCAAAAATGGCACCCATTCCCTATATAGGGAATAGGGTGGCAGTTGGGATGCAGCTGGGATATATGGCTAGTAAGGAACCTAGACGGATAAGCCGTCCAAAATAGCCAGAAATCCTCCCATAGTAAATCATACACCAGATGTCAAATAATATTACATTAATTTTCATATACTGTCAGTAATGTATGGCAACATACCATCACTCAGGCCCATTTTAAATCCAATAGCTTTAATTCTGCTGGTAGGGCGCTAGTGACTCCCGGCCTATTTCTCTGGTGGTTCAGTATAGGCTTTGCCAGAGAGCCATTGAGTGCGAGGTCAAATGCATGCATACTCTCGTAGCCTCGAGTGGACACTTCCATCCTTTCACATGCAAATCTCCCATCTGATCTCTTTGCATTAAGTGCACTATAATTGCTTCGTCAGTCTGATTATTCTTAGCTTCGACCCAAATGGCACTCATTCCCTTCATAGTGCACTACTTTTGGCTAGAGCCCTATTGGTCCTGGTGAAAAAGTAGTGCACTATATAGGGAATAGGGTGCTATTTGGGACACGGGCAGTCTGATTATGTGGCCCTGGCAGTGAAAGATGGCCTCGCACATACTCTAGAGAACAAGATTCAGACAATCTAAATCTCATTCCCCATTCGTTGGTCTGCATCAGAAGGTAAAATTGCAAACCTCTTGAAATGTGAGATGAGGCTAAAGAGAGACTGGCATGTATTTCATATGCTTGTTGGCTTCACTAAGGAGCAAGGCAGCACATTCTCCATTAACACAGAAAGGAAATAATTACTTTTACCATCCCAGGTATTCCTTTTAGTAATGAACTCCCGCTCAGAATTCTTCATTCCCCCATCCTGTCCCTGCTTTTCTGCTACTGTAACGAGGGCACTACTGGATTCAACACATTTGTGTTTCTCAAATGAGCTGCCAACCGGCAGGCGGGCATTCCAGAGTTCCAGGAAGGAGAGAAGGAAAGAACAGCTGAAGGATGAAATAGTAAAACATCGGGCACGGCATCTGTAGTAAAGGGAAAGTTACACTGTCTGGCGAAGTTGTGAGTTAATAGAGGGTCAAGCAGCTGTGTGGTGAGCTGAGCGCAGACGGACCTGGCAAGGGAGCCGCGTTGGAGGTAGAGAAGCTCTCGAGAGATCATTTCCTCTGAGATGAATATGGGCTGCGACCAAGAAACCAAGGAATGAAGAAACCAAGGAAGGAAGAAACCAAGGGATGAAGAAACCAAAGGCGCCTAGGAGCCAAGGAACTTGAAGGACCTGCTGAAACCAACTCCTTTCTTCTCTCCTCTATTCTCAGCCCCAATTGCTTCTCTTCCTCCCTCTCGTTACAGCTTGCTAAAGCCATTAGCTTGGCCCGATCCCTCTCTCTTCTGAGTTTACGCTCTCTCATTTAGCAAGCAGTTAAAACTTCAGCAAAACTTGGCATCCTGTTTCGTCCTCGGCGCTCATGGCACACACACACACACACACACACACGCACACGCACACGCACACGCACACGCACACGCACACACACACACACACACACACACACACACACACACACACACACACACACAGGCACAGACACACACACACACACACACACAAACACACCACAACCTGCGACTTTTCACACCATCTTAAAGGGATACTTCAATGAGGCCCTTCAGGCGTTCCAGGCATCCAGACTTGCCGCTAGATCCTCTCGGCTCCTCATTGTCTAAGTGCTGATGGTTGCCTAGCCAACCTTCCGGAAACTTCTCCTTCTGTCTCTAGTGTGCTGCTGTTGAGTGGTATTTACCACAACCTGCGATGGTGGTGACTTTTCATTTCACCATCTTAAAGGGATACTTAGGGATTTTGACAATGAGGCCCTTTAATGAATCACTCAATATACATGCAAAAACATAGATATTGAAACAAACAATTGTAAAAATCAACCTGCAATAGAGCATGCTGGGAAATATGATAACGACGGCCGTGGTTTTGGTTCAACTCTGGTTATGAACACCAACACAGGCGTTCTTTTACACCACTGAGTGTTAATTTAAATCTTTATGGTGTCATTTTAACTCTTGACTCAACACTAGAAATGTTACACTGAAAAATCTACACTATTTAACACTGGCAAAGTAGCTGTGTGCTATGAAAGGGACACATCTGCAGGCTTCCATACATTCCAAGAACCCTTTAGAATTCTGAAGAACCGTAGATGCCACGCCAAGAACCCCACACTTAACTCAAAGGGTCTTTATCGGGCAAGAGTTCTCCAGGGAACCGAGCTGAAGAAGAACCATTTAAGAACATTTCTGTTTTTCAGACCTTAGATCAGGTATTTGGGTAGTCATCTCTATAAAGCAGTTTAATAGCGTCTGGTGTTATACAGAAGGCCTAAGCAGCTTATATATGCTCACTTTCCCTGTAGCCTGTAGAGTGTCAGGTTAGCTGATATCTCATAAAACCAGTCTTGAAAGCCTGATGGCCTCATAAAAACTGAGCTGAGGCCTTTTTAGGTGAACACATCTCCCTGAAGCCTTCACACCTTATGTATTTACTACTGTATCTCTCCTGACCCCCTATTGGAAGCATTTATTAGATACCCTTACTACCACACCACATATAGCTATTATATATCAAGAGCATATATTTCATCAGACAGATACAGTCATGACTCTTGCGAGCGTGCGTGTGTGTGAGCGTGCGTGCGTGCGTGTGTGTGTGCACGCCTGTGTGTGTGCCTGTATGTGTATGCAGACCCTCTGATTCTTTGTGTGATTAGTACGTCCTAATCATTTGCATGCAGAGAGAGAGAGCTGTGTCTCAAAGCCGAGAAAGCGTCAGCAGAGAGCCCGGCTCTGAGCTCCGAGCCCTGCATATGGTGCTGTGAATACATTACACACTCCTGACGCGGTCTCATCTATTCTCTCAGAGTTAGGGTGCCTCACGATCAATAGTGCTGGATTACAGTGCTTAACATCAAAGTTCATCTTTCTCTTTCTAGAGGACTCAGCTGTCAGTCATGGGCTCTAGTCTACTCTATACTCTCTACATGACTCACTTCTTTTGCCAATGAAATAAAGTTCAGGAAAAGTTGCTGGTGTTGGCTATTCAGAAAGTTATCTTGTATGAAGCAATGCCATCCATTTTAATTTCTTGCTCTGCTTTGCAATGCTTTTCGGACGCACTCTGTACTCGTAAGGTGGTATAATCATCTTTCCCAACAACAATTTGAATATGCAATTTCGGTCTAAGAATAGCTACATTTCTTTTTAGATCCATGGCATTTTCATTTAACACACATTATTTCATTTAACACACATGATTTCATTTAACACACACGATTTCATTTAACACACACGATTTCATTTAACACACATGATTTCATTTAACACACACGATTTCATTTAACACACACGGTTTCATTTAACACACACGATTTCATTTAACACACATGATTTCATTTAACACACACGGTTTCATTTAACACACACGATTTCATTTAACACACATGATTTCATTTAACACACACGATTTCATTTAACACACACGGTTTCATTTAACACACACGATTTCATTTAACACACATGATTTCATTTAACACACACGATTTCATTTAACACACACGATTTCATTTAACACACACGATTTCATTTAACACACACGGTTTCATTTAACACACACGATTTCATTTAACACACACGATTTCATTTAACACACACGATTTCATTTAACACATGTGATTTCTCTGTTTTCAGAGAACTCTGCTGTCAAATAGATTCTAATTTAGCTACAGTGTATTGTATTGATGTAGACATACTGAAATGAATGAGGTGAAAGATCCAGGATCCTAACATATTGCACAAATTGGATTTGGAACATATCACACAAAATGGGTGATGTTATACACAAAATGGGTGATGTTATACACAAAATGGGTGATGTTATACACAAAATGGGTGATGTTATACACAAAATGGGTGATGTTATACACAAAATGGGTGATGTTATACACAAAATGGGTGATGTTATACACAAAATGGATGATGTGGTGCACAAAAAAACGGGGACCCGTTATGGCTCGTGAGCGCCACTTTAAAAACTACTGCCTGAAATGACACAAAGGTTTGAGAGTGTGTCTTTAACTAACTGAATGACAGGGAATGCATTTTCTTAGAACACATACACATGCTGTTGACTTTGAGCAGTATGTTGTGCACCACTTACTGATCTCAGACCAGTTTATGTACTGAATCTTCATTGTCATGCTTCAGAGAAATTCTCACCTTTTTTTTCATATCGGAGGTACTTACTGTGCCTTGAGGTTAGCGTGATATCACCAACTGCAACAGAACAAGCCCTTTCATAGTTTCTCTGAAACTTTTTTTGTGAGAGAAGCTTCTACATCAAATGGACAGTGAAGTGAATCTAGTCCTACATGTCCTTTAGGCTGAATCAGTGGTGATGTTATGAGATGTTGGCAGGGTGAGTTAAATAATTGATTGAGATCCAGACTGGATCTGCTGAATGTCTTATTCTCTTACCGGAACGGTCTGGCTGACATTCTGGAACTGTGTCAAGGTCTCATTTAGCCTTCTGTCCACAATTATGCAACGGGTGGGTCTAATCCTGAATGCTGATTGGTTAAAACTGCGTTCCAGACGGTGTCTGCTCCACAAGTTAACACCGGCAATGATATTAAAAGGTCTATTTACTCTGTTCTATCTGACTGCGCAATCCACTATCTCATCATCCCAGCCAAGCAATTTATAGACTTGATCTCCACTATAAAAATAATCTAGACTTTTATTTTAGACTAACATTTGTTTTCAACAGTGGAGATTTGAATAAAGTGCAAGTGCTGGTTGAGTGTTTATTTTTATATTTGGGGGGCGTCGAGGTGAGGAGGAGGATTGTTTAAAAGGGAATGTTTCAGATCTTTTCAGAAGACGGACAGGGACTGTTGTCCTAGCTTCAGGGGGAAGCTGGTTCCACCATTGGGTGCCAGGACAGAGAAAAGTTTGGAGCTGCCCTCCCGTAGGGGTGGAAGGGCTATAAGGCCTGAGGTGGCAGAACGGAGGGCTCGGGTTGGAGTGTAGGGTAAGGAGCATAGCCTGAAGGTAAGAATGGGCAGTTCCTCTTCCTATTCCGTAGGTAAGCACCATGGTTTGTACTGGATGGATGCCAATGGAGTGTGCGGAGGAGCGCGTTGACATGAGAGAACTTGGGAAGGTTGAAAACCAGGCGGGCTGCTGCGTTCTGGATAAGTTGCTGGGGTTTGATGGCACAAGCGGGGAACCCAGCCAACAGCGAGTTGCAGTAGTCCGGACGGGACAGAAAAAGTGCCTGGATTAGGACCTGTGGCGTTTCCTGGATGAGGTAGAGTCGTAGTCTACGGATGGGGCGGCAGCGTAGCCTAGTGGTTAGAGCGTTGGACTAGTAACCGGAAGGTTGCGAGTTCAAACCCCCTGAACAGGCAGTTAACCCACTGTTCCCAGGCCGTCATTGAAAATAAGAATATGTTCTTAACTGACTTGCCTGGTTAAATAAAGGTCAAATTAAAAATTTAAAAAATAAAATGTTGTAGAGCATGAACCTGCAGGAGCGGGTCATTGCTTTGATGTTTGCAGAGAACGACAGGGCGTTGTCCAGAGTCACGCCAAGGTTCTTTGCATCCATCTGACATTGTGGAGTTGTCAACCGTGATGAAGAGGTCTTTAACACGAAGTGCAGCTAGTTTGCAGTCTTTCCAGCTTCCGTTTGAAGTGATTGTATTTGCTGTGTTATTGGCTAGCTCCTCTGAACAACAGTGTCCTGATGAGTAAGCACATTTTCTATGCCAGGCGGAATCACACCTCATTAGCTCATTGTTATGGATGTATCCAGATAATTGTCACTAGAAAACAGCTTAAACGAATGCAAATGCAGTTCTGGATGCACTTTTTGACTTGTCTGTACATTACCCGTAGTTGGCTAGCTAGCAAGCAATGGATAAGAACATTGCCAGCCAGTATAGCAATGGAACATATAGAACGAACGACTGGGTCGCCTCTATAGATACAGAACAAAAAGACTGAATGACTGGGTCGCGTCTACCGGTAGAACAAACGACCAGCCATCCTGGGTAGCAACCCTAGATTTGTGTCGGGACTATATCTTGTGGAAGGATGAAATAGTATAAATAAATTCATCAAAATAACCTTTTTAATGAAAATATGTCAATCATAATTTGAATATGTTGGTAACCTGTTCTATAAAAGTGATAATGCCCTCGAAGCCGGTGTTTGGAGGATATAATTATTGGCACGGTTTGCCGGACCTCGACTTCGTCTCGGGCCTAGCAACACCCGTGCCAATATCCTCCAAACACCGGCTTCGAGGGCATTATCACTTAAGCGTTGCACATCCTCTTGCTATAAGAGGTGACGCCTGTTCTCTTTCTACAGGGATATTTTTATTGTTCAGTCGCTTTGGTAGGGGCAGCTGCCACAAAGGACACACACTTGGAGACAAAAGCTGTTTCTGTTCTGTTCGATCTTATTCCCTTTACACAGGGATTTACAACATGCCAGTGTGACAAGTGGACATTGCACAAAGGGCGTAGGAAATGTTCTCATCCCAACAAGACAGCTGTAACTCTGTTTCCCTCGTACGCTTTCACAGGCTGACAGTCCCCCTTCAGAGAGAAAGAGAGAGTGTATATTAGAGAGAGAGAGATAGGGATTGGCTATAATAAAGAAAGGTTGTTTTTTTTTACGATGTGTGTCATGGGGACAGCCCCAGTCCTGATGAAAGTGGGCAGGGGGGAGAAACAGAAGGGTACTGGTCCATATGTGCCTTTTGATTGTGTGTGGGTGCACTGTGCAGGTGCATAGGCCTACGTCTCTGTGAGGGTCTTGGGGTGACTGTGGTCTCCCTGATCCCCCGTTTCTTTCCTTTATCCCTATCTGCTCTTTATTCTTGACGAGGGCCCTCCAGCTCTCCACCGGGTCCCCCATGGCGAGGCGTTTCTTCTGGCCTCACAATAGGACCCGTGCCCAGGCACATACACACACGGGGCACTGAGCCCCCCCCTCCCCCCCCACCCTCACCCCCTTCCAAACGACCCCACTCCCTATCATACCCTCTTACCCTCACTAATCAGACCGCCACGCTCCCCAGTCACGCTGCTGGTCCATGCAGTCACTTTTGTGGGCGGCCTCTTAGGTCCCTCTCCACATGGGCTATACAGGCTACTGTGTAGCCCAAAGGGGTGATAAGCCCCCTACCACCAACCAGCCCTCACCCAACACACACCCCCTACCCTGCCATCGCCCTTAGGACTTCGTCCCAAATGGCACCCTATTCCCTAGGCAGTGCACTACTTTTGACAAGAACCTTATCAGCCCTGTTTTAAAGTAGTGCACTAAATAGGGAACAGGCTGCGATTTGGGACGATGCCTAGGACTGATAGAGGAATAGTTCTCAGCAGGAGTGGGGTAGGGTGCAGAGGGCTGCGAACTGTGTCGGCACATCAGTGACATTGGTACATGGATGAAGTCACTTTTTCACAAATCCAGGGTATTATCGCCTGTAATAACCCTTTGTCTGTCCAGGCAGGTTGCAGCTGTTACTCACTGGCCTGGATGAGCTGCTGAGCTGCTGAGCTGGGAAGCAGGAGGCCAACACACTGGCTGATATTCAAAGAGAGAGATGGAGGGGAGAGAAAGTTGGAGGGGAAAAAGAGAGAGTTGAAGGGTAGAGAGATAGTTGGAGGGGAGGAGCGAGAGAGAGAGGAATAGACTGAATAGTGGGAGGTACAGAGAGAGCATGTGTGATAGTCATACAGGGTCAGTCACATGAAATTTGATTGCCGCCAAACTCCGACAGATCGGCTGATATGCATTGATTTCCTTTGAAGAGTATGAAAAGGAAAAAACTGAAAAATGTCTCTGAAATGACCAGCAGTTATGCTGCTGATTTAATCTTTCCTTCTACGTCTCTGTAGATCTGTCGTCTAACGAAATCTTGCCCCGTCTTCACAACCAATACAGCGGCTTTGAAAATGAATGAGAGTCTGCAGGGATGTGGAATAAATATGAGTTAAGCTTTGGATTGATGCAATATGGCTGAAGGCTAATGCAAGTCTCTGTTGTATATAGATATTGAGGTCTATGCCAGAAATCAGATCAGTCTGATATTTTAGATAGAGTGTTCAACAGTACATAGGATCAGATAAGGAATAACAGCCTCTGTGATTTAAAGTCATATTATAAATAGCCCTAGAACCAACAGCTTAGTATATTTTTAAAGTGTTGAATCTCCGGGCGGTTCCTTATCAAACAGGCATCTTTCAGGACTTCTACAGTACTATGCCAGTCCAATTTAGGACCCAATAGGACCCTTGGGAGGGTTACACCAGAGATGGAAGAGGAAGCGAGACACCCCACTCGCTGTTTATTGCAGGTTCAATGAAAGTCAATATGTATTTTCGGTAGTACCAATTACCCCGCCGAAGACATTATTTTAAAAAAGTATACTCGGTCAAAACAAACTTTATATGAGCAAATAAAATAAATAGAATAGAAAGTTTTACGTCTTCCCAAGTCGGAGGGTGGTTTTAACCTTCCAGACTTGGAGTTGTATCAACTCTCTGCCCAATGCTTTTACTTGAGGCATATACGTAGTTAAATGCACTAAAGAGGAACCATGGGCACGTACATGTATTGAAGATGCACATGATCACCCCCATAATCTTTTTACCTGCCTATTTTCAAAGGATACAGCTAAGAGCATGAACAACTTCCTCGTTAAGAACACTATAACAATATGGAAGAAAATGAAATGCATTCTACAAGAACCAATATCACTCCAGGAAACACAACCCTATGGGAGAAATTCTTGGATAGCTTTTCAGAATTTGCCGATAAATTGGAAAACTAAAGGCACAGAAACCATAAATAACTTGGTAACAGTAAATGCATGTATTTCCATTACAGAATTAAAAAGTAATTTTGTACTGACCATTGTAAAGTTATTTCAAATACATGCAAATTCAAAGTTTCATATCACGGAATTTTGATTTTGAAATCTTTTGGACATCAGAGCAACCTTGAGGGAATGTTCATATGTTCGGTAAGTTATACAAAACCTTGCAGAGAACATATACGACTGACGATCTCTTAGAGAAAAATATCAACTATTGGAATCAAGACTTAAAAATAACTGATGTTGGAGGGAATGTTGGAGCAAAACTAACCAAATCCAATGAACAAAAATGAACCCTTAATTCAGTCACCGGTGCATCAAACTAAGTAATATATACAGAAATTTGTTTTTTTGAATTGGATGCGTGTCAATCCACCACATCTGCCGATGTTGCACTTCCGCATCTGCGTTGAAAGGTGGCAGAGCGAGAGCTGTTTTTCGTCAGATCATGAGACTTCACAAAAATGTCTGATCTTAATTTATCCACCATCTTTGATCCTAACACTGGCAGGGGTTTATGGGAAGATTGCATCTAACCTAAACCTACCATTATATTATGTCCATCTGGCAGCTGACAAATCCTCCCAGATCAAAGGATCACTGTTCCGCGACTAAGCACCGTATAGGACTAACCTCAACATATGATAACATACCAAGCCTGTGTCTGTGGGTCACCTCATAGAGAAAGGCATCTGCAAGTATCTCTCGCTCCCTTTCACTCCCTCTCTCTCCCTTTCGCTCCCTCTCTCTCTTCCCCTCTCTCTCTCTCTTTCTCGCTCTCTGTCTATCTGTCACAGTGAATATGCTTAAAGATAAAACTAAGCTTCATCCCATGCAGTGTAATAACTACTCTGTTGTGACTCTATCTATCCTTGTCTGTCTGCATTTTGCTACTCGTGTGATAACAGTGGTCTCTTTAGTATGTGCACATTCCCAAATACATACTTTTCCTGCTGAGAAACTGCTTTCGCTGGGCTCTAAAGTATGCGGCAGAGCAGCTTTATTGAACAGCAAGAAAGAGAGTGCGAGAGAGAGGAAATGTGTGAGGAGTTGGTGTGTGTGCATGTCAACCTGCCTGCTCTCTTTTTTTAGATAGAGCTAAAGAGAGAGAGCTAGATGCAGGCCTCGCTCTGACCTTTCAGCTAAAGGAACACACAGACAGATGTTGAGTGAGTCTCATTGTACTGGAGTGAATGAAGTCCGTAGGCAGGGTAAAGACTGTGCCATATGGATATTTAATTGATCTCCCCTGCTATTTCATTGGTGATTCACCAGTTGGTCTATTTTCCATTCATTCAATGGTAGAAGAACTGGGAAACAGATGGTGGAGAGTGACTATACCACGTCAAGTATTGAGAGAGAGACACGCACACACACACATCCACATGAGGCATACAAGTTACAAAACCTGCAACCTTTTCCACAATGCATAAACACAGGCCTTCTAGTAGCATGCCTTCTAGTAGCAGTTCCCTCCATCCTTGCTCATTCATATTCCTCCAAACAGCTCTACCGTCCACCGGACGGCACATTCATCCTAATTGCCAGGACAGTCATCTGACGCAAATGGCTGGCAGGTTATTCTTTGTGAGAGCTCTTGTTTCATAGAGAGCCATTACAGACATTGTATACGTCCCAAATGACGCCCCATTCCTTATTTAGTGCACTACTCCCCATTGGGCTCTGGTCAAAAGTAGTGCACAATTTAGTGAATAGAGTACCATTTAGGATGCATGCGTTGATTTATGCAGACAGAGGGTTATTTGTAAAGCAAGGACACCTGATGTGGATGGCAGCGAACAGCAACGATCATGCTGACTAATTGACTGTGGAGGGGCTGAATCATTCAGACTGAGTCCCAGCCAATGGCTGAATCCATCTTCTTTCTGAGAAAAGGGCACGTGCATATACGCATATACCCACCCACGCACACACACCCACACACACACACCCACACACACACACACACACACACACACACACACACACACACACACACACACACACACACACACACACACACACACACACACACACACACACACACACACACACACACACACACACACACACTTGTTGTCTGCTGCTGTGGACATTAGCTAGCCTCGCCACTGATAACTGCCTCCCCCACAGTACCAGGGATTAACCCTGCATTTTAATATCGTTGTACTCAAGATTCACATAGTGTCCTCCAAGAATCTTTGAACCAGGGATGGTGGATATGAGGATGGTGGATGTGGGTGGGGGATGAACAGGAGAAGCCCTTAAGATAATCTAGATTGCATATAGACCCTTTGAACTGCCTTGACAAATTCACCACTCATTCTATCCCTCCCATACTAACAGCAGCCTCCACTCCGTGCTTCCAATTTCCATTTCTCAACGCTTTGAAATGTATTAAAGTTACATACTGACATTTTTTAATTTGCCTTTTGATCTTGTCTCAACTCTACCCCGCTCCTCTCCCTCCTTTCCTCTTCCTATCTCTCACCCCTCTCTGCCGACATGAAGTCAGTGATAATAAAAGTCCATAGTTCTCAATTTTCACTGAATTAACACTGAAGGTGGGGGAGGGAGGGGGGAGGTCAGACTAAGTGAAGATGTTGTTTTGTAGGTTGGTTTATGGCCCAGGTTGTGGCCCTGGTGCGGGGTCCCAGCTTGCTCTCAGAGAAAGTAAGTAAGCATATTACATGCAGGGTCAGTCAATGTCTGGAACCTTTTTTTATGTGGGGTATAGGAGGATTAACCTAAAAGCATAATGTGTGTTTGCGTTTGCATATCAACCTCGCTTTCAAACTTGGGTTCAACTAGTATTTGTTTTTTGATCAAATACTGTGAGCATTTGATTGAGCCTACCTGGAGTGCAAGAGGGGCGGGGTTTGCACTTGTAGAGACTATCTCTTTGGTTAAATTGACTGGCTTCCAGTTGAAGCTCGCATCCGCTACAAGACCATGGTGCTTGCCTACGGAGCTGTGAGGGGAACGGCACCTCAGTACCTCCAGGCTCTGATCAGGCCCTACACCCAAACAAGGGCACTGCGTTCATCCACCTCTGGCCTGCTCGCCTCCCTACCACTGAGGAAGTACAGTTCCCGCTCAGCCCAGTCAAAACTGTTCGCTGCTCTGGCTCCCCAATGGTGGAACACACTCCCTCACGACGCCAGGACAGCGGAGTCAATCACCACCTTCCGGAGACACCTGAAACCCCACCTCTTTAAGGAATACCTAGGATAGGATAAAGTAATCCTTCTCACCCCCCTTAAAAGATTTAGATGCACTATTGTAAAGTGGCTGTTCCACTGGATGTCATAAGGTGAATGCACCAATTTGTAAGTCGCTCTGGATAAGAGCGTCTGCTAAATGACTTAAATGTAATGTAATGTAAATGTTAAATTGCTCCAGGCAATCTCAGTCAAGCCCAGCTGAAGTATTTGGAATAAAAACAAATACTAGTTGAACCCAGATCTACTCCCTCCCACCATTGAGAATCTGTTATGCTTCCTCACATGCTACAGGCATGGGTGGCAGCTAGCTATGCACGTCAACACCCAGATAATGTGTCATCACAGGTTTTTACAGGAGCTAAATGGTGAAATTAATTTTGTTTGCAGATGTGTTGTTTTCCCCTTCTCCACCGGTTTCTCGCTTTTAACCGTGCGTGTCTGACTGCAGCTGAGGCCCACTGTGTGACAGTAGCACCACAGGGACTGCCCGGCGTGGTTTAATTGTGTTGTTCCATCAGTAAACAGTCTGATGAAAAGGAACAGATAAGAGCATAATGGAGCATAATGGAAGTATTTAGACAGCCGTCAATACATGGAGGTTCGATACAAAGAAACAAACACCCTTTCATTGGCTATGTAGAATACACAGAAAATAACATTTTCTTCTTAACTCTGTTTTGTCTTGGCTAGGTAACGATAATGTGTTACCAATGCTACAGTGTTGATTGTGCAGTAGCTACCGGTAGTTTGACAAAACAGAATCCTATTCATAACAGTAGTCAAATCTCACAAGTCAATTATATTGGAAATGTACTCCCCAGCAATTACTCGGATAACTTGCTCGTCTGCATGATGTAGGATTTGATTGGCAAATTGTATATGAAAATAATAAACTGTTTTGTAATTTAAATGAAACAGAAATGCAAAGTGTAGGCCTATCTTGTACTGGATAGAGAAGGGGAGGGCCTGTTAGCAGCATTGTAACCCAGCCTAAAGACAATAAACCTCACCGGCCAATGATCCATTTTAATACCCTTCATCCATACAGATGAACATAATGTATGCTCACACCAGCATCCATACACATACAACCATGAGCATCAAATGGGGTATAACGAATACAATTGATTTTAACGGTTGTGTGGAACAACAGAGAGATTGAAAGCGTTTCCGCTTTCAAGCAAGACGGCTTGCTTGTACTGCAGCAGGGTGCATACATCCAATTCAATTCAGCCTTTATGAGGTGCTATTTAGCTGTGTTTTAATGAAGGCTGATTGGCACTGCGTCCTAGTAGCCATTATCATCAGAAGGATGTGATTGCTGTAATCTGCAATTATGGGCCTAATTGTACTTCAGGATCCTCTGGGTTTAAATGAGCAATCAGGTCTTCTACTAGTGTACCACCTGTAATTGCCACCTTGGAGCGGAGTGGGGACGACAGCGTGACAGCTTGACAGCTACGGTGTCAAACCAACGTCCATCTTAAGTGCCCCTAGCTGCTCTTCTCAAGTTTTTCTTCCTTGCCTCCCTTTCTTTTCCTTCTCTTATTCTGTCTCTTCCCTTGCTCTCCCTCTGTTCCCTCTCTCTCCCTCTCTCACTTTCCATCTGTTCCTTTTTCGCTGGTTCTCCCTCCCCTCCATCTCTCTCTTCTCCCCCCCCCCCCCCCCCCCCCCTTCCCCCACCCGTCTCCAACCTCAACCCCCTTCTCCTCTATGGAATGTATAAACCGGGCCCTATTATCAAGCTGGTTGTCTTATCATAATTATCCCTAGTGTCAGACCCTGTTGGTGGAGATAAAAGGAGAGGCTGATTAACTGAGGGGAGAGTATTGATTCTTATTGACAGGCTGATTAACTGAGGGGAGAGTATTGATTCTTATTGACAGGCTGATTAACGGAGGGGAGAGTATTGATTCTTATTGACAGGCTGATTAACTGAGGGGAGAGTATTGGTTCCTATTGGCAGGCTGATTAACTGAGGGGAGAGTATTGGTTCCTATTGACAGGCTGATCAACTGAGGGGAGAGTATTGATTCTTATTGACAGGCTGATTAACTGAGGGGAGAGTATTGGTTCCTATTGGCAGGCTGATTAACTGAGGGGAGAGTATTGGTTCCTATTGACAGGCTGATCAACTGAGGGGAGAGTATTGATTCTTATTGACAGGCTGATTAACGGAGGGGAGAGTATTGATTCTTATTGACAGGCTGATTAACTGAGGGGAGAGTATTGGTTCCTATGGACAGGCTGATTAACGGAGGGGAGAGTATTGGTTCCTATTGGCAGGCTGATTAACGGAGGGGAGAGTATTGGTTCCTATTGGCAGGCTGATTAACTGAGGGGAGAGTATTGGTTCCTATTGACAGGCTGATCAACTGAGGGGAGAGTATTGGTTCCTATTGGCAGGCTGATTAACTGAGGGGAGAGTATTGGTTCCTATTGGCAGGCTGATTAACTGAGGGGAGAGTATTGGTTCCTATTGACAGGCTGATCAACTGAGTAGAGAGTATTGGTTCGTATTGACAGGCTGATTAACGGAGGGGAGAGTATTGGTTCCTATTGGCAGGCTGATTAACTGAGGGGAGAGTATTGGTTCCTATTGGCAGGCTGATTAACGGAGGGGAGAGTATTGGTTCCTATTGGCAGGCTGATTAACTGAGGGGAGAGTATTGGTTCCTATTGACAGGCTGATCAACTGAGGGGAGAGTATTGGTTCCTATTGGCAGGCTGATTAACTGAGGTGAGATTATTGGTTCCTATTGGCAGGCTGATTAACTGAGGGGAGAGTATTGGTTCCTATTGGCAGGCTGATTAACTGAGGGGAGAGTATTGGTTCCTATTGACAGGCTGATCAACTAAGGGGAGAGTATTGGTTCCTATTGGCAGGCTGATTAACAGAGGGGAGAGTATTGGTTCCTATTGGCAGGCCTCTGAAAGCCAGTAATGAAAGGGATGCATACAAGTCTCCAACAGCAGCACTGTTTAATGACGACACTACCCCATAAAGACCAATAATATAGGCTCTTCTCCCAGTCTAAAAGGAACATGGATCACTCACAATGGTTCATAAGGGTCTTTTTCTCTATGCCAAATGTACTGTACAGTATGAATGGATGGGGGGTTTGACAAGATATTTGTTCATTTGTTCTGTATGGAACACAATTTAGACAACACGTTTCATTCTAAAATGGTTGAAAATGATATTAATTGGGCCAGTAACCGAAAGGTCGCAGGTTTGAATACCCTAGCCGACACGATGAGAAATCTGTTGATGTGCCCTTGAGCAAGGCACATAACCCTAATTTGCTCCAGGGGTGCCGTACTACTATGGCTGAACCTGTAAAACAATACAGTACACTTGCACCGATCCACATATGGGTAATAATGATGTCTGTACAGTTCACTGTGTGACTGTGACACCATTGTAAAACATGATATAATGCTGTTACTGGTCTGTGCTTATATTCCCCTTCTCCTCTTACTCTCTGTGTCCTCTTTGGTTCCGTAGCAACCGACTGGCGCCAAGTAACCATGACCGGATACGGCGTTTGAGGGTTGAGTTCCAGCAGGCCAGAGGAGAGGAGGACCCTGATGACCGACGGCGCACATACAGCTTCGAGCAGCCCTGGGTGAGTGTCTAACAACCTGCAGTATGGACCAGCGCATCAACCCCAACCACCAGCAAAACCCAACCCAGCTCAGTGCTTCAAGGACCTCCACACTAACCTCAACCACCTAACCCAAACCAGCCAACAGCCTAACCTAACCCAACTCCCCAGTCCAACACTGCACGGACCTCCACACTAACCTCAACCACCTAACCCAAACCAGCCAACAGCCTAACCTAACCCAACTCCCCAGTCCAACACTGCACGGACCTCCACACTAACCTCAACCACCTAACCCAAACCAGCCAACAGCCTAACCCCAACTCCCCAGTCCAACTCCCTCAGTCCAACCACTGCAAACCAGAACAGCTCCACACTAACCTCAACCACCCTCAACCACCTAACCCAAACCAGCCAACAGCCTAACCTAACCCAACTCCCCAGTCCAACACTGCACGGACCTCCACACTAACCTCAACCACCTAACCCAAACCAGCCAACAGCCTAACCTAACCCAACTCCCCAGTCCAACACTGCACGGACCTCCACACTAACCTCAACCACCTAACCCAAACCAGCCAACAGCCTAACCTAACCCAGCTCCCCAGTCCAACACTGCACGGACCTCCAAAATAACTCTAATTACCAGCCCACCTAACCCAACACAACCCCTTCTTCTCTGCCAGCCTGCTTACCGACCTACCTGACTAACTGCCTGTCTGCCTACTCTGATGTAAACCAGGTTGACACTAGGACAGGCTCATGCTCTACAATTTGAAAACTGAACCTGGACAACCTCAGTCATTTATTCTACTTAGGCGTCTCGTAACAGGCCTTTTTACAGGACTTTACTTCTAATCCTCTGCTGTGACCTCAGACCTGGAAGTAATTACTAATTATTAAAGTTCCCATCTTTCTCAGATATTCATTACTTTAAAAAAAATGACTCTACATTGGGAGGATGATGAAATGAAATAAGATGAGTTGACAGTGACAGTGAATATTAAGAATGTTGAGACAAATTGAGAGAGATCATTCATTTCAATCTCTTCAGAGTTAATTAAGAATACTTTTTTAATTAGATTCAAAGGGACGTTTTTCCTTGTTTTTCGCTCTTTGATTGATCTTATACTGCAGTGGGATTTGTTTGGGTTTTAATTGGCTAAATGTAATCAATGTCATTCCTTTGGTTATTTAGGTGTATGGCTTTACTTTTACTTCTCCTGCTGTGTGTGGAAAAAAATAACTCTTTCTATTTCTCCAATGTCAGTCACTGAAATGCAGTCAGTTCAATTTATTGCTGTGCCGATTCATAATAAGAAACCGTTATTCATGTTTGCCATCGTTGCCATTGACAAAACAAATATGTTCTTCAACATGTGAATGTGTTTCTTCATTTAGCTCTCACACTGATTATAATGATAAGAGCTCTGACAATGTTTCCTTTGTCAGCCAGTGGTTTACATCCTGCGGTTAAAGGTCATTAATTTTTACCTTGATCTAACAACACAGAGTGTGCAAGTGGCACCCTATTCCTTATAGTGCAGTACTTTTGACAAGAGCCCTATGGGAGAAACGGAGGCCAAATGGAGGTCCATGGGACCTGGTCAAAAGTAGTGCACTCTAGATGGAATATGGTGCTATTTGGGGTGCGGACAGAATAATATACCCTGTCAGATCCAGCATGGTGGGAAGTGAGTCACCAGGTCAAAGGTCAAATAGCTGTGTATCTTTGCGATGTAATGGTTTGAGACAGACATAGCGGCTTGTGCTCCGACTTCCTGTGAAAAGATGACAGGCTAATCACCATTTGGAATAGAACCATTTCCTCAATTATGGGTCAGTGTATTGAACCCCGCTGGTTAAAATATTTGGCCTCCATTCTCTTCTCGTAGGAGCAACATTTCCCACCAGACATTTTCCGTCTTAACATCCCTAATGAGTGTTTAAAATTGATTTGAGACAGAGCGATGCTATGACCATAGTGGCCATATATGCATTGCACTCGTTGTCGAACACTTGAAGTTGACCATTGTCTCTCCAGCAAGCCAGTTTGCATGCTCAGTTGTAACACCAGTCTCCTCACACATGCCATAATGCCCACAGGGCCTCTATTTACCATAGCTTTACAATAGTTTAGCTATAATGCCCATAGAGTGGTCTAACAGACTCTATTTACCATAGCTTTACAATAGTTTAGCCATAATGCCCATAGGGCCTCTATTTACCATAGCTTTACAATAGTTTAGCCATAATGCCCATAGAGTGGTCAAATGGCCTCTATTTACCATAGCTTTACAATAGTTTAGCCATAATGCCCATAGGGCCTCTATTTACCATAGCTTTACAATAGTTTAGCCATAATGCCCACAGGGCCTCTATTTACCATAGCTTTACAATAGTTTAGCCATAATGCCCATAGGGCCTCTATTTACCATAGCTTTACAATAGTTTAGCCATAATGCCCACAGGGCCTCTATTTACCATAGCTTTACAATAGTTTAGCTATAATGCCCATAGAGCGGTCTAACAGACTCTATTTACCATAGCTTTACAATAGTTTAGCCATAATGCCCATAGGGCCTCTATTTACCATAGCTTTACAATAGTTTAGCCATAATGCCCATAGGGCCTCTATTTACCATAGCTTTACAATAGTTTAGCCATAATGCCCATAGAGTGGTCAAATGGCCTCTATTTACAATAGCTTTACAATAGTTTAGCCATAATGCCCACAGGGCCTCTATTTACCATATCTTTACAATAGTTTAGCCATAATGCCCATAGAGTGGTCAAACGGACTCTATTTACCATATCTTTACAATAGTTTAGCCATAATGCCTATAGAGTGGTCTAACGGACTCTATTTACCATATCTTTACAATAGTTTAGCCATAATGCCCATAGAGTGGTCTACCGGACTCTATTTACCATATCTTTACAATAGTTTAGCCATAATGCCCATAGAGTGGTCTAACGGACTCTATTTACCATATCTTTACAATAGTTTAGCCATAATGCCCATAGAGTGGTCAAACGGACTCTATTTACCATATCTTTACAATAGTTTAGCCATAATGCCCATAGAGTGGTCTAACGGACTCTATTTACCATATCTTTACAATAGTTTAGCCATAATGCCCATAGAGTGGTCAAACGGACTCTATTTACCATATCTTTACAATAGTTTAGCCATAATGCCCATAGAGTGGTCAAACGGCCTCTATTTACCATATCTTTACAATAGTTTAGCCATAATGTCTATAGAGTGGTCTAACGGACTCTATTTACCATATCTTTACAATAGTTTAGCCATAATGCCCATAGAGTGGTCTAACGGCCTCTATTTACCATATCTTTACAATAGTTTAGCCATAATGCCCATAGAGTGGTCTAACGGCCTCTATTTACCATATCTTTACAATAGTTTAGCCATAATGCCCATAGAGTGGTCTACCGGACTCTATTTACCATATCTTTACAATAGTTTAGCCATAATGCCCATAGAGTGGTCTAACGGACTCTATTTACCATATCTTTACAATAGTTTAGCCATAATGCCTATAGAGTGGTCTAACGGACTCTATTTACCATATCTTTACAATAGTTTAGCCATAATGCCTATAGAGTGGTCTAACGGACTCTATTTACCATATCTTTACAATAGTTTAGCCATAATGCCCACAGGGCCTCTATTTACCATAGCTTTACAATAGTTTAGCCATAATGCCCATAGAGTGGTCTAACGGCCTCTATTTACCATATCTTTACAATAGTTTAGCCATAATGCCCACAGGGCCTCTATTTACCATAGCTTTACAATAGTTTAGCCATAATGCCCATAGAGTGGTCAAACGGACTCTATTTACCATATCTTTACAATAGTTTAGCCATAATGCCTATAGAGTGGTCTAACGGACTCTATTTACCATATCTTTACAATAGTTTAGCCATAATGCCCATAGAGTGGTCTAACGGACTCTATTTACCATATCTTTACAATAGTTTAGCCATAATGCCCATAGAGTGGTCTAACGGCCTCTATTTACCATATCTTTACAATAGTTTAGCCATAATGCCCATAGAGTGGTCTAACGGCCTCTATTTACCATATCTTTACAATAGTTTAGCCATAATGCCCATAGAGTGGTCTACCGGACTCTATTTACCATATCTTTACAATAGTTTAGCCATAATGCCCATAGAGTGGTCTAACGGACTCTATTTACCATATCTTTACAATAGTTTAGCCATAATGCCCATAGAGTGGTCTAACGGACTCTATTTACCATATCTTTACAATAGTTTAGCCTTAATGCCCATAGAGTGGTCTAACGGACTCTATTTACCATATCTTTACAATAGTTTAGCCATAATGCCCATAGAGTGGTCTAACGGCCTCTATTTACCATATCTTTACAATAGTTTAGCCATAATGCCCATAGAGTGGTCTAACGGCCTCTATTTACCATATCTTTACAATAGTTTAGCCATAATGCCCATAGAGTGGTCAAACGGACTCTATTTACCATATCTTTACAATAGTTTAGCCATAATGCCCATAGAGTGGTCAAACGGACTCTATTTACCATATCTTTACAATAGTTTAGCCATAATGCCCATAGAGTGGTCTAACGGACTCTATTTACCATATCTTTACAATAGTTTAGCCATAATGCCCATAGAGTGGTCAAACGGACTCTATTTACCATATCTTTACAATAGTTTAGCCATAATGCCCATAGAGTGGTCAAACGGACTCTATTTACCATATCTTTACAATAGTTTAGCCATAATGCCCATAGAGTGGTCAAACGGACTCTATTTACCATATCTTTACAATAGTTTAGCCATAATGTCTATAGAGTGGTCTACCGGACTCTATTTACCATATCTTTACAATAGTTTAGCCATAATGCCCATAGAGTGGTCAAACGGACTCTATTTACCATATCTTTACAATAGTTTAGCCATAATGTCCATAGAGTGGTCTAACGGACTCTATTTACCATATCTTTATAATAGCTTATCTTTAGTGCTAAAAAATAAGTCAAACAGTCTGTATTAATCATAGCTTAGCCTCAGTGTTTGCCTTATTGAATAATCAAAGCTTTGTTTAATCGTTTCACATTGTCTTCACTGCTATGCGAAGCAGAGCAGAGATAGTGTACTACTTTTGACCAGAGCTCTGGTCAAATTAGGACATTATATAGGTAGTAGGGCTCCATTTGGGATGTAGCCAGAGGCGTCTAAGGAAAAGAGGCCACGGAGAGCCTAATTGTTCCTGATTGTTTACACTGTTGAAAGTCTCCCAATGTTCCTCTGTAATAAGATATAGGCGGTCCCAGGAGTTATGGGGGCCTACTTTATTCATGTTACTCTTTCATGTGTCGTTTTCATAGTAATGTAGAATCACACTGACAGAACGGGTTAAGTGAGACGGTAGGAGAGACGTTATTTGAACTTTGCTAAGGGATTCAATTGAAATCGTGTCATCTGGCAACAACACAAAACCACAACCAGGAAGGACATGAAACTCAAGGTTGAAATGATGTTAAAATATCTGTTATTTATGACAAAGAAAAAAGTATCCACATCCATACGAGACGTGTGTAATATGCAGCATGGCCTGCATGGTGTAGAATCTTTTGAAATATTGACACTCCATGTAAACAGTTGTAACCATAGACACATGGTGGTAGACGTAATTGGTTGTAACTTAGAGTTGTGTGTGGGTTGTGGTCAGGGGGAAAAAATGCTCTCTCTGTCTCTCCAAACCAACATGAGGACCTGATCAATGATAGGCCTCAGATTAGGACATAAACATCTAGAAATCACCTTTGCGTCCTCATTCACCCCCTGGCCCTGGTAAAACAAACTGTTGGAGTGTTAAGTTAATTTGTGAATGTAACTGTTTGTTTTGAGGTTTTGTTGCTTACTGAAATAAGCCCTAGTCAATCGTCGCTTCAGGCACTGATTTGCATGTTCCCATACCAGCAAGACAGAGAGAGATATATATACACTGTATATGGAGAGGGAGAGATATACACTGTATATGGAGAGGGAGAGATAGATAGATATACACTGTATATGGAGAGAGATAGATATACACTGAATATAGAGAGGGAGAGAGATAGATATACACTGTATATGGAGAGAGATAGATATACACTGTATATAGAGAGGGAGAGAGATAGATATACACTGTATATGGAGAGGGAGAGAGAGAGAGATAGATATACACTGAATATAGAGAGGGAGAGAGATAGATATACACTGTATATGGAGAGAGATAAATATACACTGTATATGGAGAGAGATAGATATACACTGTATATAGAGAGGGAGAGACATAGATATACACTGTATATGGAGAGAGATAGATATACACTGTATATAGAGAGAGATAGATATACACTGTATATGGAGAGAGAGAGAGATATACACTGTATATGGAGAGGGAGAGATAGATAGATATACACTGTATATAGAGAGGGAGAGAGATAGATATACACTGTATATGGAGAGGGAGAGATATACACTGTATATAGAGAGAGATAGATATACACTGTATATGGAGAGGGAGAGAGAGATAGATATACACTGTATATGGAGAGGGAGATAGATATACACTGTATATAGAGAGATATATATACACTGTATATGGAGAGGGAGAGAGAGATAGATATACACTGTATATGGAGAGAGATAGATATACACTGTATATGGAGAGGGAGAGAGATAGATATACACTGTATATAGAGAGAGATATATATACACTGTATATGGAGAGATAGATATACACTGTATATGGAGAGGGAGAGAGATAGATATACACTGTATATGGAGAGAGATAGATATACACTGTATATGGAGAGAGAGAGATATACACTGTATATGGAGAGGGAGAGAGATAGATATACACTGTATATATAGAGGGAGAGAGATAGATATACACTGTATATGGAGAGAGATAGATATACACTGTATATGGAGAGAGATAGATATACACTGTATATGGAGAGAGAGATAGATATACACTGTATATAGAGAGAGATATATATACACTGTATATGGAGAGGGAGAGAGAGATATAGATATACACTGTATATGGAGAGAGATAGATATACACTGTATATGGAGAGGGAGAGAGATAGATATACACTGTATATAGAGAGAGATATATATACACTGTATATGGAGAGAGATAGATATACACTGTATATGGAGAGGGAGAGAGATAGATATACACTGTATATGGAGAGAGATAGATATACACTGTATATGGAGAGAGATAGATATACACTGTATATGGAGAGAGATATAGATATACACTGTATATAGAGAGAGAGATATATACACTGTATATGGAGAGGGAGAGAGATAGATATACACTGTATATGGAGAGAGATAGATATACACTGTATATAGAGAGAGATATATATACACTGTATATGGAGAGAGATAGATATACACTGTATATGGAGAGAGATAGATATACACTGTATATAGAGAGGGAGAGACATAGATATACACTGTATATGGAGAGAGATAGATAGATATACACTGTATATGGAGAGAGATAGATATACACTGTATATGGAGAGGGAGAGAGATAGATATACACTGTATATAGAGAGAGATATATATACACTGTATATGGAGAGAGAGATAGATATACACTGTATATGGAGAGAGATAGATATACACTGTATATGGAGAGGGAGAGAGAGATAGATATACACTGTATATAGAGAGGGAGAGAGATAGATATACACTGTATATGGAGAGGGAGAGAGAGATAGATATACACTGTATATGGAGAGAGATAGATATACACTGTATATGGAGAGAGAGATAGATATACACTGTATATAGAGAGAGATATATATACACTGTATATGGAGAGGGAGAGAGATAGATATACACTGAATATAGAGAGGGAGAGAGATAGATATACACTGTATATGGAGAGGGAGAGATATACACTGTATATAGAGAGGGAGAGAGAGATAGATATACACTGAATATAGAGAGGGAGAGAGATAGATATACACTGTATATGGAGAGAGATAGATATACACTGTATATGGAGAGGGAGAGAGAGATAGATATACACTGTATATGGAGAGAGAGATATATACACTGTATATGGAGATAGATAGATATACACTGTATATGGAGAGGGAGAGAGACATAGATATACACTGTATATGGAGAGAGATAGATATACACTGTATATGGAGAGAGATAGATATACACTGTATATGGAGAGGGAGAGAGATAGATATACACTGTATATAGAGAGAGATATATATACACTGTATATGGAGAGAGATAGATATACACTGTATATGGAGAGAGATAGATATACACTGTATATGGAGAGGGAGAGAGATAGATATACACTGTATATAGAGAGAGATATATATACACTGTATATGGAGAGAGATAGATATACACTGTATATGGAGAGGGAGAGAGATAGATATACACTGTATATGGAGAGAGATAGATATACACTGTATATGGAGAGAGATAGATATACACTGTATATGGAGAGAGATATAGATATACACTGTATATAGAGAGAGATATATATACACTGTATATGGAGAGGGAGAGAGATAGATATACACTGTATATGGAGAGAGATAGATATACACTGTATATAGAGAGAGATATATATACACTGTATATGGAGAGAGATAGATATACACTGTATATGGAGAGAGATAGATATACACTGTATATAGAGACGGAGAGACATAGATATACACTGTATATGGAGAGAGATAGATATACACTGTATATAGAGACGGAGAGACATAGATATACACTGTATATGGAGAGAGATAGATATACACTGTATATGGAGAGAGAGATAGATATACACTGTATATGGAGAGAGATAGATATACACTGTATATGGAGAGGGAGAGAGATAGATATACACTGTATATAGAGAGAGATATATATACACTGTATATGGAGAGAGATAGATATACACTGTATATGGAGAGAGATATAGATATACACTGTATATAGAGAGAGATAGATATACACTGTATATGGAGAGGGAGAGAGAGAGAGATAGATATACACTGAATATAGAGAGGGAGAGAGATAGATATACACTGTATATGGAGAGGGAGAGATATACACTGTATATAGAGAGAGATAGATATACACTGTATATGGAGAGGGAGAGAGAGATAGATATACACTGTATATGGAGAGGGAGAGAGAGATAGATATACACTGAATATAGAGAGGGAGAGAGATAGATATACACTGTATATGGAGAGAGATAGATATACACTGTATATGGAGAGAGATAGATATACACTGTATATGGAGAGAGAGATAGATATACACTGTATATAGAGAGAGATATATATACACTGTATATGGAGAGGGAGAGAGAGATAGATATACACTGTATATGGAGAGAGATAGATATACACTGTATATGGAGAGAGATAGATATACACTGTATATGGAGAGAGAGATATATACACTGTATATGGAGAGAGAGATAGATATACACTGTATATAGAGAGAGAGAGATATACACTGTATATGGAGAGAGATAGATATACACTGTATATGGAGAGAGATAGATATACACTGTATATGGAGAGAGATAGATATACACTGTATATGGAGAGAGATAGATATACACTGTATATGGAGAGAGATAGATATACACTGTATATAGAGAGATAGATATACACTGTATATGGAGAGAGATAGATATACACTGTATATAGAGAGAGATATATACACTGTATATGGAGATAGATAGATATACACTGTATATGGAGAGAGATAGATATACACTGTATATGGAGAGAGATAGATATACACTGTATATGGAGAGAGATAGATATACACTGTATATGGAGAGAGAGATAGATATACACTGTATATGGAGAGAGATAGATATACACTGTATATGGAGAGAGAGATAGATATACACTGTATATAGAGAGAGATATATATACACTGTATATGGAGAGGGAGAGAGATAGATATACACTGTATATGGAGAGAGATAGATATACACTGTATATGGAGAGAGATAGATATACACTGTATATGGAGAGGGAGAGAGATAGATATACACTGTATATAGAGAGAGAGATATATACACTGTATATGGAGATAGATAGATATACACTGTATATGGAGAGGGAGAGAGATAGATATACACTGTATATGGAGAGAGATAGATATACACTGTATATGGAGAGAGATAGATATACACTGTATATGGAGAGAGATAGATATACACTGTATATGGAGAGGGAGAGAGAGATAGATATACACTGTATATAGAGAGGGAGAGACATAGATATACACTGTATATAGAGAGAGATAGATATACACTGTATATGGAGAGAGATAGATATACACTGTATATGGAGAGAGATAGATATACACTGTATATGGAGAGGGAGAGAGAGATAGATATACACTGTATATGGAGAGGGAGAGAGAGATAGATATACACTGAATATAGAGAGGGAGAGAGATAGATATACACTGTATATGGAGAGGGAGAGATATACACTGTATATAGAGAGAGATAGATATACACTGTATATGGAGAGGGAGAGAGAGAGAGATAGATATACACTGTATATGGAGAGAGATAGATATACACTGAATATAGAGAGGGAGAGAGATAGATATACACTGTATATGGAGAGAGATAGATATACACTGTATATGGAGAGGGAGAGAGAGATAGATATACACTGTATATGGAGAGAGAGATATATACACTGTATATGGAGATAGATAGATATACACTGTATATGGAGAGGGAGAGAGAGATAGATATACACTGTATATGGAGAGAGATAGATATACACTGTATATGGAGAGAGATAGATATACACTGTATATGGAGAGAGATATATATACACTGTATATGGAGAGAGATAGATATACACTGTATATGGAGAGGGAGAGAGAGATAGATATACACTGTATATAGAGAGGGAGAGAGATAGATATACACTGTATATGGAGAGGGAGAGAGAGATAGATATACACTGTATATGGAGAGAGATAGATATACACTGTATATGGAGAGAGATAGATATACACTGTATATAGAGAGATATATATACACTGTATATGGAGAGAGAGAGAGATATACACTGTATATGGAGAGGGAGAGATAGATAGATATACACTGTATATGGAGAGGGAGAGAGAGATAGATATACACTGAATATAGAGAGGGAGAGAGATAGATATACACTGTATATGGAGAGGGAGAGATATACACTGTATATAGAGAGAGATAGATATACACTGTATATGGAGAGGGAGAGAGAGATAGATATACACTGAATATAGAGAGGGAGAGAGATAGATATACACTGTATATGGAGAGAGATAGATATACACTGTATATGGAGAGAGATAGATATACACTGTATATGGAGAGGGAGAGAGAGATAGATATACACTGAATATAGAGAGGGAGAGAGATAGATATACACTGTATATGGAGAGAGATAGATATACACTGTATATGGAGAGAGATAGATATACACTGTATATGGAGAGAGAGATAGATATACACTGTATATGGAGAGAGATATATATACACTGTATATGGAGAGAGAGATAGATATACACTGTATATAGAGAGAGATATATATACACTGTATATGGAGAGGGAGAGATATACACTGTATATGGAGAGGGAGAGATAGATAGATATACACTGTATATGGAGAGGGAGAGAGAGATAGATATACACTGAATATAGAGAGGAGAGAGATAGATATACACTGTATATAGAGAGGGAGAGAGAGATAGATATACACTGTATATGGAGAGAGATAGATATACACTGTATATGGAGAGAGATAGATATACACTGTATATGGAGAGAGATAGATATACACTGTATATGGAGAGAGATAGATATACACTGTATATAGAGAGAGAGAGATATACACTGTATATGGAGAGAGATAGATATACACTGTATATAGAGAGAGATAGATATACACTGTATATGGAGAGAGATAGATATACACTGTATATGGAGAGAGATAGATATACACTGTATATGGAGAGAGATAGATATACACTGTATATGGAGAGGGAGAGAGATAGATATACACTGAATATAGAGAGGGAGAGAGATAGATATACACTGTATATGGAGAGGGAGAGAGAGATAGATATACACTGAATATAGAGAGGGAGAGAGATAGATATACACTGTATATAGAGAGGGAGAGAGATAGATATACACTGTATATAGAGAGGGAGAGAGATAGATATACACTGTATATGGAGAGAGATAGATATACACTGTATATGGAGAGAGATAGATATACACTGTATATGGAGAGAGATAGATATACACTGTATATAGAGAGAGATATATATACACTGTATATGGAGAGAGATAGATATACACTGTATATGGAGAGAGAGATAGATATACACTGTATATAGAGAGGGAGAGACATAGATATACACTGTATATAGAGAGAGATAGATATACACTGTATATGGAGAGAGATAGATATACACTGTATATGGAGAGAGAGATAGATATACACTGTATATAGAGAGAGATATATATACACTGTATATGGAGAGGGAGAGAGAGATAGATATACACTGTATATGGAGAGAGATAGATATACACTGTATATGGAGAGAGAGATAGATATACACTGTATATAGAGAGAGATATATATACACTGTATATGGAGAGGGAGAGAGATAGATATACACTGTATATGGAGAGAGATAGATATACACTGTATATGGAGAGAGATAGATATACACTGTATATGGAGAGGGAGAGAGATAGATATACACTGTATATAGAGAGAGAGATATATACACTGTATATGGAGATAGATAGATATACACTGTATATAGAGAGAGATAGATATACACTGTATATGGAGAGAGATAGATATACACTGTATATGGAGAGAGATAGATATACACTGTATATGGAGAGAGATATATATACACTGTATATGGAGAGGGATAGATATACACTGTATATGGAGAGGGAGAGAGATAGATATACACTGTATATGGAGAGAGATATATATACACTGTATATGGAGAGAGATAGATATACACTGTATATGGAGAGGGAGAGAGATAGATATACACTGTATATGGAGAGAGATAGATATACACTGTATATGGAGAGAGATAGATATACACTGTATATATAGAGAGAGAGATATACACTGTATATGGAGAGGGAGAGAGATAGATATACACTGTATATGGAGAGAGATAGATATACACTGTATATGGAGAGGGAGAGAGATAGATATACACTGTATATAGAGAGGGAGAGAGATAGATATACACTGTATATGGAGAGAGAGATAGATATACACTGTATATGGAGAGGGAGAGAGATAGATATACACTGTATATGGAGAGAGATAGATATACACTGTATATGGAGAGAGATATATATACACTGTATATGGAGAGAGATAGATATACACTGTATATGGAGAGGGAGAGAGATAGATATACACTGTATATGGAGAGAGATAGATATACACTGTATATGGAGAGAGATAGATATACACTGTATATAGAGAGAGATAGATATACACTGTATATGGAGAGGGAGAGAGATAGATATACACTGTATATGGAGAGAGATAGATATACACTGTATATAGAGAGAGATAGATATACACTGTATATGGAGAGGGAGAGAGATAGATATACACTGTATATGGAGAGAGATAGATATACACTGTATATGGAGAGAGATAGATATACACTGTATATGGAGAGAGATAGATATACACTGTATATAGAGAGAGATATATATACACTGTATATGGAGAGAGATAGATATACACTGTATATGGAGAGGGAGATAGATAGATATACACTGTATATGGAGAGAGATATATATACACTGTATATGGAGAGAGATAGATATACACTGTATATGGAGAGGGAGAGAGATAGATATACACTGTATATGGAGAGAGATAGATATACACTGTATATGGAGAGAGATAGATATACACTGTATATATAGAGAGATATACACTGTATATGGAGAGGGAGAGAGATAGATATACACTGTATATGGAGAGAGATATATATACACTGTATATGGAGAGAGATAGATATACACTGTATATGGAGAGAGATATATATACACTGTATATGGAGAGGAGAGAGATAGATATACACTGTATATGGAGAGAGATAGATATACACTGTATATGGAGAGGGAGAGAGATAGATATACACTGTATATGGAGAGAGATAGATATACACTGTATATGGAGAGAGAGATAGATATACACTGTATATAGAGAGAGATATATATACACTGTATATGGAGAGAGAGATAGATATACACTGTATATGGAGAGAGAGATAGATATACACTGTATATAGAGAGAGATATATATACACTGTATATGGAGAGAGATAGATATACACTGTATATGGAGAGGGAGAGAGACATAGATATACACTGTATATGGAGAGAGATAGATATACACTGTATATAGAGAGAGATAGATATACACTGTATATGGAGAGAGATAGATATACACTGTATATGGAGAGAGATAGATATACACTGTATATGGAGAGGGAGAGAGATAGATATACACTGTATATGGAGAGAGATAGATATACACTGTATATGGAGAGAGATAGATATACACTGTATATGGAGAGGGAGAGAGAGATAGATATACACTGTATATGGAGAGAGATAGATATACACTGTATATGGAGAGAGAGATAGATATACACTGTATATAGAGAGAGATATATATACACTGTATATGGAGAGGGAGAGAGATAGATATACACTGTATATAGAGAGAGATATATATACACTGTATATGGAGAGAGATAGATATACACTGTATATGGAGAGAGATAGATATACACTGTATATGGAGAGGGAGAGAGATAGATATACACTGTATATAGAGAGAGATATATATACACTGTATATGGAGAGGGAGGGAGATAGATATACACTGTATATGGAGAGAGATAGATATACACTGTATATGGAGAGAGATAGATATACACTGTATATGGAGAGAGATAGATATACACTGTATATGGAGAGGGAGAGAGATAGATATACACTGAATATAGAGAGGGAGAGAGATAGATATACACTGAATATGGAGAGGGAGAGAGAGAGAGATTTACACTGAATATATATATATAGAGAGAGAGAGATTTACACTGAATATATAGAGGGAGAGAGAGAGAGATTTACACTGAATATATAGAGGGAGAGAGAGAGAGATTTACACTGAATATATAGAGGGAGAGAGAGAGAGATTTACACTGAATATATATATATAGAGAGAGAGATTTACACTGAATATATATATAGAGAGAGAGAGATTTACACTGAATATATATAGAGAGAGAAAGAGATTTACACTGAATATATAGAGGGAGAGAGAGAGAGATTTACACTGAATATATAGAGGGAGAGAGAGAGATATTTACACTGAATATATAGAGGGAGAGAGATTTACACTGAATATATATATATATATAGAGAGAGAGAGAGATTTACACTGAATATATAGAGGGAGAGAGAGAGATTTACACTGAATATATAGAGGGAGAGAGAGAGAGATTTACACTGAATATATAGAGGAGAGAGAGAGAGATTTACACTGAATATATAGAGGGAGAGAGAGAGAGAGATTTACACTGAATATATATATAGAGAGAGAGAGATATTTACACTGAATATATAGAGGGAGAGTGAGAGAGATTTACACTGAATATATAGAGGGAGAGAGAGAGAGATTTACACTGAATATATAGAGGGAGAGAGAGAGAGATTTACACTGAATATATAGAGGGAGAGAGAGAGAGATTTACACTGAATATATAGAGGGAGAGAGAGAGATATTTACACTGAATATATAGACCGAGAGAGAGAGATATTTACACTGAATATATAGAGGGAGAGAGAGAGAGATTTACACTGAATATATATAGAGAGAGAGAGAGATTTACACTGAATATATATATATAGAGAGAGAGATTTACACTGAATATATAGAGGGAGAGAGAGAGATATTTACACTGAATATATAGAGGGAGAGAGAGAGATATTTACACTGAATATATAGAGGGAGAGAGAGAGAGATTTACACTGAATATATATAGAGAGAGAGGGAGATTTACACTGAATATATAGAGGGAGAGAGAGAGAAATTTACACTGAATATATAGAGGGAGAGAGAGAGAGATTTACACTGAATATATATATATAGAGAGAGAGATTTACACTGAATATATAGAGGGAGAGAGAGAGAGATTTACACTGAATATATATATATATAGTGAGAGAGAGATTTACACTGAATATATAGAGGGAGAGAGACAGAGATTTACACTGAATATATATATAGAGAGAGAGAGATTTACACTGAAATATAGAGGGAGAGAGAGAGAGATTTACACTGAATATATATATAGAGAGAGAGAGATTTACACTGAATATATATAGAGAGAGAGAGAGATTTACACTGAATATATATAGAGAGAGAAAGAGATTTACACTGAATATATAGAGGGAGAGAGAGAGAGATTTACACTGAATATATAGAGGGAGAGAGAGAGAGATTTACACTGAATATATAGAGGGAGAGAGAGAGAGATTTACACTGAATATATATATATATATAGAGAGAGAGAGAGATTTACACTGAATATATAGAGGGAGAGAGAGAGAGATTTACACTGAATATATAGAGGGAGAGAGAGAGAGATTTACACTGAATATATAGAGGGAGAGAGAGAGAGATTTACACTGAATATATAGAGGGAGAGAGAGATATTTACACTGAATATATAGACGGAGAGAGAGAGATATTTACACTGAATATATAGACGGAGAGAGAGAGATATTTACAGTGAATATATAGAGGGAGAGAGAGCGATAGATACAGATAGAGACAGACAGCCAGAGAGGAAGACAAACAGAAAGACAGACAGAGTGAGGAGATTTAGTGTGTTTTTAATGCTGTGTTACTCTCTTAAAGTGAACTGAGGTGGGTCTGCTCTCTCTCTCTCTCTCTCTCTCTCTCTCTCCCTGTAGAACCCTGCCTCAGACTCTATAGCGATAATGTTCCGGTCAGAACTCTGACTCCTCCAGTCTTCTATAATAGAATAATGGTGGTAATGTACAGCCTATGCCTGGCTGTCACACAACCTGAGCCAATACACACAATTAGCCCTCGTGTTGTTTTCTCTCCCTCCCACATCGTAGGCCTAAGGTGCAGATTCCTTCTGAGAGGGGATTTCCAGATGTTCATCATAATAAACCACATGAATGTTCCACGAGGGCTGCCTTCTCTGTTCTTAAGCAATAACATGTTATCTTTGTTGTTGGGTGGGATAGATGGGTTGTGTCCCAAAAGGCGCCCTATTCCCTATATTGCGCGCTATTTTTGACCAGAGCCCTATGGGCCCTAGGGAACAGGGTGCCATTTGAGCCTCGGAGAAGCATGTTCAGCATGAACACACAGAACAGGAGAGTGTTCCACCACTATACTGGTACTGGATCAAAAACACCACCGGATCCTATTAAAACTCTTATTTATGTGAATTCCTTTGGATTACAATGAATCCGCCCGTAACATACAAGGCTACAAACTCAGCCACCATAGAAGCAGTACAGTCAAGGCGGATCCAGGACATTCCTTGCCCATGCGGGAGGGAGAAACAGCGTATGTGTTGAACTGGTTATCGTGAAATCATGTGAAGCGTAAGCTCTTTGTAAGTGCAGTCACTTGACTTGGTCGAGGCCAGGGGCAAAAGGGATAAGACGGTCTCTAGTGATAATACAACTCTGTACTGTGTTCTGTGCCATTGCAATCAGCTACAAAGTTGCATTAACCCAAGCACAGCCACAGGGAGCAGTATAGGGATTCACTTTATGTTGTGTGATAATGGCTATTCACAGATAACACGGACAGACACTGCAATTCAGGGCCCTTGTCTTTATCATACTGCCTTGGTTCTTAGATACAAAATTGTGTTCCTGTTCTGAGAGAGAGAGAGAGAGAGAGAGAGAGAGAGAGAGAGAGAGAGAGAGAGAGAGAGAGAGAGAGAGAGAGAACTCAAGGGGAACATTGGATTATGCATGTCCATTACTCCCTATGTAATAACATTTTCACCCCTCTTCTCCAGTACATACAGTGGACTACTGCCAAGAGCAGTAAAATGTAGACCTACAGAATGAGCGCATATCATTCTATATCTAATTCTTTAGAGATGTACCAGCTCTTAAATGCCTTTTAAACGTCTCAGGAGGATGCGTGCACATGGTCCTAATAACCAGGCGGGTCTGTTTTTGATGTACTTCCTATACGGAGGAGATACTTAGTCTGAGATGTATTGAGGTGCTTAAAGTCTGAGATGTGGCGATAAAGAAAGCCACTTCCCATTTGTGTCCGTTCTCGGAGTTCTCTGGGCTGAGTAGAGGAAGTGGTGGACCACACGGAGCGCTCTGCGAACGGAGCTGTAGCCTGGGGGCGGCACACCCCTCCTCACCGCAAATGGACTAGCCCCGCTGTTAATAAATTGACAGGAATTGGATCTGTGTGAAACAATTTAAAGGGGGAGTGGCGTCATTATCCATTATCCAACTGTAGGTTTTATCCATCCCGGCCCAGGCTTAGCCTTGCCTTCTCTTTTCATACTATCTAGCCCTGTGGGCCCTGATCAAAAGTAGTGCACTATATAGGGAATAGGATGCCATTTGGGATACGCACTCTGTCTTTTTGTGCACCAGTCAAGTACATTTGCAGGGAAATGTGTTCCATGTGGCTGTTTGTGTAAGGTGGAGTTGAGCGGAGCTCTTGAAGTCATGGTCTATGCTATGGGGTAAGCAGTAAGTGGGTCCCAAATGACACCTTATTCCCTATATATAATGCACAACTTTTGAAAAAAGGTAGGGAGTAGGGTGCTGTTTGGGATAAAGACAGGAGCCCCTCTCCTCACCCTCCTCTGGTAGTCCAGATGGGGATGGGTGAGTCTATGATCACTATTAGACTGCGTTTCTGTGAGGTCGGAGGTCCAAGGCTCTCCCTCCCTTTCCATCTATTTTCATGTTTCTTTATTTTTCATAGCTGCACAACATTTTCATAATTATGTCTCAATCACTCTCTCTCTCTCCCCCCATCTATCTATCTCTCTCTCTCTCTCTCTCTCTCTCTCTCTCTCTCTCTCTCTCTCTCTCTCTCTCTCTCTCTCTCTCTCTCTCTCCCCCTCTCTCTCTCTCTCTCCCCATCTCTCTCTCTCTCTCTCTCTCTCTCTCTCTCTCTCTCTCTCTCTCTCTCTCTCTCTCTCTCTCTCTCTCCCCCTCTCTCTCTCTCTCTCCCCCTCTCTCTCTCTCTCTCTCTCTCTCTCTCTCTCTCTCTCTCTCTCTCTCTCTCTCTCTCTGTCTCTCTCGCTGAATGTTCTTGTGTTTGGTGGTATATTTTTCCTCCATGGACTTGACAGGCTAGGCTACATGCAACGTGGAGGGAAAAACAAAGTATTGACATCCCTTTTCCCTGTTATTAAATCAAAAATGAACATGGACACCTTTTGATTTGATTTTGGCAAATGTAATGTTTTATATGGCATTGTATTCCCGCAGAACAGTGAATAATCAGATTCTCCTTCCTTGCTAATGGTATTACTCTGACTGATTCTGTCTCCCAGCCATTCCTCTTGCCTTCTTCCCTATCATGGCACCCTATTCCCTACATAGTGCACTACTTTTTACCAGAGCCCTATGGGCTGATGTCAAACGTAGTGCACTATATATGGAATAGGGTGACATTTGAGACAAAGCCATTCTCTTCTACGGTTAGACCTCAGCTCCCTACAATAAGAAACCTGAATACAGGAAATGTCAAGCCCTGGGCTGAATCCCATCCTCCATCCCCCATTGAAATGACATAAAAAGTTATTTTGGCGTGCCAACATTTTTTTCTCACCCTCTGCTTTTAGGCCCAATAAACTCATTTCATGTTTCCCTCACGCCTAATCTGATATCAGTTTATGTTTTCAAGCATTTTTGAGTGGAGCAAGATGTGTTATTTCAGGGAAACCTGAAACATTAAGGTCAATTCATTTGACACACATGTAATAGGTCCTGTGTAGCTCAATTGGTAGAGCATGGCAAGCGCCAGGGTTGTGGGTTCGATTCCCACAGGGGACCAGTACAAAAAAAAGTATGAAAATGTAAGTCACTCTGGATACGAGCGTACACTAAAATGTAATAGCATAATTATTTTTTACTTCCAAGGGCTTCGGGAGAGGTTGGCGCGATTTCTGTAATTGGCCTATTAGGTTGTTATTGCAGCTGTCAATGTGAAAATCTGCAGGAGACATTAGACATTTTAAAGAGGTTCTCTTGATGATACAGTACCCATACTGACAGCAATATCCCCTTCAGCCGCATATCCCTCAAAGCCTTTCATAGATAAATAAATAAATATGTTTTTTTTTTTAAATACTCAAGTCAACGGTTCTTCTGACACATCCTCCAAAGGTACAAGCATGTACATGCCTCTACTGCTAATTAGGTTGTCATGTTTTTAATCAGCTAGCTCATTAGTGATGTGTCTTGCGTTGTGAGCCTGCGAGTGCGTGTGATGATTATACCATACCAACCATTCTGATGACTTCACACAACAAAGCCACAGAGCCACTTCCTCGTTTGGATCAGGCCGTGGTAGTCAAGGTCACCAACTACCAGCTAACAATGGCAACAGGTGATGGTGGCGCCATTATGGCTCTCCACTCCGGTTCAAGGATGTGTGGGCTAGACAGTATGAGTCTCCGCCAGGGTCAGAGGGGTAGGTGTTTGCTTCATTAACACCTACGACCATCCACCAACATCCTCCAACAAATGAGCTCTTGAGAAACCTACCTTCCATCAACTTCTGGTCTTGATAATAGAAGTACGCAATGTCTTTTCTACAGGGCTTTATTAAGGGTTTGTGTATAATGTCAGAGTATCCAAAATCATTGTGTAAATGTGCTGTAAATATATTGTGTGTGTGTGTGTGTGTGTGTGTGTGTGTGTGTGTGTGTGTGTGTGTGTGTGTGTGTGTGTGTGTGTGTGTGTGTGTGTGTGTGTGTGTGTGTGTGTGTGTGTGTAAAGTGTACATGTACTGTGTGTAACCGGGATGTGTGTTTCAGGCTAACTCGGAGACCTATACCCTGACCGGACACCAATCTGTTTCTGTGGAGTCACAGGTGCAGAGACCGAGACAAGACAAGAGACGAGACTCATTTACACAGGCCCAAAGACAGTACAGCTCCCTGCCACGGTAAGATACACCATCTCTTTCTTTCCATCTCTCTCTCTCTCCATCTCTCCATCTCTCTCTCTCTTTCTTTCCATATCTCTCTCTCTCATTCTCTCCATCTCCCCTCTCTCTCTCTCTCTCTCTCTCTCTCTCTCTCTCTCTCTCTCTCTCTCTCTCTCTCTCTCTCCCCCCTCTCCCCATCTCTCTCTCTCTCTCTCTCTCTCCCCCCATCTCTCTCTCCCTCTCTCTCTCTCTCTCTCTCTCTCTCTCTCTCTCTCTCTCTCTCCCTCTCTCCCCATCTCTCTCTCCCCATCTATCTCCATCTCTCTCTCTCTCTCTCTCTCTCTCTCTCTCTCTCTCTCTCTCTCTCTCTCTCTCTCCCCCATCTCTCTCTCTCTCCCTCTCTCCCCATTTCTCTCTCTCCCCATCTCTCTCTCTCTCTCTCCCCATTTCTCTCTCTCCCCATCTCTCTCTCTCTCCCCATCTCTCTCTCTTCCCATTTCTCTCTCTCCCGCTCTCTCTCTCTCTCTCCCTCTTCTTTATTTCTTCTCTTCTCAAATCGTCTATGTCTCGTACCGTCAAAGTCAAACAAAGTCAAACATTTCAAATCCACACTGTACTGAAGTTATCTCTAGAATGTTAAATGATTTTGGGCAAACTCTTGGAATGCAATCATTTAATACAATCCCACGTAATGCTTTCTCTTTAGTGTTGACCAGAGGGAAACAAGTTTATCACATGGAGATCGAAATGCTCTACCACCCTCAGTGCCTAAAAAAAATAGTGTTTTTTAGAGACATTTATCTTAGCAACTTCCGCCTTTCTCTTTCACAGCATTCAGAGCAGTAGCTGCATTACTTATCTCTTTCTCATTTATTTTGCATTTGTCAGAAACGTCAATAAAGCTTATAGTATCAGGGATGATCTGGAGCCCTCGGACCCACTTTAATATCAGAGTTTGCCTTCCCAGCTGTCTCTCTGTGACGCCTTTAATATAAAGCTTCCTACCCTCTTTAATCGCACACGCGCTCGCACGCACTTCTCTCATCACTCTCAGTCAATGCAAATCTAACAGCCAACGGACGGAGGGACGCTGGTGTGGTGGAAAGCTTCCTCGTCATCTTAAGCTTGTACATACTTAAAGAGAAAAAGCTCATCTTAACTGAAGGCAACTGCCGATACAGATGGACTGACTGCTATTTGGAGTTATCTATTCCCATATTCACTGGCTGTTTTATTTTTCCCTCACGCCTCACTGTGCTGAAGGCAATAAGCCAAAGTTAGCGGTTGTATCATGGAATCTTTTTGAGACATGGAGAATGTCAAAAGTGAAAGATGATTTCTTTAGCTTTGACTGAATCTAATTGTGTTCTTTAGACAATTGCTACACGGCTCAGTTTCAACAGTGACAGACCCTTATATGTGTGGTCTCACATTCAGGAATGATGATTTCATTGTACAGAAAAAAAAGGGTTCTGTTAGTCTCTAGAGACATTGAGTTGTAGACCCAGTAGAAGGAAGCAGGGGTCTGCACAAACAACACTCATTTAAACACTCTGCTACGCTCTTAGATGGCGGTCTTCGGCGGTCAATCTTGGATTGATTAAAACTTTTCCCTCTCTATAGTTATTGATTTTGTGGTCCGCACACAAACGCACCGATCAATATGTGCAATGGCATGTTGACCAAGCCATACATTTCCTTCCTAGTTGTTTTAAACAGAAGTGTTAGTTGGCTTTTGGTGGCAGCGGTAGGATTCGTTTGATATCACTCTTCCCCATACCAACATTGACCAATCCATATATTTCTTTCAAAAGTTATTTTACAACACAGAGAAATTGTGTTGAATGTGACTAGTGCTTTCCCCATGCCTGCGTTGAACATGGTTTCCCTAGGGAAAGTCCTCATCTCCTGAGGAAGATCATCGGACCATGTCCTTAGACAAGCATTCCTCCTATAATCTCATAGCCTCTTTCAGCCAGGGTCAGCTCAGTGTAGCATGCCCTTTGACCCGAAATAGGAAAGTCAGAGCAAACGTCAGGACACACACAGATCCTCATTAGGAACTCAAGTCTTACTCATGACCCATAATACCCAAAATCCCCTCTCCTCTTCCCTGTGTAATGACTTTAAAACGGGAAGTGAGGGCAGTCATCCATACAACCAAGAGGCCGTTCCCTAAAACCCAGTCTTCCCAAAACCCTCCTGAGAATCCATGCTATCTGATTACTGATAGGCTTAGTGGTGGTCTGGGATGTGAGGATCGGAGGGTTGGACATTTCTCTAATGAACTCTTGTTATTGGAACAGGGTTAGCTAGGCCAGACAGGGTGAGGGAGGAGAGACAGGGGCTGATTGCCAGTCAGAAGGGTGCTTAGCTGGCGTAAGTAGCAGGCAGGATAAGCTGAGTTCAGTGGCCAGTCTGTAGCTGCCAGACACGCACACGCACACGCACACTCACATTCCTCATGTAAACAAACAACTTAGTTTCCTGAAAGACAAGTAAAACATTGTTCCAAGTTTTTATATCATTTGTTTGTATACCCATGGGCTTTTGGCATTGCATGGACAAGGTACATGTTTTTCTGTGTTTTTCTCATTCCCTCACTCACTGTGTTTGTGTTGTGTGTGTGTGTGTGTGTGTGTGTGTGTGTGTGTGTGTGTGTGTGTGTGTGTGTGTGTGTGTGTGTGTGTGTGTGTGTGTGTGTGTGTGTGTGTGTGTGTGTGTACGTGTACGTGTGTGTGTACGTGTGTGTGTGTGTGTACGTGCCTGCGTGTGTGTGTACGTGCCTGTGTGTGTGTGTGTGTGTGTGTGTGTACATAACTGTGTGAATGTGTGTGTGTACATAACTGTGTGAATGTGTGTGTGTACATAACTGTGTGAATGTGTATGTGTCCATGCCTCCATGTGTGTGTGTACATGCCTGCGCGTGTGTGTGCGTGTACATGCCTGCGTGTGTGTGTGCGTGTACATGCCTGCGTGTGTGTGTGCGTGTACATGCCTGCGTGTGTGTGTGCGTGTACATGCCTGCGTGTGTGTGTGCGTGTACATGCCTGCGCGTGTGTGTGCGTGTACATGCCTGCGTGTGTGAGTGTGTTTCCATTTTGATCAACCCTGATCTCTACCAGCTGCAGTTGCAAAAACACACAGACACAGCAGCCAGCCACAGATTCCTCTTGAAGCCAACTTCCTGACTATGTTTGTTAAATATTGTCCTTCTAAATTTAACCAACGTATTTCATGATGACATTTATTTTGCTTTCAATAACCCTCCCCTCACCACTGTAAGTAAAGAATGCTTTTAATTCCCATTCTTGGAGAAGAGTAGGAGATACAGGGTTCAACACCACTATGTAACTATTTCCCATACAGATTCTTTCCTCTTGATTGTATGTTGCCCCATATCAACCCTCCATCTACGTCATCAGCACTAAAAACCGTGTTGGAACTTCAAGTCACTAAGTTCTATATGAAGCGTCACACGGTTCTGAACGAACACCTCCCACGTAAGCTTTGGCTGTTTTGGAGGCCAGATTCAGAGTTCTCGCTCTCTTTTCCTCTCTCATTCTCAGAGGCTGAGCATGTGGTAAGACTCTCTCTACAGTGTTTCCCCACATCTGCCTTGGCTTTGATTCGCGCGCGCGTGCACACACACACACACACACACACACACACACACACACACACACACACACACACACACACACACACACACACACACACACACACACACACACACACACACACACACAAAGATCCACAGTGTCTGAGTACTGCCATGTGTTTCAGCTCATCCCCTCTCCTCAGCCAGAAGAGAGCACAGAGGCCACCATTCGCAGTGGCTCATTTACAAGGGGATACACCGTTAAAATCAGACCACGAGAAGGACAGGTGAATGGGGAGGGATAGAGGCGAGGGATAGTAATAATTCTCTATCTTATTTTTCTGCTGTTGTCCTTGTCCAAAGCGAATGCAGATGCCCCAAGTCTATGTGGCTGCATTATGTGGTATCATATGGACGTTTGATTTAAAACAGCTCCATGTGGAACTCAGGTCGTATCAATGGCAGACCAGACCAGCTCCATGCAAATGTTCCATTTTCACATCCCCTATCCAGATAAATATCTTATTAGCCGTTTTATTTTACTAACCACAGCAAACAGTCACACATGGCTGTGTGTGTCATGGATCCCTTTTGGAGCTACATTTGGAGAGTGCAAAAATTCTGGCTTCGCTGGCCTTCAATAGGGGGATTTTGTCCACGGCTGGCAGGCTAAAATAGGGCTGACTGCTTCGTACAGTTTTTAATAGCAGCTTGCAGGTACGGTAGACCTCACTCTCACCTCACTACCATAAAGTTCTAGAGATAAGGAACAGGCCAGGCATCCATGGGCTCAGTCTTAAATTGCACCCTATTCCCTACAGAGCACTATGAGCCCTGGTCAAAGGCAGTGCACTATGTAGGGAATAGGGTGCCATTTGGGAAGCAGGCAGTCAGGACTGTGAGCTTCCTGTCACTAGTCTGAAAGCATGTCATGCCTTGACCCCCAGCTCCCTGCTCCAGCTCCCTGCTCCAGCCCTGTTCTGTTCTGTGTGATGAGAACTCGAAACCCTTTTAAACTGTGTGAGGTCAGTGAGGTGTGAATGGGATCTTTCTCTCTCTTTGCACCCAAACGTACAGTAAAGGAAGACAATCTGTATCCCAAATGGCACCCTATTCCCTATGGGCACTGGTCAAATGTAGGGCACTATATAGGGAATAGGGTGCCATTTGGGATGCCTCACTGTCACACGTCTTCCATCTCACATCACATTGCTTCCTTAATGGATTGTAATAATTGAGAAGGTGGCCAGGCACACACACGTTAGCCAAAGAGGACACATCTCCCAATGATGGCTTTTAGACACAATTTAAGGGTTTGTGTGTGTGTGCGTGCGTGCGTGCGTGCGTGCGTGCGTGCGTGCGTGCGTGCGTCAAGTCAGTCATAGGCTAGCAGACGGCTGGACAGAGGCAGATCATGCAGCAGAGAGGGCAGCCATTACTGTGTCTGTGGTAAATGTGCCCATCTCTAAAAGGAGATCAATGTGTGAAAGCTACAGTTTTGTGTGTTTACATCTGTGGAAATAATAGTGCCGCTGTTGTTAACAACCCTCCATTTGTTCGCCATCACTCTCTGTATGTCTCTTTATGTATCCTGTCTTCATGTCTTTATGTATCCTGTCTTCATGTCTTTATGTATCCTGTCTTCATGTCTTTATGTATCCTGTATTCATGTATCCTGTCTTCATGTCTTTATGTATCCTGTCTTCATGTCTTTATGTATCCTGTCTTCATGTCTTCATGTATCCTGTCTTCATGTCTTTATGTATCATGTCTTTATGTATCCTGTCTTCATGTCTTCATGTATCCTGTCTTCATGTCTTCATGTATCCTGTCTTCATGTCTTCATGTATCCTGTCTTCATGTCTTCATGTATCCTGTCTTCATGTCTTTATGTATCCTGTATTTATGTCTTCATGTATCCTGTCTTCATGTCTTCATGTATCCTGTCTTCATGTCTTTATGTATCCTGTCTTCATGTCTTTATGTATCCTGTCTTCATGTCTTCATGTATCCTGTCTTCATGTCTTTATGTATCCTGTCTTCATGTCTTTATGTATCCTGTCTTCATGTCTTTATGTATCCTGTCTTCATGTCTTTATGTATCCTGTCTTCATGTCTTTATGTATCCTGTCTTCATGTCTTCATGTATCCTGTCTTCATGTCTTTATGTATCCTGTCTTCATGTCTTTATGTATCCTGTCTTCATGTCTTTATGTATCCTGTCTTCATGTCTTTATGTATCCTGTCTTCATGTCTTCATGTATCCTGTCTTCATGTCTTCATGTATCCTGTCTTCATGTCTTTATGTATCCTGTCTTCATGTCTTTATGTATCCTGTCTTCATGTCTTTATGTATCCTGTCTTCATGTCTTTATGTATCCTGTCTTCATGTCTTTATGTATCCTGTCTTCATGTCTTTATGTATCCTGTCTTCATGTCTTTATGTCTTTATGTATCCTGTCTTCATGTCTTCATGTATCCTGTCTTCATGTCTTTATGTATCCTGTCTTCATGTCTTTATGTATCCTGTCTTCATGTCTTCATGTATCCTGTATTCATGTCTTTATGTATCCTGTCTTCATGTCTTTATGTATCCTCTCTTCATGTCTTCATGTATCCTGTATTCATGTCTTTATGTATCCTGTCTTCATGTCTTCATGTATCCTGTCTTCATGTCTTCATGTATCCTGTCTTCATGTCTTCATGTATCCTGTCTTCATGTCTTTATGTATCCTGTCTTCATGTCTTTATGTATCCTGTCTTCATGTATCCTGTCTTCATGTCTTCATGTATCCTGTCTTCATGTCTTTATGTATCCTGTCTTCATGTCTTTATGTATCCTGTCTTCATGTCTTTATGTATCCTGTCTTCATGTCTTCATGTATCCTGTCTTCATGTCTTTATGTATCCTGTCTTCATGTCTTTATGTATCCTGTCTTCATGTCTTCATGTATCCTGTCTTCATGTCTTCATGTATCCTGTCTTCATGTCTTCATGTATCCTGTCTTCATGTCTTCATGTATCCTGTCTTCATGTCTTTATGTATCCTGTCTTCATGTCTTCATGTATCCTGTCTTCATGTCTTTATGTATCCTGTCTTCATGTCTTTATGTATCCTGTCTTCATGTCTTCATGTATCCTGTCTTCATGTCTTTATGTATCCTGTCTTCATGTCTTTATGTATCCTGTCTTCATGTCTTTATGTATCCTGTCTTCATGTCTTTATGTATCCTGTCTTCATGTCTTTATGTATCCTGTCTTCATGTCTTTATGTATCCTGTCTTCATGTCTTTATGTATCCTGTCTTCATGTCTTCATGTATCCTGTCTTCATGTCTTTATGTATCCTGTCTTCATGTCTTTATGTATCCTGTCTTCATGTCTTTATGTATCCTGTCTTCATGTCTTTATGTATCCTGTCTTCATGTCTTCATGTATCCTGTCTTCATGTCTTCATGTATCCTGTCTTCATGTCTTCATGTATCCTGTCTTCATGTCTTTATGTATCCTGTCTTCATGTCTTTATGTATCCTGTCTTCATGTCTTTATGTATCCTGTCTTCATGTCTTTATGTATCCTGTCTTCATGTCTTTATGTATCCTGTCTTCATGTCTTTATGTATCCTGTCTTCATGTCTTTATGTCTTTATGTATCCTGTCTTCATGTCTTTATGTATCCTGTCTTCATGTCTTTATGTATCCTGTCTTCATGTCTTTATGTATCCTGTCTTCATGTCTTTATGTATCCTGTATTCATGTCTTTATGTATCCTGTCTTCATGTCTTTATGTATCCTGTCTTCATGTCTTCATGTATCCTGTCTTCATGTCTTTATGTATCCTGTCTTCATGTCTTTATGTATCCTGTCTTCGTGTCTTTATGTATCCTGTCTTCATGTCTTTATGTATCCTGTCTTCATGTCTTTATGTATCCTGTCTTCATGTCTTTATGTATCCTGTATTCATGTATCCTGTCTTCATGTCTTTATGTATCCTGTCTTCATGTCTTTATGTATCCTGTCTTCATGTCTTCATGTATCCTGTCTTCATGTCTTCATGTATCCTGTCTTCATGTCTTTATGTATCCTGTCTTCATGTCTTTATGTCTTTATGTATCCTGTCTTCATGTCTTTATGTATCCTGTCTTCATGTCTTCATGTATCCTGTCTTCATGTCTTTATGTCTTTATGTATCCTGTCTTCATGTCTTTATGTCTTTATGTATCCTGTCTTTATGTCGTCATGTATCCTGTCTTTATGTCTTCATGTCTTCATGTATCCTGTCTTTATGTCTTCATGTCTTCATGTATCCTGTCTTCATGTCTTTATGTATCCTGTATTTATGTCTTCATGTATCCTGTCTTCATGTCTTCATGTATCCTGTATTTATGTCTTCATGTATCCTGTCTTCATGTCTTTATGTATCCTGTATTTATGTCTTCATGTATCCTGTCTTTATGTCTTTATGTATCCTGTATTTATGTCTTCATGTATCCTGTCTTCATGTCTTTATGTATCCTGTCTTCATGTATCCTGTATTCATGTCTTTATGTATCCTGTATTTATGTCTTCATGTATCCTGTCTTCATGTCTTCATGTCTTCATGTATCCTGTCTTCATGTCTTTATGTATCCTGTATTCATGTCTTTATGTCTTCATGTATCCTGTCTTCATGTCTTTATGTATCCTGTATTTATGTCTTCATGTATCCTGTCTTCATGTCTTCATGTATCCTGTATTTATGTCTTCATGTATCCTGTCTTCATGTCTTCATGTATCCTGTCTTCATGTCTTTATGTATCCTGTCTTCATGTATCCTGTATTCATGTCTTTATGTCTTTATGTATCCTGTATTTATGTCGTCATGTATCCTGTCTTTATGTCTTCATGTCTTCATGTATCCTGTCTTCATGTCTTTATGTATCCTGTCTTCATGTCTTCATGTATCCTGTCTTCATGTCTTTATGTATCCTGTCTTCATGTATCCTGTATTCATGTCTTTATGTCTTTATGTATCCTGTATTTATGTCGTCATGTATCCTGTCTTTATGTCTTCATGTCTTCATGTATCCTGTCTTCATGTCTTTATGTATCCTGTATTTATGTCTTTATGTATCCTGTCTTCATGTCTTCATGTATCCTGTCTTTATGTCTTTATGTATCCTGTCTTCATGTCTTCATGTATCCTGTCTTCATGTCTTTATGTATCCTGTCTTCATGTATCCTGTATTCATGTCTTTATGTCTTTATGTATCCTGTATTTATGTCGTCATGTATCCTGTCTTTATGTCTTCATGTCTTCATGTATCCTGTCTTTATGTCTTCATGTATCCTGTCTTTATGTCTTTATGTATCCTGTATTTATGTCTTCATGTATCCTGTCTTCATGTCTTTATGTATCCTGTATTTATGTCTTCATGTATCCTGTCTTCATGTCTTTATGTATCCTGTCTTCATGTCTTTATGTATCCTGTATTTATGTCTTCATGTATCCTGTCTTCATGTCTTTATGTATCCTGTATTCATGTCTTTATGTCTTTATGTATCCTGTATTTATGTCTTCATGTATCCTGTCTTCATGTCTTTATGTATCCTGTATTTATGTCTTCATGTATCCTGTCTTCATGTCTTTATGTATCCTGTCTTCATGTCTTTATGTATCCTGTATTTATGTCTTCATGTATCCTGTCTTCATGTCTTTATGTATCCTGTCTTCATGTCTTTATGTATCCTGTATTTATGTCTTTATGTATCCTGTATTTATGTCTTCATGTATCCTGTCTTCATGTCTTTATGTATCCTGTCTTCATGTCTTTATGTATCCTGTATTTATGTCTTCATGTATCCTGTCTTCATGTCTTTATGTATCCTGTCTTCATGTCTTTATGTATCCTGTATTTATGTCTTCATGTATCCTGTCTTCATGTCTTTATGTATCCTGTATTCATGTCTTTATGTCTTTATGTATCCTGTATTTATGTCTTCATGTATCCTGTCTTCATGTCTTCATGTATCCTGTCTTTATGTCTTCAGGTATCCTGTATTTATGTCTTTATGTCTTCATGTATCCTGTATTCATGTCTTTATGTCTTTATGTATCCTGTCTTCATGTCTTCATGTATCCTGTATTCATGTCTTTATGTCTTTATGTATCCTGTATTTATGTCTTCATGTATCCTGTCTTCATGTCTTCATGTCTTCATGTATCCTGTCTCCATGTATTTATGTCTTCATGTATCCTGTCTTCATGTATTTATGTCTTTATGTATCCTGTCTTTGTCTTTGTCTTCATGTATCCTGTCTTCATGTATTTATGTCTTCATGTATCCTGTCTTCATGTATTTATGTCTTCATGTATCCTGTCTTCATGTATTTATGTCTTCATGTATCCTGTCTTCATGTATCCTGTCTTCATGTATCCTGTCTCCATGTATTTATGTCTTTATGTATCCTGTCTTCATGTATTTATGTCTTCATGTATTTATGTCTTCATGTATCCTGTCTTTGTCTTCATGTATCCTGTCTTCATGTATTTATGTCTTCATGTATCCTGTCTTCATGTATTTATGTCTTCATGTATCCTGTCTTTGTCTTCATGTATCCTGCTTCATGTATCCTGTCTTCATGTATCCTGTCTTCATGTATTTATGTCTTTATGTATCCTGTCTTTATGTCTTCATGTATCCTGTCTTTGTCTTCATGTATCCTGCTTCATGTATCCTGTCTTCATGTATTTATGTCTTCATGTATCCTGTCTTTATGTATCCTGTCTTTATGTCTTCATGTATCCTGTCTTCATGTCTTTATGTATCCTGTATTTATGTCTTCATGTATCCTGTCTTCATGTCTTCATGTATCCTGTCTCCATGTATTTATGTCGTCATGTATCCTGTCTTTATGTCTTCATGTATCCTGTCTTTATGTCTTCAGGTATCCTGTATTTATGTCTTTATGTCTTCATGTATCCTGTCTCCATGTATTTATGTCTTCATGTATCCTGTCTTCATGTATTTATGTCTTCATGTATCCTGTCTTCATGTATTTATGTCTTCATGTATCCTGTCTTCATGTATCCTGTCTTCATGTATCCTGTCTCCATGTATTTATGTCTTTATGTATCCTGTCTTCATGTATTTATGTCTTCATGTATTTATGTCTTCATGTATCCTGTCTTCATGTATTTATGTCTTCATGTATCCTGTCTTCATGTATTTATGTATCCTGTATTCATGTCTTTATGTCTTCATGTATCCTGTCTTCATGTATCCTGTCTTCATGTATCCTGTCTCCATGTATTTATGTCTTTATGTATCCTGTCTTCATGTATCCTGTCTTCATGTATTTATGTCTTCATGTACCCTGTCTTCATGTATTTATGTCTTCATGTATCCTGTCTTCATGTATTTATGTCTTCATGTATCCTGTCTTCATGTATTTATGTCTTCATGTATCCTGTCTTTGTCTTCATGTATCCTGCTTCATGTATCCTGTCTTCATGTATCCTGTCTTCATGTATTTATGTCTTCATGTATTTATGTCTTCATGTATCCTGTCTTTGTCTTCATGTATCCTGCTTCATGTATCCTGTCTTCATGTATTTATGTCTTCATGTATCCTGTCTTTGTCTTCATGTATCCTGTCTTCATGTATCCTGTCTTCATGTATTTTGTCTTCATGTATCCTGTCTTTATGTATCCTGTCTTCATGTATCCTGTCTTCATGTATCCTGTCTTCATGTATCCTGTCTTCATGTATCCTGTCTTCATGTATCCTGTCTTCATGTATTTATGTCTTCATGTATCCTGTCTTTATGTCTTCATGTATCCTGTCTTTATGTCTTCATGTATCCTGTCTTTGTCTTCATGTATCCTGTCTTTATGTATCCTGTCTTTATGTCTTCATGTATCCTGTCTTTGTCTTCATGTATCCTGTCTTCATGTATCCTGTCTTCATGTATTTATGTCTTCATGTATCCTGTCTTTATGTATCCTGTCTTTATGTCTTCATGTATCCTGTCTTTGTCTTCATGTATCCTGTCTTCATGTATCCTGTCTTCATGTATTTATGTCTTCATGTATCCTGTCTTTATGTATTCATGTATCCTGTCTTTATGTCTTCATGTATCCTGTCTTTGTCTTTGTCTTCATGTATCCTGCCTTTATGTATCCTGTCTTTATGTCTTCATGTATCCTGTCTTTGTCTTCATGTATCCTGTCTTCATGTATCCTGTCTTTATGTATTCATGTATCCTGTCTTCATGTCTTTATGTCTTCATGTATCCTGTCTTTATGTATCCTGTCTTTATGTCTTCATGTATCCTGTCTTCATGTCTTTATGTCTTCATGTATCCTGTCTTCATGTATCCTGTCTTTGTCTTCATGTATCCTGTCTTTATACCTTTGTGTATCCTGTCTTTGTCTTCATGTATCCTGTCTTTATGTCTTCATGTATCCTGTCTTTATGTCTTCATGTGTCCTGCCTTTATATCTTCATGTATCCTGCCTTTATACCTTTGTGTATCCTGTCTTTGTCTTCATGTATCCTGTCTTTATGTCTTCATGTATCCTGCCTTTACGTCTTCATGTATCCTGTCTTTATACCTTTGCGTATCCTGTCTTTGTCTTCATGTATCCTGTCTTTTGTCTTCATGTATCCTGTCTTTGTCTTCATGTATCCTGTCTTTATACCTTTGCGTATCCTGTCTTTGTCTTCATGTATCCTGTCTTTATGTCTTCATGTATCCTGCCTTTATACCTTTGTGTATCCTGTCTTTATACCTTTGGCTATCCTGTCTTTGTCTTCATGTATCCTGTCTTTGTCTTCATGTATCCTGTCTTTGTCTTCATGTATCCTGTCTTTATACCTTTGTGTATCCTGTCTTTATACCTTTGTGTATCCTGTCTTTGTCTTCATGTATCCTGTCTTTGTCTTCATGTATCCTGTCTTTATACCTTTGTGTATCCTGTCTTTATACCTTTGTGTATCCTGTCTTTGTCTTCATGTATCCTGTCTTTATACCTTTGTGTATCCTGTCTTTATACCTTTGTGTATCCTGTCTTTGTCTTCATGTATCCTGTCTTTATACCTTTGTGTATCCTGTCTTTGTCTTCATGTATCCTGCCTTTGTCTTCATGTATCCTGTCTTTATGCCTTTGTGTATCCCGTCTTTGTCTTCATGTATCCTGTCTTTATGTTTATCCTGATTCAATGTCATCATAGATACAGAAAGAAGACCTTGGCAGATCTCCATCTAATTTTTGCCTCATTTCTCCTTTTGTGTTTCTGGTGAATTACGCAACTACAAAAAAAAATCCTATACAACCATGTTGCAAATATTGAAAATAAAAGTGTAGCTCATGAAACTATGTTGTTCTTGTGTCCTCCAGGCAACCTCGTAAGACCCCCAGCACAGTGTCCCAGGAGTCGTGTGACAAAGCCTTCCCGCCGGGCGAGGTCTTCCAGACGGCCAAGGAGAACCCCCGCTACTCAAGCTACCAGGGCTCCAGGAACGGCTACCTGCACAGCGGGGCCAGTGGCTTCAACGCCCGCGTCCTGCTGGAGACCCAGGAGCTGCTGAGGCAGGAGCAGAGACGCAGGGAGCAGTCTGAGGCCAAGATGAGGCTACCGCCGCCACAGGAGGGGGTCCCTGTCACCAACACCGGTTACGATGACATTCACCCAGCCCCGACTCCAACCCTTCCCCAGGATCCAGTCCTGACCCAGGCCCCGATCCCTGTCACAGCCACACCCAAGGGCCCGTACCGCCAGGATGTGCCCCCCTCTCCATCTCAGCTGGCCAGGCTCAACAGGCTGCAGGGCTCAGAGAAAGGACATCCATTTTACTCCTGATGGGCAAAGGAGGGATAAGAGGAACTGGAGGATGGAGGGGTTGATGATTATCACCAGCAATAATATAAGAGAGTCTGGATCTTTTTAAAGTCCGCTAGATCTCTTTGAATGGTTTCAACACAGAGGTTTAATTAATTGTATTTCTATGTTGGTGTTTTTATAACAAACTTTACAGTCAGGATTCTATTCACCCCAATCACTGGTTGTCTGGTCTGTGTCTGCCATCGTGATCTTCCCACTTTAAGTGCCTTGTGGGAAGACTGTTCTGCCTTAAAGGTCGAATGCAGCCGTTTATATCTCAATATCAAATCATTTATGGGCAACAATAAAGTACGTTACTGTGATTGTTTAAAATTAAAATGGTCAAAAAGGAACTAAAATAACTTCTTAGTAAAGAGCAATTTCTTAAACAAGAATTTTGATAGGGAGTGGTCTGAGAAGGGAGAGGAAAACAGAAAACTGGCTGTTATGGCGATGTCACCAGGCAGGCCAAAACTCCATCCCACCAAAGCAGGCTCAAATTTCAGCCGGTCTTTTCAAACAGTTCTTACACTAAAAGGGCATGATCATAATTTTCACAATTTCATAGCATTATTTCAAAATAGTGTGTGAGGTTGTATGCTCTACCAAATCACATATTTGGCTGCACTGGGCCTTTAAGAGTCTAGTCCTCACCCTTCCTGTGGCTTGTGTATTTGGACACCTTCATCATCCTATATTGTATCTACAAAACATTCTGTCAATCAGCACCCCACAGTATTTTCACCCACACATCATGAGCAACTTCTGACAGAAGTGTATACTCCCAAGTGTTTGTGTAGGACCTAGATTGTGTTTGGGTGTGTTTCTGTAGGGTTCTATATGCTGCTGTCAGCATGTGCTGACATAAAGAGCTACTGGGTTAACCAGCATGTCCGAATTCTGGGGTAAGACAACCCTACAGTTCCCAGTTACACTACAGATGAAAATTCCCCCTGGTCTATGACACCCTTCTTATTTAAACTCAGCCTCGCATGCTCTCTCTCTCTCTCTCTCTCTCTCACACTCTCTCTCTCACTCTCTCACTCTCTCTCTCTCTTCCTCTCGCTCACTCTCTCTCACACTCTATCGCTCTCTCTCTCTCTTCCTTTCTCTCACTCTCTCTCTCTCTCTCTCTCTCTCTCTCTCTCTCTCTCTCTCTCTCTCACTCTCTCTCTCACTCTCTTACTCTCTTACTCACTCTCTCTCTCTCTCTCTCTCACACACACACTCTATCGCTCTCTCTCTTCTTCCTTTCTCTCTCTCTCACTCTCTCACTCTCTCTCTCTCTCTCCCTCTCTCTCTCTCTCTCTCTCTCTCTCTCTCTCTCTCTCTCTCTCTCTCTCTCTCTCTCTCTCTCTCTCCCTCTCTCTCTCTCTCCCTCTCTCTCTCTCTCTCTCTCTCTCTCTCTCTCTCTCTCTCTCTCTCTCTCTCTCTCTCTCTCTCTCTCTCTCTCTCACATTTTATCCTCTACCCTTGTTTTTTCTTCTCCTTTCTCTTGTAGTTCTCCTCCTCTCCTCCAAACCCCACATTTCACTGTGGGGTTTCAGGCTGGGTTTCTGTTTGTGCACTTTTTGACATCTGCTGATGTAAAAAGGGCTTTATAAATACATTTGTTTTGACTTGATTTGAACTCCTTTCATCTGGGTGATTCATCAGTATAAACGAGGTCAGGGTTGGGTTATTAATTCATGTAGCTCATGAAACATGTATCTGTGTTGTGTCTGGGCGGCGCTAGTGAGGGGGTGGAGGATGGGTTAGAGGTACAGTGGGAGGGTTAGGGTGTGTGTGTGTGCCATGGTGTTTCTGCCTGACTGTTTGGCCGTTGACTTGGCTGAGTCATTGTAACTAAAGCCTGTAACCAGTCTGTCCTGACCCGTCCGACTGACTGCTGCTTCACATTTTTCATTAAGGTGGTTACCGGGAAACCACCTACTGTTCACTACAACGTTCCTAAACAGCGTCACATACAGCCTCACAGCATGACTGTCTGTCTTTCCAGAGGCCCAGCTAAAACAACAATCTCTGTTTCATTTAATTTCATTCTATTACCGTTCATAAGTAATCAATACTGTCGTAATTCATGTTTCAACTACCGTTGCCATATTTTTTTCTCAACTGTGTGTGGGTGAGAATGTGTGTGTGTGTGTGTGTGTGTGTGGGTGGGTTTGTGGGTGTGTGCCTGTAATGTGATGCCTCCCATGTCTTTGAATATACCTTGGCAGATGTTGAAACAATGGGTGTCAATGAAACGGCAATAGGAGAGGAGTGAAATGAATAAGGCAAGTGGGAGGTGGGAATGAGGCAGTCTGTAAGGGTAGATTGACCCGACTAGCGATGTATTCTATTGCTTCCTCAGAAGTATTCCACTGAGCCGCTGGAACAGACCAGGGCTGGAGAAAAAGCACATTTGACATTTCCATACTTCCATATTCACGCTCTCTCTTTTGCAATTTGTTATCGCTTCCTCTCTTGCTTTCTCTCTCTTTCTCTCTTCGCCCCTCTCTCTCTTTCTCTCTTCGCCCCTCTCTCTCTCTCTCTTTCTCTCTTCACCCCTCTCTCTTTCTCTCTTCACCCCTCTCTCTTTCTCTCTTCGCCCCTCACTCTCTTTCTCTCTTCGCCCCTCTCTCTCTCTCTCTCTCTTTCTCTCTTCGCACCTCTCTTTTTCTCTCTTCGCCCCTCTCTCTCTCTTTCTCTCTTCGCCCCTCTCTTTCTCTCTTCCCCCCTCTCTCTCTCTCTTTCTCTCTTCGCCTCTCTCTCTTTCTCTCTTCGCCCCTCTCTCTCTTCCTGTCTTCGCCCCTCTCTCTTTCTTTCTCTCTTCGCCCATCTCTCTCGCTCTCTCTCTCTCTCTCTCTCTCTCTCTCTCTCTCTCTCTCTCTCTCTCTCTCTCTCTCTTTTCTTTCTTCACCCCCCTCTCTCTCTCTCTCTCTCTCTCTCTCTCTCTCTCTCTCTCTCTCTCTCTCTCTCTCTCTCTCTCTCTCTCTCTCTCTCTCTCTCTCTCTTTGCCCCTCTCTCTCTCTCTCTCACTCTCTCTCTCTCTTTCTCTCTTTGCCCCTCTCTCTCTCTCTCTCTCTCTCTCTCTCTCTCTCTCTCTCTCTCTCTCTCTCTCACTCTCTCTCTCTCTTTCTCTCTTCGCCTCTCTCTCTCTCTTCGCCCCTCTCTCTCTCACTCTCTCTCTCTCTGTCTGTTTGCCTCTTTTCCTCTCTTTCACACTCTCTCACCATAGTTTTATATGCTTCTCAATAAGTGATATCGCCCTCCGTTCCAAACATATTGCTACCGTATTACTCCTTTCTCTGCTTTTTAATGTATTTTCTGGGTTGTAAGGAAGAGGAGGAGTCAGGGGGAAGGGGGAGAATATTCTAACCAAACAGCTGGTTTTGGTGCTTGATGTTTCCACAGTGTTCTGCACATTAGACTTGGAAGTGGATCAAGTACCTGCCATATCCAACGAGTCATTTTTTTGTGTATTGCAAATATTACTTCATGCACATTTTCATTCATTTTTTCAAAAAATTATGCGTTTATTGTTTTAATCATGAGAGAAAAATAGTAATCCTACACTATGTATTTTTATGACTGTTCCTTGTCATCTTTTATAAATGGTAATTAGGTACTATCTATGGTGTTTTCCCAATGACTTATGTAATAAGAACAGTGTGATTGGTTTATAAGAATTGTACCTGGTGTATTAAAAACTCTATACAGCCTCTGTCTCTGTACTGTACATATCACATTGAACTAAATAAATACATTTGGAAGGCTGCTTCCATCCTGGTTACAAGTAACTAGAACTTTGTGGCACAAACAAACAAATGATTACGTCTTTAACAATGTCGTTGTTGTAACAGGCTCACAAAGTATTTCTTGTCTCTGAGTACAACTTCAGTGACGGTGAGTTATGTGGTGAGGACGTTCCAAACTCGCAATATGGACCAGTAAATACAGAGGAAAGAAAGAGAGCAAAAGCATGAGTCCCTTTCTTCGTTTGTGTCCTAAATGGCATAGGGCTCTGGTCAGAACTAGTGCACTATACAGGGAATAGGGTGCCATTGTGGACGCATCAATGTCTTTAATCCTCTGGCTGATAGATCACTGTAATGTTGTTCTCAGAGCTATCACATCACAGGGCTGGCCAACAGGCTAATGGGACGGCTAATGACTCAGTCGGCCTTAAAGATGACTGTCATATTTATGAAGTTCAACTAACTCTCCGGGACCAGCAGGTTCGTAGTGAAGCTGGCCCTGTTCATTTACATACCTTAAGGGAAGAATTCGGCAGTACCTGTATGGTTAGTGAGAAAGTCCATATTGCAAATGTACGGTCCCTTACTAGACGTCCGAAATCGTTTGTAAAATTTGCGGACGGCGTCGGGCCGAGCGGCAGGGCCGGACCTACCAGGAAGTCATCAAATGAACGTTGTCGGACATTCGGTTTCCGTTTTACAAAAATAATAAGATTTATGTCATTTTTCCCATGTCCCGGAAATTCCCACAAGAGGGCATAAGCAATCATATGGCTATTGCTACAAAACATCACGATTCACGACGGGGCCTTATCTCGAAAACTGAAAATATTTAGAAGCCGAAACTCGGTGAGCGTAGGGGCGGCATAATGGGCAGTTGGCCCCGAACAAGATGGCGTCTAGGCCTCAACGGTTTTTGAGTTATGGCCATTTATCTGGGATTAAAGGTCCAAAATGAAAATAGAGAAATTATTTTTCCACTTCACGTCAAAGTCAAGGAGCCTCCGGTGTCAATAAAAAAAGAACCAGCCATTTATCTATCGTCATTTAAGAGAAATCGTACAACGACACCTTGGTGATGTTCACGGATAGGTGTTTTTTTTCAACGGTTACAGATCCAGTTGCAGGTTGTTCTTACGAATCTTTTTAAAGTGTGCTGCGGAGCTCTGCGAGATTTCTGTGATTTTCTATGATTTTCTGAAATAACACACACTCACTAAACCCTCCGTAAATAACTCAGTTCTTAACGTAAAGACTTAAAACTCGGGATTCTGTAAAGGCATACCCCAATCATGATATGAGTTTATTTATAGCTTCCTGTGCCAACCGGAAGTGCCTTTAATGGTGTCACAGTGGCAGTTTCCATGGGTTAAAAAGGTCAGATCTTTTCAAAACTTCATATGTGTGACTAGGTAACCCTCGTGAACTGTAAATCAGTCATTTCTCCCAACAGATGTCAAAGAAAATCTCTCACACGCACACACAGCAAGGATGGAGTGAAAAGTGCGGTTCTCAAAGACACAGAGAGCAGGCAATGGCATAAACATAATAATCTCTAGGCCGTGCCGAGTTCAACGAGATATCCCGCTTGACCGTAGCTCGCTCGGTCTAAGCGCAGCGACCATTAGAAAATTAGGCCCAAAATGAAGCCTGCCCCACAACGTCATTTGCTTTTGGGTGACAGTGAGAGAACCGTTAGGGTGAGAAGCACAATTCGACCTCAGGTACGTTCCTAAGGTCCTTCCGATCCGTGCAAGCCTAACGTTGACCGTGTGGCATTAACCCTTAATAGTTAAAAGAAGGTGTTTACTTCAAATAGTTTGCATTGACTTCTCTCCCCATAGGAATACATTGCCTGAACCCCTAAATTCAACCTGAAGTCTATATGGGTTATGAATGCCGTATGAACCTGTCTTTGATAACAGTCCATCAGGCCAGTATGAGGTCTACCTGTGTTGATTCTAGGCTTCCTGGACCAACCGGAAGTGGTTAAAATCACCCTAAAAGTGTTTTTCCATTACCTGCCTGCAGTTTGATAGACATAGTGCATTCAACCCTGTGTAAATCAGTCAATTCTTAACGTAAGGACTTAAAACTCAGGATTCTGTAAAAGCATAGCCCAGTGAGGATATGTGTTGACTTATAGCTTCCTGTGACAACCGGAAGTGCCTTAATTGGTGTCTCAGGGGCTGTTTCGAGGGGTTAAAAAAGTCAGATCTGTCCAAAACTTCATATGTGTGATTAGGCAACCCCCATGAACTGTAAATCAGTCATTTTTCCCATAAAATTTCAAAGGAAAACTAAATCACACAGACACACAACTTGGAAGGAGGGACGTATTGGGGGTTGTAGAGACAGACAGTGCCTCCAATAGTTAGCTTTGTTCGAGCTAAAAAGAACCGTCAGACCTAGAGTTCCGAAACTTTAGAAACCTGTTCTAGACCTCGGGTCGATAGTGCGTGGTGAGTTAGGTGGCTCTAGAAGGTTCTCGGACCGAGAAATAGCCTCGTACATTTGCAATGATTTCAATTCATTTTGACCATTACGAAAATGGCGACATTTAGAAAAGTCTCAGAGACACAAGACTAGGTGCATTGAAACCGGCTCGGCCCATAGAGACGGACCCCAACGTTTCGGTCCGATAGCTCATTCAAGGACCCCATAGCAAGGCATGGAAAAAAAGTGGATTTTCAGCACCAATTAGGGTTTTACTCGGGCACCGAAGGACCTATCGAGCCGAAACTCGGGATTCGGGGTCGCCTCACATAGGCCTTCACATAATGTCTGACCTGGACCCGCAGCTAGAACGTAACTATGTGTTTTACGTTTTTATTATGTTTTAAACTAATGGCGCTGTGAATTATGGGCCTGCTCTGACATATGTGATAGTTGGCTTCTAAATGAGTTGGAAAAAGTGGGTTTGGTGTCAATTGGTATCAGTTTGGTGTCAGAATGACATCTAATTGACTGGTGGACACTGACTTGCTAGTTGACTTTTGTACATTAGCAATATGTTTAAACGGAGAGGGACCATCACCAAAATGGCATTCTGAAATCAACACAAAAATGGCATCACCATAGTCTCCAGGCTGTGCAGAGTTCAACGAGACGCCCGCTTGACCGTAGCTCGCTCTGAGTGCAGCGACCTTGAAAAAAAAGGCGCAAAAGGAAGGCTGGCCCTCAATGTCATTTGCTTTTGGGTGACAGTGAGAGAACCGTTAGGGTGAGAAGCACAATTCGACCTCGGGTACATTCCTAAGGTCCTCCCGATACGTGCAAGCCTAACCTTGACCCTGTGGCATTAACCCTTAACAGTTAAAAGAAGGTGTTTACATCAAAGAGTTTGCATTGACTTCTCTCCCCATAGGAATACATTGCCTGCACCTCTAAATTCAACCTGAAGCCTATGTGGGTTATGAATGACTTATGAACCTGTCTTCTATGACAGTCCATCAGACCACTATGAGGTCTACCTGTGTCGATTCTAAGCTTCCTGGAGCAACCGGAAGTGGTTAGATTGACCCAAAAGGAGTTTTGATGTACATAACCTTCAAAGGTGAAAATGACTGCATTCAACACTGTGTAGATCATAGATCAGTCAATTCTTAACTTAAAGACTTAAAACTCAGGATTCTGTAAGTGTTTATGTCAATCAAGACATGTGTTTACTTATAGCTTCCTGTGCCAACCGGAAGTGCCTTTAATTGGGTCACACTGTCTGTTTTGAAGGGTTAGAAAAGTCACATCTCTCCAAAACTTCATATGTGTGACCAGGTAACCCTCCTAAACTGTAAATCAGTCATTTCTCCCAGCAGATGTCAAAGAAAAGCTCTCACACGCACACACAGCAAGGATGGAGTGAAAAAGTGTGGTTCTTAAAGACACAGAGAGCAGGCAATGGCATAAACATAATGTCTAGGCCGTGCCGAGTTCAACGAGATATCCCGCTTGACCGTAGCTCGCTCGGTCTGAGCGCAGCGACCATTAGAAAAGTAGGCCCAAAATGAAGCCTGCCCCACAACGTCATTTGCTTTTGGGTGACAGTGAGAGAACCGTTAGGGTGAGAAGCACAATTCGACCTCAGGTACGTTCCTAAGGTCCTTCCGATCCGTGCAAGCCTAACGTTGACCGTGTGGCATTAACCCTTAATAGTTAAAAGAAGGTGTTTACTTCAAATAGTTTGCATTGACTTCTCTCCCCATAGGAATACATTGCCTTTACCCCTAAATTCAACCTGAAGTCTATATGGGTTATGAATGCCGTATGAACCTGTCTTTGGTAACAGTCCATCAGGCCAGTATGAGGTCTACCTGTGTTGATTCTAGGCTTCCTGGACCAACCGGAAGTGGTTAAAATCACCCTAAAAGTGTTTTTCCATTACCTGCCTGCAGTTTGATAGACATAGTGCATTCAACCCTGTGTAAATCAGTCAATTCTTAACGTAAGGACTTAAAACTCAGGATTCTGTAAGTTTCTATGTCAATCAAGACATGGGTTTACTTATAGCTTCCTGTGCCAACCGGAAGTGCCTTTAATGATGTCACAGTGGCAGTTTCCAAGGGTTAAAAAGGTCAGATCTTTTCAAAACTTCATATGTGTGACTAGGTAACCCTCATGAACTGTAAATCAGTCATTTCTCCCAACAGATGTCAAAGAAAAGCTCTCACACGCACACACAGCAAGGCTGGAGTGAAAAAGTGCGGTTCTCAAAGACACAGAGAGCAGGCAATGGCATAAACATAATCTCTAGGCCGTGCCGAGTTCAACGAGATATCCCGCTTGACCGTAGCTCGCTCGGTCTGAGCGCAGCGACCATTAGAAAAGTAGGCCCAAAATGAAGCCTGCCCCACAACGTCATTTGCTTTTGGGTGACAGTGAGAGAACCGTTAGGGTGAGAAGCACAATTCGACCTCAGGTACGTTCCTAAGGTCCTTCCGATCCGTGCAAGCCTAACGTTGACCGTGTGGCATTAACCCTTAATAGTTAAAAGAAGGTGTTTACTTCAAATAGTTTGCATTGACTTCTCTCCCCATAGGAATACATTGCCTGCACCCCTAAATTCAACCTGAAGTCTATATGGGTTATGAATGCCGTATGAACCTGTCTTTGATAACAGTCCATCAGGCCAGTATGAGGTCTACCTGTGTTGATTCTAGGCTTCCTGGACCAACCGGAAGTGGTTAAAATCACCCTAAAAGTGTTTTTCCATTACCTGCCTGCAGTTTGATAGACATAGTGCATTCAACCCTGTGTAAATCAGTCAATTCTTAACGTAAGGACTTAAAACACAGGATTCTGTAAAAGCATAGCCCAGTGAGGATATGTGTTGACTTATAGCTTCCTGTGCCAACCGGAAGTGCCTTAATTGGTGTCTCAGGGGCTGTTTCGAGGGGTTAAAAAAGTCAGATCTGTCCAAAACTTCATATGTGTGATTAGGCAACCCCCATGAACTGTAAATCAGTCATTTTTCCCATAAAATTTCAAAGGAAAACTAAATCACACAGACACACAACTTGGAAGGAGGGACGTATTGGGGGTTGTAGAGACAGACAGTGCCTCCAATAGTTAGCTTTGTTCGAGCTAAAAAGAACCGTCAGACCTAGAGTTCCGAAACTTTAGAAACCTGTTCTAGACCTCGGGTCGATAGTGCGTGGTGAGTTAGGTGGCTCTAGAAGGTTCTCGGACCGAGAAATAGCCTCGTACATTTGCAATGATTTCAATTCATTTTGACCATTACGAAAATGGCGACATTTAGAAAAGTCTCAGAGACACAAGACTAGGTGCATTGGAACCGGCTCGGCCCATAGAGACGGACCCCAACGTTTCGGTCCGATAGCTCATTCAAGGACCCCATAGCAAGGCATGGAAAAAAGTGGATTTTCAGCACCAATTAGGGTTTTACTCGGGCACCGAAGGACCTATCGAGCCGAAACTCGGGATTCGGGGTCGCCTCACATAGGCCTTCACATAATGTCTGACCTGGACCCGCAGCTAGAACGTAACTATGTGTTTTACGTTTTTATTATGTTTTAAACTAAAGGCGCTGTGAATTATGGGCCTGCTCTGACATATATGATAGTTGGCTTCTAAATGAGTTGGAAAAAGTGGGTTTGGTGTCAATTGGTATCAGTTTGGTGTCAAAATGACATCTAATTGACTGATGGACACTGACTTGCTAGTTGACTTTTGTACATTAGCAATATGTTTAAACGGAGAGGGACCATCACCAAAAGTGACATTCTGAAATCAACCCTAACGAGCCATGGAGATGAACCAGAATCACTGCCCAGCTATCCCGAGTTCATCGGGCCAGTCAATTTCACATTCCTGCAGGATTTTTATAGCATGACAAATTCGTGATGGTACCTGCCCATTGAACCATATTGCAAATGCACAGTGACTTTGCAAAAGTGAGAAAACATAAACAAATGGACATGATGAAATCAACACAACGAGTGATGGAAATGTACAACTATCACTGCTCAGCCATCCTGTGTTCATCAGACCAGTCAATTTTGCATTTTTGAGCATGTCAAATTTCATATGGTAAATGCACATTGAAACATATTGCAAATGCGCGCGCACTTGCAATATGATTCTATAGTGTAAAAACATCACCTAATGGACATGATGAAATCAACACAACGAGTGATGGAAATGTACAACTATCACTGCCCGGCCATCCTGTGTTCCCATAGCGAGCATTAATATCAGAATGACCGGTAAATGCATTTACAACCATATTTTTATTTTTGGGTTACCAGTTGCACAACAATGCACGTGCATTTGCAATATGATTCTATAGTGAAAAACATCACCTAATGGACATGATGAAATCAACACAACGAGTGATGGAAATGTACAACTATCACTGCTCGGCCATCCTGTGTCCATCAGACCAGTCAATTTTGCATTTTTGAGCATGTCAAATTTCATATGGTAAATGCACATTGAAACATATTGCAAATGCGCGCGCACTTGCAATATGATTCTATAGTGTAAAAACATCACCTAATGGACATGATGAAATCAACACAACGAGTGATGGAAATGTACAACTATCACTGCTCGGCCATCCTGTGTCCATCAGACCAGTCAATTTTGCATTTTGCATGTCAAATTTCATATGGTAAATGCACATTGAAACATATTGCAAATGCGCGCGCACTTGCAATATGATTCTATAGTGTAAAAACATCACCTAATGGACATGATGAAATCAACACAACGAGTGATGGAAATGTACAACTATCACTGCCCGGCCATCCTGTGTTCCCATAGCGAGCATTAATATCAGAATGACCGGTAAATGCATTTACAACCATATTTTTATTTTTGGGTTACCAGTTGCACAACAATGCACGTGCATTTGCAATATGATTCTATAGTGAAAAAACATCACCTAATGGACATGATGAAATCAACACAACGAGTGATGGAAATGTACAACTATCACTGCTCGGCCATCCTGTGTCCATCAGACCAGTCAATTTTGCATTTTTGAGCATGTCAAATTTCATATGGTAAATGCACATTGAAACATATTGCAAATGCGCGCGCACTTGCAATATGATTCTATAGTGAAAAACATCACCTAATGGACATGATGAAATCAACACAACGAGTGATGGAAATGTACAACTATCACTGCTCGGCCATCCTGTGTCCATCAGACCAGTCAATTTTGCATTTTTGAGCATGTCAAATTTCATATGGTAAATGCACATTGAAACATATTGCAAATGCGCGCGCACTTGCAATATGATTCTATAGTGTAAAAACATCACCTAATGGACATGATGAAATCAACACAACGAGTGATGGAAATGTACAACTATCACTGCCCGGCCATCCTGTGTTCCCATAGCGAGCATTAATATCAGAATGACCGGTAAATGCATTTACAACCATATTTTTATTTTTGGGTTACCAGTTGCACAACAATGCACGTGCATTTGCAATATGATTCTATAGTGAAAAAACATCACCTAATGGACATGATGAAATCAACACAACGAGTGATGGAAATGTACAACTATCACTGCTCGGCCATCCTGTGTCCATCAGACCAGTCAATTTTGCATTTTTGAGCATTTCAAATTTCATATGGTAAATGCACATTGAAACATATTGCAAATGCGCGCACTTGCAATATGATTCTATAGTGTAAAAACATCACCTAATGGACATGATGAAATCAACACAACGAGTGATGGAAATGTACAACTATCACTGCTCGGCCATCCTGTGTTCCCATAGCGGGCATTAATATCAGAATGACCGGTAAATGCATTCACAACCATATTTTCATTTTTGGGTTACCAGGTGCCTATTTTCAATCACCAGTTGCACAACATGCGTATCCATCAGAATATTTTAAACAGTCCATAAAGCACTCAGGACTGCCCCCATAGATAGAGGACCGTAGTAGGGTACTCCCATAGCGGGCATGGATAATAGGAGTCCCGGTAAATGCATTTACAACCATATTTTAATTTTTGGGTTACCAGTTGCACAACAATGCACGTGCATTTGCAATATGATTCTATAGTGAAAAACATCACCTAATGGACATGATGAAATCAACACAACAAGTGATGGAAATGTACAACTATCACTGCTCGGCCATCCTGTGTTCATCAGACCAGTCAATTTCACATTCCTGCAGGATTTTTATAGCATGACAAATTCGTGATGGTACCTGCCCATTGAACCATATTGCAAATGCACAGTGACTTTGCAAAAGTGAGAAAACATAAACAAATGGACATGATGAAATCAACACAACAGGTGATGGAAATGTACAACTATCACTGCTCAGCCATCCTGTGTTCATCAGACCAGTCAATTTTGCATTTTTGAGCATGTCAAATTTCATATGGTAAATGCACATTGAAACATATTGCAAATGCGCGTGCACTTGCAATATGATTCTATAGTGAAAAACATCACCTAATGGACATGATGAAATCAACACAACGAGTGATGGAAATGTACAACTATCACTGCTCGGCCATCCTGTGTCCATCAGACCAGTCAATTTTGCATTTTTGAGCATGTCAAATTTCATATGGTAAATGCACATTGAAACATATTGCAAATGCGCGCGCACTTGCAATATGATTCTATAGTGTAAAAACATCACCTAATGGACATGATGAAATCAACACAACGAGTGATGGAAATGTACAACTATCACTGCCCGGCCATCCTGTGTTCCCATAGCGAGCATTAATATCAGAATGACCGGTAAATGCATTTACAACCATATTTTTATTTTTGGGTTACCAGTTGCACAACAATGCATGTGCATTTGCAATATGATTCTATAGTGTAAAAACATCACCTAACGGAGATGATGAAATCAACACAACGAGTGATGGAAATGTACAACTATCACTGCTCGGCCATCCTGTGTTCATCAGACCAGTCAATTTTGCATTTTTGAGCAAGGTCAAATTTCATATGGTAAATGCACATTGAAACATATTGCAAATGCACGTGCACTTGCAATATGATTATATAGTGAAAAAACATCACAAAATGGACATGATGAAGTCAACACAACGAGTGATGGAAAGGAACAACTATCACTGCCCGGCCATCCCGAGTTCATCAGGCCAGTCAATTTTGCATTTCTGCAGGATTTTTGAGCATGTCAAATTTCTTACGTCATTTGGCCCACAAAAAAATCCTTATGCACAATTTAAAAAAATATATAAAAAATATGATAATAAAATTGGACAAAAGTATATTCATACAGTTCTTACACATGTGTAATTGACAAAAAAATTGAAAGAATTTCAAAAACGGTCCAGAAAGCACTTTTTTAAGGGTGTGTGAAGTTTTTACAAAATTTTGACATTTTTGACTTTTGACTTTTGACTTCCTATGAAATCATATTGGAATTGGACAAAACATATTCCTTATGCGCATGTAAAAAAAAAAAAAAAATTATGATAATAAAATTGGACAAAAGTATATTCATACAGTTCTTACACATGTGTAATTGACAAAAAATCGAAAGAATTTCGAAAAACGGTCCAGAAAGCACTTTTTTATGGGTGTGTGAAGTTTTTTACAAAATTTTGACATTTTTGACTTTTGACTTTTGACTTCCTATGAAATCATATTGGAATTGGACAAAACATATTCCTTATGCGCATATAAAAATTTAAAAAAAATATGATAATAAAATTGGACAAAAGTATATTCATACAGTTCTTACACATGTGTAATTGACAAAAAAATCGAAAGAATTTCGAAAAACGGTCCAGAAAGCACTTTTTTAAGGGGTGATAAGTTTTTGAAAAAAAGTTCATTTTTTCAAAATTTTACTTTTGGACATTAATTTGGGTTACATCTCCAATATGAAAAACCCCGGTGGAGCGCATTTGCCCCCTGTTGAATTTTTAAAGTGTTACAACTGGCAATTACCATATGGCATTTGCAATACACTTTGCATGAATCAACGCCGAATTGGGTGGTATTGGCCAATGTGTATATGGTTTGTCCGATGCCAATGACATGCCATTCATTTTTGTCCAATACAGGGGGGTATTCCCTTACATACCTGAAGGAGTCTGCGAGAAGTACTGTACTTCTGTCAGATCTTTGGCTGGGAGAAAAGGGGGAGATATGTTGAAGGGATCAGTCTGTTCTGAATGGAAAGGGAATGCTCTATGTTCGAGGAGAGTGTTCAACTCGCTGTGGCTAAAGATATACTGTAACTCTCTCTCTGATATATTGTAACTGTACTTCTCTCTCTCAGAGAACCAGAGAGGATCCACCTGCGTATTAGTTCAACATTCAATTTCTACACTGAACGAAAATATAAACACAACATGTAAAGTGTTGGTTCAAAATAGAAGATGCCAGAGATGTTTATTTCTCTCAAATGTTGTGCACAAATATGTTTACATCCCTGTTGTTGAGTATTTTTCCTTTGCCAAAATAACCAATCCACCCTGACAGGTGTGGCGTTTCACGAATCTGATTAAACAGCATGATCATTACACAAGGGCATCTTGTGCTGGCGACAAAAGGTCTCTCTAAAATGTGCAGTTTTGTCAAACAACACAATACCACAGATGTCTCAAGTTTTGAGGGAGCGTGCAATTGACATGCTGGCTCCAGGAATATCCACCAAAGCTGTTGCCAGAGAATGTAATGTTAATTTCTCTACCAAAAGCCGCCCCGTCATTTTGGAGAATTTGGCAGTACGTCCAACCAGCCTCACAACCGCAGACAACGTGTATGGCGTCGTATGGGTGAAAGGAGTGCCCCATGGTGGCGGTGGGCTTATGGTATGGGCAGACATAAGCTACGGACAACGAACACTAGTGCATTTTATTGATGGCAATTTGAATGCACAGAAATACATGATGAGACCCTGAGGTATATAGCCTCATTATTGTTATTTTATTTTATAGTGTTACTTTTTTTTTTAAACTTTAGTTTATTTTATTAGTTCTTTATTTCTTTTTGCAAATATTTTCTAACTTTTAAACAGTTCTGCATTATTGGTTAAGGGCTTGTAAGTAAGCATTTCACGGTAATACCGGTTGTATTCATCGCATGTGACAAATACAATTTGATTTGATTAAATAAATGTATTTCAATTGACTGATTTCGTCATATGAACTGTAACTCAGTAAAATCTCTGAAAATGTTGCATTTATATTTTTGGTCAGTATAGTTAAGATGTAGGATCTTAATTTGATCATTCTTTTGTTTGCTGAGAATTTTCATACACAGCAGGAAACGCAAACTTGTAGTATATTCAAGGTTTAAAATGGCTTCTAATGTTTGTCATTTCCACTTGAAAATGTCAGACTTTATTTGCCCTAACAAGATCTTACATCAGTAGTTTAACACTCACTTTCTAGTTAGTTCATCATTCACTTTCTAGTTTGAAAGTACTACTACTTTCTATTCCAGTGCTGTCATATTAAGTATCTCTTGGCATTCGGTGATGTCAAGCTGGTAAAGGAGACAAAATGATTGATTGATATAAAAAAACAGTTAAGAAAATATACAAAAGAGGCAAAAAAAGCCTTGGCTGTGTGCTTAGGGTAGTTGTCCTGTAGGAAAGTGAAACTTTGCCCCAGTCTGAGGTCCTGAGCGCTCAAGAGGAGGTTTTCATCAATGATCTCTCTGTATTTTGCTCCGTTCATCTTTCCCTTGATCCTGACTAGTGTCCCAGTCCCTGACACTGAAAATCATCCACACAAAATGATGCTGCCACCACTATGCTTCACCGTAGGGATTGTCGTGTCTTTGGCATCATTAAAGGTGAAGACTTTTATTTTATTAAATCAATTCTCTGTAATTATTATTACGTGATGAAACTAATCATATAAATTTAATTTACTAGGAAGTCGGGGCACCACGGAAAATCTTCAGATTACAAAGTTATCATTTTCCGAATATAACACTTCAGATATTTTAATATCTGATCAATTAGTCTTCTATTAATGAATGATTCTTTACCTTACGTCAGTCGGTTGGTTATCTGCACGAACCCAGCCTAAACCATGAATCATCCGTATACCAATTGGCTCAATCTTTTATTTACTAACTAACTAAATAATCACAGAAATGCATACCAAACAAACAGTAGCTATTGGTTACTAACAATGATAGGGAAGATTCCCTAGTGGGCTAAGCCGATATGACGGCTTGGTGGACAAAGGAAAGGGGGTGTGGACCAATAAAGGAGCGGGAGAGACAAAATGGCTCTAACGGTTTTCTAGGTGTGAAGGAGAGTCGGACCAAACCGCAGCGTGTAGATTGCGATCCATGTTTAATAAACAATGTAAACACGAATAAACACAAACACTACAAAACAATAAACGTACCGAAAACCGAAACAGCCTATACTTGTCAACTAACACAGCGACAGGAACTAAAGACAATCACCCACGACAAACTCAAAGAATATGGCTGCCTAAATATGGTTCCCAATCAGAGACAACAATAAACACCTGCCTCTGATTGAGAACCACTCCAGACAGCCATAGACTTTGCTAGATACCCCACTAAGCTACAATCCCAATACCAACACCAAAACCCCAAGACAAAACACACCACAATACAAAAATCCCATGCCACACCCTGGCCTGACCCAATACATAAAGATAAACACAAAATACTTCGACCAGGGCGTGACAATGGCTTCACTACACAGTGGATAATTATATTAATTGAAATGCTAATCCTTTGCACCTGAACGCTCGCTCATTCGGGAATAATTTAAATGAATATATTTACACCCATATGTCGTTGTTGTCTTCTTTGTTGGAATCGTCGGTCCGTCTGCTGGAGAGTCAGTTCATCAGAGAGTGGTAGTAGGTCTATCGGCGCCTCCTGATAGTGTCTGTTGTAATGGATCCTTCAGGTGTCCATTGTTCTTAGAATAGATTTTTCGGCGGTTGTTGGTATTTGCACCCAGGTTTACATAATTTCTAGCTGCAGACAGGTAATTAGTATCTAAGATTTGCTCTTATTCTGTATGGATCGATAGTCTCAGAGTTTAACCATTTCCAGCCATGTAGCCAATGCTCCACGTAGTATAGTTTTCTCCTTTTTGTACTCAACTATTCGACAATCACAGCTCCCACTGTGGGTTTGCTTAGTCTGAAAGGGATTTCTTCAGGAGGAAATCATTTCACAAATAGTTTCATCTTACCTCATTCATTTTATACAAGAATTAGATACAAACACTATAATTGAGAAATGTAAAACATTCAGAGATATAGTTATGTGTGTTTCCTGTCCTTCATGTGGTCACCAAATGAAACACACTCAACATAACTGTCCCTTAAGTGTCCATGGACCATTCCCACATTCTCACAAGTGGACATATTGTTTAATTCTCCCATTTTGGAGATTTAGGAGTTCGGCCACAAGAAATCATTTGTTCACTCTGTGGTCTCTCTCTCTGCATGAAAAGGGGGAGAGAGTCTCGGCCAGGAATTTACGACCTGAGATAACAACCTGTGTGTAGGAGAGAGGGAGAATCCACGAACTACACCCAGAAAGGGCCACGTCATGACATGATGGTGCCAGGTTTCCTTCAGGTCAAATAGTTCAATCTTGGTTCATCAGACCAGAGAATCTTGTTTCTCATGGTCTGAGAGTCCTTGATGTGCCTTTTGGCAAAGTTCAAGCGGGCTGTCATGTGCCTTTTACTGAGGAGTGGCTTCCATCTGGCCACTCTACCAATAAGCCTGATTGGTGGAGTGCTGCAGAGATGGTTGTCCTTCTGGAACGTTCTCCCATCTCCAAAGAGGAACTCTGGAGCTCTGTCAGAGTGACCATCGGGTTCTTGGTCTCCCTGACCAAGGCCCTTCTCCCCCAGTTGTTCAGTTTGGCTGGGCGGCCACCTCTTGGTGGTTTCAAATGTCTTCCATTTAAGAATGATGGATTCCACTGTATTCTTGGGGACCTTCAGAAATGTTTTGGTACCCTTCCCCAGATCTGTGCCCCAACACAATCCTGTGTTCTATGGACAATTCCTTCGACCTCATGGCTTGGTTTTTGCTCTGACCTGCACTGTCACTGTGGGACCTTATGTAGACAGGTGTGTGACTTTCCAAATCATGTCCAATCAATTGAATTTACCACAGGTGGACTCTAATCAAGTTTTAGAAACATCTCAAGGTTGATCAATGTAAACAGGATGCACCAGAGCTCAATTTTGAGTCTCATAGCAAAGGGTCTGAATACCTATGTAAATATCTATGTAAAGGTATTTCTGTTTTTATTTTTAATACATTTGTTAAAATGTCTAAAAACCTGTTTTCACTTTGTCATTATGGGGTATTGTGTGTAGATTGACGAGGGATTTTTTTTTTTAATACATTTTAGAAAAAGGCTATAACGTAACAAAATGTGGAAAAAGTCAAGAGGTCTGAATACTTTCTGAATGCACTGTATGATAAAAGATGATCTAGTCTTAATAAGTAAGTGACAGTAAAACTGATGCCCCAGAGTTAGGCGATTAGGGTGGTGAGTTGAGTGACATCACTGAGTAGAACAGAGAACTGGAAATATCCTCAGAAATCAAATTGATTTCAACTTGGACGTAAAAATGCTCTCATAAAAAAATGATGTATATAACAGGACTGTGTGATGCTTACTCTATCTGTCATACAGTATATATGTTTACAGTTGCTGCTGAATCAGTTTATGATAACATTTTGTGCCATTTAAGTTAATTTTATGTGTTCGGCAGTGTTTTGGGGGCTGTTCGCCAACACATATATTCTTGAGTCAAGTCGAAGTTCGGTAGCTGAAGTCTACGCCCTTTTGCCGGTGATTCGTCAACAGTATTACTCCAAGTAGGAGTGGGGACTATTGACGGGATTCTTCAATTGAGTGTTTGTTGTTATTCAACGATAGACGATTAGTTTTCATGCAGAGTTTTTCACTTTAGAAATACTGTACTAAACATCCTAGATGTAAAATTGCGTTACTAAGACCACTTCAAAAACATCTTTGATTAATTCTGACTACTTTCAGGAAGTGTATACTGGTTATGTGGTTGCTACGGTGTCTCAAGAGGGACAAACAGTAATATTGCCACTTTTTTCTTTGATTAATTCTGACTACTTTCAGGAAGTGTATACTGGTTATGTGGTTGCTACGGTGTCTCAAGAGGGACAAACAGTAATATTGCCACTTTTTTCTTGTTTTTGTGAGTGAGTGAGTATGCAAGGCACAGACGTTTGCTTCATCTAGCCGAGTTCTGGTAGGCGCAAACCAAACCTTGTATGCGGGCCCCATAACTTCTAAGCCATTACCACAAGTGTGTTGATATGAGAAGCAGATGCTTTCCGTCCGTGTGAGCTGTTTGAGGCGGGAGGCTCAGAGATAAAACGCTAATGGCCCAGCTTTTTGGAGTGTTTTTTTTTTTCTTTTTCTGTCCAAACCGTGCAGGGCGAGGATGATCCTAACTCTCCATCCCCTCCCCTTTATCTCTCTCCCACCCACTTCTCTCTATCCCTCCCTCTCTTTCCCTTCCTCCCCTCCCTCCAGCTAGACAGCCTAGAGAAAGAAGTCAGGCTGATTCTGAGTCACCTGTTTTAGGTTGAGGAAGGTGTTCCTCGTCTCTCTGCTCTTTACTCACTACGCCCGGCAACAATTCCAGGGAGGAAGCCGTGTCTGTCATTGAGTAAAATACGGTCATAAATCTTAATAGAAGTGAGAGAAAACAAATTGTGGGGAGTCAAACCACCCTTTACCCATCCTCCCTCCTTCCCTCCCCACCTGAAGGCTCTTCCCCAAAGCTTTGTGTGAAACATCTGGTGGGTGTGTGTCTGAAGCGACAGTTAGGATCTATGAGTGTATGTAGGGAGAGGAAGGCTCGCTCTCACGAAAACATGGAGAGGGTGTGTGAAGGCTTTGGTGTGTACCCAGACAGAGACAGACAGACAGAGCACATGTGGACCAGAAAGCCCTCCTGTATCTCAGAGATAAGGACTGGATCCTCACCACTTCCTCCTTCCAAGTGCCCCATGAAATTAGAGGACATTTTAGGGCCCCGAGCTGATCAGAGGAGTCCCAGGTTTGGGCTGTCTTCCTGGGCTTCTGGCCTGGAGGCCCTGGGGGTTGTTCCTGGTTCCCACAGTGAAGCCACACAAGGAGGATCACACAGTAGAACCAGACCAGTCAGCCCTAAGGCAGCAGTGTTTTCATCAAATTTGAGATGTAGATCTATGCTTGCTAAAAGAACCCCACATGCACGAGTAGGAGAACACAGTGTCATGCTATACACATCCTTGGGCATTTCACAGATACCATGTATTGAGAAAATGTAGTACTCAAGTCAAAAAACTGAAAACCCAAAGGAATGTGAATGGGGTTAGGTAGTGTACCATGTTCATAAAATACCACTGAATTAGCTATTACCATGGTTTGATCCTGCATTTTTCCCAAGGTTTATTCTCCTCTAAAGCCACACAGACAGACCGCCTTGGAGTTGTTAAAATGATAGCTGTTTCTCAGAGAGCGGTAGAGGTAATTATTGCCTATAAAACAAGGTGGTGTGTGCTTTTCTGTTTATGGGCCAGTCTGTTCCCAGGCGGTATGGGATGTGGTGTGGCCTGGAGCTTCGGTGCCGTGAGTGGAGGGAGGCCCATCATCAGGCTACCATCACTGTGGAGGCAGAGGGCAAGCTGGTAATGGGACCTGTCATATTCAAAGCCCCCTAAAATATAGGCATCATTTCAGACCCCTCTCTCAAGTAGCCCGTCCAAGAGCCTGATTGGAACCAGAGGTGTTGTGCTGGAAGCTAGATGAATCACATGTTGAAGGAGTTCTCTGTTTGATTTTCTCATATGTATTCTATGTGTTTTTATCCTTTAGAGATCAGCTTAAGGTGCCCTTCCTACTTGAAACACTTTTATGTGGATAGTGGAGACACTGCAAGGCGCTGTTATGTTATTTACTGTAGGCAAGGGCACCGTAAGTTCCATTGCTGACAGTTTGGGCTTGGTTTGGCATGGACTCTTTGTGCTAGTTGATTAAACACAATTTCATCTTTTGTTTTCATTTTTGGATATGGATTTGAACTTCTTTGAAATGGTAATTTCATTTGTTTGAAGTATGGCTGGTAAACAAAGTGAAACAACAAATGCAAATGTGGTGCTGTGTGTTTTTTTTTTTTTTGATCTCATAATAATCTCCTTACTAGATTCAGGACATTTCTCATTTTGGCTTTGCGCAACATCAAATAGATGGGTATTACTACTGAAATTGCTGTGTTTTGTTTGATACCATCAATAATAACAATCCCCACCCCATTATTAATTTGAGAATGTACACCTCAAACCTGAGGAAAATTGCAGAACTAATATTTTTTTGGGGGGTATATGATTATTAGTAGAGAAACTAAAAAATAGCATACTGATTTCTTGTAGCAAAACAAAACACAATTTTATATGAATTCATGGTCTGCCTGCCTGGCCCTGATACATTATAATATATATTTCTGGCCTTCTTATGTCCATACAACATTAATATATACTGTGGTGCCACATGCATTGACAGCTGATTTGTACAAGTTTGACATGCTATTTTGACGATTGTTCATCTCCTGCCCCACTGTCTTAGGATATATAGAATAGGAGAGTACTCCAGAGTCATTCTGTATTTCTGGATTTAAATAGAGGAATCATCCTCGCTGTTTGTGTCGAGCAGAACGGCATTTCGGCAGAAAATCTACATGGGAATAAATCCTATGATCTTTAGCAGTTTGCACACTAGAATGGCTGAGAGCAATTACTCTCACAGAGAAAATGTTTATCCTTTTCTATCGTTGCCTGCTACCATCCCTTCTCTGCCTTGAGCCAAATGAATTCTCTCGGAACTTTCCTAAAGATCTCCTTCCATTCATGAGCAGTGGGCACGCTCTCTCTGTCTAATGGGTGTGCAGAGACACGATTACAGACGGACTGACATGAGAATTTACAGTATATTACATCTGACTCTTAACATTCCTACATTCTCTGAAAAGCAAACATATGCCTTCTGTATGAATTCTATGATAAAATGTTGCATTCTACTGCTCTATAATTCCTGTTTCTGTACATAGTGGGAATAACACAGCTGTTTATGGAGGGTATTGAGAGAGAAAACATTTCGTTGTGAAAGTATGACAGAGGAGTGGTAAGAATTACGACAGATTAGAGGCTAGAGGCTGAGAGACGCTGCTGTGCTTCTACGGGGGGGGGTAATTATTTAACGTTAGAGGGGTTCCGATGGGAGAGGGTCAGGACCCAGACACCTGTGGGGGAGTACCCAGGGAGGGGGGGCCTGAGAGGGGCCATCTGTGTGAATCACCAGGCTGAGGAGGGCTGGGGAGAGGTGAAGCACCATGGAGCCTTCAACACAGGCCAGGAATGGTAATGGTGTGTCACTGAAGCATATCAAACACACATGCATCTGTGGGGAGGAGGCTTTGAGCACCATGATTCATACAAAATGATTGGTTGTTCGTACTTTAGTCCAGTGCTCAGAATGTTAACCTGTGCCTTGTTTCTGTGGAATATTTAAATTGCTTTCTACATTTTGTGTAAAAAACAGGCGGATTGCTTTTTTCTATTCTTTTCTTAACCTTATTTAATTGCAGTCTGGTTCTGAATGCAATGTTGCGGACATTATTAATTGACCAACCCGGAAAAGTTCCCATCCCCCACAAAGTGACAGGTTCGACATCTAACATAAACAATGGAGTGAGAGAGAGGGTGCATTGTTACCCCCATATGCCTCGACTGCTCTGAAAAGTTTTCTCAATGGTTCTATGGAAATGAGAGATGATAAACTGAACTTAACTCCCCGTCACCATGTGATCGCATTCACATCCATCTGTTTATTGATTGGATCATTTTGTTTCACAATAATGCCTACAGTATATTTCTTCGAGCACTTCATTGTGCTAGGCATGGAATGCAGGCTTTTACAAAACGTTGACAACTTAATAGTGCAATTATGGCAGTATGGCGGTCTCAAAGTGAGCATGAACAATCTTGTTGCCAAGGGTTCACACATAATAGGTTGTACTGGACTATTCTGAAATGGAATAGAATAAGGCTGGGATAGGGCTAAATTGATGAATCTCGAATCAATAGTTTTGTAAATACTGGCCAGGTTTGCACTAGTCCAGACATGATGTTTATTTGTGTACCGTTCTCATGTGTCAATTTTGTTTATGGGATGTGTCAGACTGAACTGAGATATAATACAGTTTCCCTGTATGTTTCCCGTTATATACTCAGATCACCATGGCGGTGTGTGTGCCAATCAGACAGCTCACACTGGTTCTCAATCTCCCAGCTGCATTGCCTCAGGCTCTGGAGACAAAGAGAGTCGAGGAGAAAGAGAGAGCGCAAGAGAAGGAGAGGAGGGAGAGAGAGGGGAACCTAGAGGTCATAGACTCCATGTTCTCATTCAGACTAACCCCCAGAGCTGTTCATTTCCCATTACCCAAAAGCCCCTCTGAGCCTAATACCCTCTGCAGCACACACCACAATACAGGTCAAAGGTCAATTATGATTTAAGTCTTTGTTTCCGTGTTCTTAAGCTCTGTTCAACACTGTGATGTTCTTGTGTTGGAGCGAGGTTCAATTCCCTCCGGTGTGGTTATGTGGTTCATTTAACCAACACATGTGGTGTACTAGTGGGTAAATCCTTCTCGCTCTCCTCTCACACACATACAGTGCCTTCAGAAAGTATTCACATCCCTTGAGTTTTTCCACGTTTCGTCACTGGCCTCCACACTGGCCTTTCAGGTTATGTCGATATAGGACTCGTTTTACTGAGAATATAGATACTTTTGTACCCGTTTCCTCCAGCATATTCACAAGGTCCTTTTCTGTTGTTCGGCAATTGATTTCCATTTTTTCGCACCAAAGTACGTTCATCTCTAGGAGACAGAACGCGTCGCCTTCCTGAATGGTATGACGGCTGCGTGGTCCAATGGTGTTTATGATTGCGTACTATTGTTTGCACAGATGAATGTGGTAACTTCAGGCGTATGGAAATTGCACCCAAGGATGAACCAGACTTGTGGAGGTCTACAATCTTAGCTGATTTCATTTTCCAATGATGTCATGCAAAGAGGCACTGAGTTTGAAGGTAGGCCTTGAAATACATCCAGAGGTGACTCAAACTATGTCAATTAGCCTATCCGAAGCTTCTAAAGCCATGACATCATTTTCTGGAATTTTCCAAGCTGTTTAAAGACTCAGTCAACTTAGTGTATGTAAACGTCTGACCCACTGGAATTGTGATACAGTGAATTATAAGTGAAATATTCTGTCTGTAAACAGTTGTTGTAAAAATTACTTGTGTCATGCACAAAGTAGATGTCCTAACCGACTTGCCAAAACTATAGTTTGTTAACAAGAAATTTGTGGAGTGGTTGAAAAATGAGTTTTAATGACTCCAACCTAAGTGTATGTAAACTTCCCAAATTCAACTGTAAGTATTCAGACTCTTTGTTATGAGACTCGAAATTGAGCTCATGTGCACCCTGTTTCCATTGATCATCCTTGAGATGTTTCTACAACTTGATTGGAGTCCATCTGTGGTAAATTCAATTGATTGGAAATGATTTGGAAAGGAACACACTTGTCTATATAAGGTTCCACAGTTTGACAGTGCATGGCAGAGCAAAAAAGGTCGAAGGAATTGTCTGTAGAGATTGTGTTGGGGCACCGATGTGGGGAAGGGTACTAAAACATTTCTGCAGCATTGAAGGTCCCCAAGAACATAGTGGCTTCCATAATTCTTAAATGGAAGAAGCTTGGAACCACCAAGACCCTTCCTAGAGCTGGCCGCCCAGCCAAACTGGGCAATCGGGAGAAGGGCCTTGGTCAGGGAGGTGACCAAGAACCTGATGGTCACTCTGACAGAGCTCCAGAGTTCCTCTGTGGAGATGGGAGAACGTTCCAGAAGGACAACCATCTCTGCAGCACTCCACCAGTCAGGCTTTATGGTAGCGTGACCAGACTGTAGCCACTTTTCAGGAAAAGGCACATGACAGCCCGCTTAGAGTTTTTCAAAAGGCACGGAAAGGACTCTGACAAGAGAAACACTATTATTTGGTCAAATGAAACCAAGATTTAACACTTTGGCCTGAATGCCAAGTGTCATGTCTGGAAGAAACCTTGCACCATCCCTACAGTGAAGCATGGTGGTGGCAGTATCATGTTGTGGGGATGTTTCTCAGCGGCAGAAACTGGGAGACTAGTCAGGATCGAGGGAAAGATGAATGGAGCAAAGTACAGAGAGATCCTTGATAAAAACCTTCTCCAAAGCGTGGCGAAGGTTCGCTTTCCAACAGCACAACGTCCCTAAGAACACAGTCAAGACTCTGAATGTCCTTCAGTGGCCCAGCCAGAGCCTGGACTTGAACACGATCGAACATCTCTGGAGAAATATGAAAATAGCTGTGCAGCGACGCTCCCCATCCAACCTGACAGAGCTTGAGAGAATCTGCAGAGAGGAATGGGAGAAGCTCCCCAAATACAGGTGCGCCAAACTTAGCGGCACACCCAAGAAGACTCGAGGCTGTAATTGCTGCCCAAAACTAACAATTTAATACATTTTGACACAACAAATCAAGGGGTATATATACTTTCTGAAGGCACTGTAATCAAAACATCAAAACTGCTCACACACAACTGCTCACAATTCTTTTTTTCTTCATCAGCACAGCAACAGCCCCCAAGACTAATGCTATCTGTGCCTGCTATCTGTCACTCAGACAGCCTAGGAAAACAAAGGGGTTTGGAAAGTGTAATGTATTCAAAGTGAATACAACAGAGCAGAATAGTATGTGAGAGAGGAGAGAGAGCTTCAAGTTGACCGTTCCTCTGAGACAACCACCCAACCCCCTCCCCAGCAGATGTCCCTACAGACGTAAGGTGACAGTAATCAATACTGATTATTAAACTGGGAACGCCATCTCCGCATTGTGATTAATCTTCATTTGTCTGTTTGTTTACAGGACCTGGCTGGCCTCGTTTAGCTGTGAGAGAGATGACTCTCCTATTATCTCTTCCCTCAAACAACAGCAAAACACTGTCACTGTTAAAGATACACACTGATACACATTGATACTGTTAAAGATACACACTTTCACTGCTAAACACAGTCTGATACACACAGTCACTGTTAAAGATACATATTGATACACACAGTCACTGTTAAAGATACACACTGTAACTGTTAAAGATTCATGCTGATACACACTGTCACTGTTAACGATATACCCTGATACACATAGTCACTGTTAAATATACAAACTGTCATTGTTAAATACTGATACACACTTTCACTGTTAAAGATACACACTGACACACACTGGTACACAGTGTCACTGTTAAAGACAAACTCTGATAAACACTTTCACTGTTAAAAATACACACTGAAACTGTTAAAGATACACACTGTCACTGTAAAATAAATACATTGATACATACTAATACACACTGTCACTGTAATGATACAAACTGAAACACACTGTCACTGTTAAAGATACACTGTCATTACTAAAGATACACACTGTCACTACAATACATTCACACTGACACACACTGTCACTGTTAAAGACACACTGTCACTGTTAAAGATACACACTGTCATTACTAAAGATACACACTGTCACTACAATACATTCACACTGACACACACTGTCACTGTTAAAGACACACAACCGACAGAAACTATCACTGTCAAATATACACATTGATAAACGCTGATACGCACTTTCACTGTAAAAGATACACACTGTCAGTGCTAAAGGTACACACTCACTGTTAAAGGTACACACTCACTGTTAAAAATGCATACTGATCCATACAGTCACTGTTAAAGATACACACTGTCACAGGCCGGCTCATAGCCTGTGGCAAAAATGAGGGGACGCGAACAACAGGTATAGGCCAATCAAAAAGGTTTTTTATTGTAAACCAAAACTGTTAACTTTAAACAAAGAAAAAGGAATGAGGTGTGAAAGTATCATAATGTAGGGTGTATGTAAAGTGCAGGGATGCATGAATCTGTGTGTGTGAATGACTGAGTGAAAACTATGCAAAACTACAAAGGAACAAACCAAACAGGATCATACCTGGAGGAGCAGAGAGAGAGAGAGAAAGAGAGATTAGTGAAGCAGTTTAAATACCCTGGGCACAGATGACTCCAATCACTAACGACCCTCTGCCTGCAGTAGAACCGCCCCTGCACTGCAGAGGGGCCGTGACAACACTGATACACGCTGTAACTTTTAAAGATACACACTGAAACACACGGTCACTGTTAAAGATAAAACACTGATTCACACTGTCACTGTTAAAGATACACACTCTCACTATTAAAGATCCACATTGATAAACAATGTCCCTGTAAAATATACACACTGATACACACTTATACACAGTCACTGTTACATATACACACTGTTAAAGATACACACTGTCACCTTTAAAGATACTAGCTGATATACACTGATACACACTGCCACTGTTAAAGATACAAACAGATACACACTGTCACTCTTAAAGATCCACACTGTCACTGTTAAAGATCCACACTGATACACACTGTTCTGTTAAAGATACACACTGTTACTGTTAAAGAAACAAACTGATACACACTGTCACTGTTAAAGATACACACTGTCACTAGATCCACATTGATAAACAATGTCACTGTAAAATATACACACTGATACACACTGTTAAAGATACACACTGTCACTTTTAGAGATACTAGCTGATATACACTGATACACACTGTCACTCTTGAAGATCCACACTATCACTGTTAAAGATACACACTGATAAACACGGTCACTGTTAAATATACACACTGATACACACCGTTACTGTTAAATATACACACTGATACACACCGTTACTGTTAAATATACACACTGTTAATGTTAAAGAAACAAACTGATAAACACTGTAACTGTTGATGATACACACTGATACAAACAGTCACTGTTAAAGATACACACGGTCACTGTTAAAGATAGACACGGTCACTGTTAAAGATCCACATTGATAAACAATGTCACTGTAAAATATACACACTGATACACACTTTTACACACTGTCACTGCTAAAGATACACACTGATACACAAGTATACAAACTGTCACTCATAGAGATACACACTGATACACATGGTCACTGTTAAAGATGCACACTGATACACACAGTCACTGTTAAAGATACACACTGATACACACTGTCACTGTTAAAGATACACACGGTCACTGTTAAAGATCCACATTGATAAACAATGTCACTGTAAAATATACACACTGATACACACTTTTACACACTGTCACTGCTAAAGATACACACTGATACACACTGTTAAAGATACACACCGCCAGAGGCTCTGGCAGCGCTGGACAGAGGAGCTCTGGCGCCTCTGGACTGAGGGGCTCTGGACAGGCGGGAGACTCCGACAGCGCTGGAGAGGAGGAAGGCTCTGGCAGCGCTGGACAGAGGGGCTCTGGCGGCTCTGGACTGTGGGGCGGAAACTCTGGGAGCACCGGACAGGCAGGAGCACCTGTATTGATGGGATGGAGAGACAGCCTGGTGCGGGGTGCCGGCACTGGTGGTACCGGGCTGGGGACACGCACCTCAGGGTGAGTGCAAGGAACAGGACATACCTGGTTGTGAAGGTGTACTGGAGACCTGGTGTGTATAGCCGGCATCAAATCTTCCAGAACTCTAACACAAGTTTCAGGCTGAGTACGAGGAACTGACACAGGTTGCATCGGACAGCTAACATGCTCCTCAGGGCAAATGCCTTGCATACTACACCAAATCAACAGCTCTCTCTCTCTTCTCTCTCTTCACTCTCCTCCAATTCCATCAACAACTGCCGCTTCCTCTGCTGCTGCCGCTTCCTCTGCTGCTGCCGCTTCCTCTGCTGCTGCCGCTTCCTCTGCTGCTGCCGCTTCCTCTGCTGCTGCCGCTTCCTCTGCTGCTGCCGCTTCCTCTGCTGCTGCCGCTTCCTCTGCTGCTGCCGCTTCCTCTGCTGCTTGCTGCCGCTTCCTCTGCTGCTTGCTGCCGCTTCCTCTGCTGCTTGCTGCCGCTTCCTCTGCTGCTTGCTGCCGCTTCCTCTGCTGCTTGCTGCCGCTGCCTCTGCTGCTTGCTGCCGCTGCCTCTGCTGCTTGCTGCCGCTGCCTCTGCTGCTTGCTGCCGCTGCCTCTGCTGCTTGCTGCCGCTGCCTCTGCTGCTTGCTGCCGCTGCCTCTGCTGCTTGCTGCCTCTGCTGCTGCCGCTGCCTCTGCTGCTGCCGCTGCCTCTGCTGCTGCCGCTGCCTCTGCTGCTGCCGCTGCCTCTGCTGCTGCCGCTGCCTCTGCTGCTGCCGCTGCCTCTGCTGCTGCCGCTGCCTCTGCTGCTGCCGCTGCCTCTGCTGCTGCCGCTGCCTCTGCTGCTGCTGTTGCCTCTGCTGCTGCTGTTGCCTCTGCTGCTGCTGTTGCCTCTGCTGCTGCTGTTGCCTCTGCTGCTGCTGCTGCTGCTGCTGCTGCTGCTGCTGCTGCTGCTGTTGCCTCTGCTGCTGCTGCTGCTGCCGCTGCCTCTGCTGCTGCCGCTTCCTCTGCTGCTGCCGCTTCCTCTGCTGCTGCCGCTTCCTCTGCTGCTGCCGCTTCCTCTGCTGCTGCTGCTGCCTCTGCTGCTGCCGCTTCCTCTGCTGCTGCCGCTTCCTCTGCTGCTGCCGCTTCCTCTGCTGCTGCCGCTTCCTCTGCTGCTGCTGTTGCCTCTGCTGCTGTTGCCTCTCCTGCTGCTCCTGCTGCTGTTGCCTCTCCTGCTGCTGCTGCTGCTGCTGCTGCTGCTGCTGTTGCCTCTCCTGCTGCTCCTGTTGCCTCTCCTGCTGCTGCTGCTGCTGCTGCTGCTGCTGTTGCCTCTCCTGCTGTTGCCTCTGCTGCCGCTTCCTCTGCTGCTTCTGTTGCTTCTCCTGCTGCTGCTTTTGCTGCTGCTGCTGTTGCTCCTGCTGTTGCTCCTGCTGTTGCTGCTGCCGCTGTCTGTTACCACGCCGCTTGGTCCTTGGTTGGTGGGTGATTCTGTAATGGTTTTCCTCCTCTTCGTCTGAAGAGGAGAGGCGGAAAGGATCGGAGGACCAATATGCGGCGTGGTAAGTGTCCATGTTTTTTTTTTATTAAAACACATAAACTGAACACTCCATACAAAACAAGAAATGTAACGTGAATAACGAAAACCGAAAACAGTACCGTGTGGTGTAAAACACAGACACGGAAACAATCACCCACAAAAACACAGTGAAACCCAGGCTACCTAAGTATGATTCTCAATCAGAGGCAACTAACGACACCTGCCTCTGATTGAGAACCATACTAGGCTGAACACAGAAAAACAACCTAGACACGTAAAACATAGAATGCCCATCTAGCTCACGTCCTGACCAACACTAAAACAAGGAAAACACAAAATAACTATGGTCAGAACGTGACACACTGTTAAAGTTACACACTTATACACACTGACAATGTTAAAGATACACAGAGATACACAATTATACCACTTTCAATGTTAAACACCCTAATACACATTTTTACATGCTGATACACACTGATACACACTGTCACTGCAATACATACACGCTGATACACACAGTCACTGTTAAAGATACACACTGATATACACTCACTGTTAAAGAAACACACTGAACCACTGTCACTGTTAACGATGTGCACTGATACACAGTTTTCACTGTTAAAGATACACACTGATACACACGGTCACTGTTAAATATACACATTGAAACTGTTAAATATACACACTGTAACTGTTAAATATACACACTGTAACTGTTAAATATACACACTGTAACTGTTAAATATACACACTGTAACTGTTAAATATACACACTGTAACTGTTAAATATACACACTGTAACTGTTAAATATACACACTGTAACTGTTAAATATACACACTGTCACTGTTAAATATACACACTGTAACTGTTAAATATACACACTGTAACTGTTAAATATACACACTGTAACTGTTAAATATACACACTGTAACCGTTAAATATACACACTAACTGTTAAATATACACACTGTAACTGTTAAATATACACACTGTAACTGTTAAATATACACACTGTAACTGTTAAATATACACACTAACTGTTAAATATACACACTGTAACTGTTAAATATACACACTGTAACTGTTAAATATACACACTGTAACTGTTAAATATACACACTGTAACTGTTAAATATACACACTGTAACTGTTAAATATACACACTGTCACAGTTAAAGATACACACTGATATGGTCACTGTTAAAGAAACACATTGATACACACTGTAACTGTTAAATATACACACTGTAACTGTTAAATATACACACTGATACAGACTGTCACTCTTAAAGATACAGACCGATACACACTTATACACACTGTCACTGTTAAATATACACACTGATAACCACTGTTACTGTTCAAGATACACGCGGTCACTGTTAAATATACACACTGATCCACACTGTCACTGTTAAAGATACACATTGATTCACACTGATACACACTGTCACTGTTAAATATACACACTGATCCACACTGTCACTGTTAAAGATACACATTGATTCACACTGATACACACTGTCACCGTTAAAGATACACACTGATCCACACTGTCACTGTTAAAGATACACATTGATTCACACTGATACACACTGTCACCGTTAAAGATACACACTGTCACTGTTAAAGATACACATTGATACACACTGTCACTGTTAAAGATACACACTGTCACTGTTAAAAATACACAATGATATACACTGTCACTGTTAAAGATACACTCTGTCACTTTTAAATATGCACACTGATACACACTTTCACTGTTAAAGATACGCACTGATACACACTGTCACTGTTAAATATACACACTTTCACTGTTAAAGATACACACTGTCATTGTAAAAGATGCAAACTGATACACACTCATACACACTGTAACTGTTAAATATACACATTGATACAGACTGTCACTGTTAAAGATACACACTGGCACACACTGATACCCACTTTCACTGTTAAATATACACACGGTCACTCTTAAAGATACACACCGATACACACATACACACTGTCACTGTTAAAGATACACACTGATACATACTGTCACTGATAAAAATACACACTGATATACACCGTCACCGTTCAAAATGCACAATGATACATACTGATAAATACTGTCACTGTTAAAGATACACACTGATCCACACTGTCACTGTTAAAGATACACATTGATTCACACTGATACACACTGTCACCGTTAAAGATACATACTGATACATACTGATTCACACTGTCACTGTTAAAGATACACATTGATTCACACTGATACACACTGTCACCGTTAAAGATACATACTGATACATACTGATACACACTGTCACCGTTAAAGATACACACTGATACATACTGATTCACACTGTCACTGTTAAAGATACACAATTGTACACACAGTCACTGTTAACCACCTGGGGGCTGCCCATCAGCTGTCCAGGATCCAGGTGCAAAGAAAGGTGTTCTGTCCCAGGGTCCTTAGCTTAGTGATGAGTTTGGAGTGCACTATGGTGTTGAACACTGAGCTGTAGTCAATGAACAGCGTTCCTCATGATGGTTTACCTTACCAGGAAATATGACTCAAATGTATCTCTGATTCCAGATCAGTGCCTTCAAAAACATGATTGCCTTTAAAACTGGGACGTACACTACATGACCAAAAGTATGTGGACACCTGCTAGTCGAACATCTCAATCCAAAATCATGGGCATCAATATTGAGCTGGTCTCCCCTTTGCTGCTATAACAGCCTCCTGTCTTCTGGCGCCATGTTGAAAGTCACTGAGCTCTTCAGTAAGGCCATTCTACTGACAATGTTTGTCTATGGAATGGAGATTGCATGTCTGTGTGCTCGATTTTATACACCTGTCAGCAACGGGTGTAGTTGAAATAGCTGAATCCACTCACTTGAAGGAGTGTACACATACTTTTGTATACAGTACATAGTGTATGTATGGGAGAGAGGCGAAACAGAAAACAGAGTAATGGTGTGTCATATCATTCTGCTTCTCTCTCTCTCTCTTTCTGTGTTAATCATCTGCCCTCAGTGGACACATGGAAATACATTTTTCAAGTGGCACATCTATAAATGTGTCTGATAATGGCTTTTCCGTATCATGAAGAATATTTATTTTGTTATTGTTTTTTAACGAACAGAATCTTGGATGCTTGATAGATATTCATCATACCGGAAACTTTATGAACAACTGCAAAATAAGAAATTGATCATTTGAAAAGTATTCAATTAATCTTAAGGTGGAGAAATATCCCTGCCTGTGGCAGCTATGAACAGGCTAAAAGACATACAATTGATTTGCAAATGTATATAAAAAACTGATTTCATATTTACATAAGTATTCAGACCCTTTACTGAGTACTTTGTTGAAGCACCTTTTGCAGCGATTACAGACTCAAGTCTTCTTGGGTATGATGCTACAAGCTTGGCACACTTGTATTTGGGGAGTTTCCATTCTTCTCTGCGGATCCTCTCAAACTCTCTCAGATTGGAAGGGGAGCATTGCTGCAGAGCTATTTTCAGGTCTCTCCAGAGATGTTTGATCGGGTTCAAGTCCAGGCTCTGGCTGGGCCACTCAAGGACATACAGAGAGTTGTCCCGAAGCCCGTCCTGCATTGTCTTGGCTGTGTATGCTGCCACCACCATGGTTCACCGTAAGGATGGTGCTAGGTTTCCTCCAGATGTGACTCTTGGCATTCAGGCCAAACAGTTCAAAGTTGGTTTCATCAGACCAGAGAATCTTGTTTCTCATGGTCTGAGAGTCTTTAGGTGCCTTTTGGCAAACTCCAAGCTGGCTGTCATGTGCCTTTTACTGAGGAGTGGCTTCCGTCTGGCCACTCAACCATAAAGGCCTGATTAGTGTAGTGCTGCAGAGATGGTTGTCCTTCTGGAAGGTTCCCCCATCTTCACAGAGGAACTCTGGAGCTCTGTCAGAGTGACCATTGGGTTCTTGGTCACCTCCCTGACCAAGGCCCTTCTGCCCCAATTGCTCAGTTTACTGGGTGGTCAGTCCTGGGAAGAGTCTTGGTGGTTCCAAACTTCTTCCATTTAAGAATGACAGAGGCCACTGTGTTTTGGGGGACTTTCAATGCTGCAAAAATGTTTTGGTACTCTACCCCAGATCTGTGAATCGACACAATCCTGTCTCTGAGCTCTTTGGATTCCTTCGACCTCACGGTTTGGTTTTTGCTCTGACATGCACTGTCAACTGTGGGACCTTATATAGACAGGTGTGTGCCTTTCCAAATCATGTCCAATCAATTGAATTTACAACAGGTGGACTCCAATAAAGTTGTAGAAACATCTAAAGGAGGAGCTCAATTTCGAGTTTCATAGCAAAGGGTCTGAATACTTATGCAAACAAGGTATTTTAGTTTTTTACTTATTAATACATTTGCTGACATATCTGAACACCTGTTTTTGCTTCGTCATTATGAGGTATTGTGTGTAGATTGATGAGGAAAATGGTTTATTTTAGCAATTTTAGAATAAGGTTGTAAAGTAACAAAATGTTACATACTTTCTGAATGCACTGTATGTGTGTTCCCAAAATTGCACAATATTTCCTTTAACGTTCACTAATTTTGACCAGAGCCCATTAGGAATAGGGTGCTATTTCAGATGCAGCCATAAAGGAGGATAAGAAAGGGCTAATGGAACTAGCAGGGCAAAGTAGAGCAGTTAGTCTGGGCAGCGTCAGAGTGCTGACATGGTGGAGGTCGAAGCAGAGCCATATTACTGACTCATTCTGTTTTGATGAGACAGTTACATACACTCAATTAGGGAATTACACCAGCCTTCACCAAGGATCTTCAGAATAAGAATCAAATAAGAACATGATAAAGAGTCCCAGTGTCCTCTATGGTAAGACATCGTGAATGAGTTCAGCGTAATGGGGGTTATACATTTAAAAGGAAGCGCACAGGGGGGGGGGGTGGATAGAGACAGAGAGCGAAAGGGTCCTTATTAGGTTAATGTTTGACGGATTCGTTTATTAGGTTTCACCTTAGTGTAATTTGGTATCGAATTGGATGACAATTCATTAGGTGAGTGTGATGTCTGCTGGTTCTCCAGTGTTCAGGATCAGTCTGCTGAATTACAGCTGCAGTGAGGGTCCCTGACCCCTGGGTAGGGCTGTAGTCAGGGGCCCCTGGTGCTAATGGAAGTGGAGAGCTAGAGGAGGAAGAGACGGGGGAAAGCTGTCACACTATAGTTAGCATTAGGCCCAGGCCACTCTAAACCTGGACCAAAGAGCAATATGGGGGGAGTGGTGAAAATCAGGCAGATGTTCTTAAGGCGGAAATTGAGCGAGAAAATTAGTTAGAATGCATGCCTAATACATTGTTTCATTGTAGGTAGTATGCTGGTATGGATGTTGGAGCATAACCATAATCAGTTCACCTCACCTGTGTGGGAATGATACTTGCATAGTGTAATGTTGTTATGTTATTGTCATTTGTGGTGAATATGATATTATTACATGTTTACAGCATGAAAGCAGTGGAACAGTGCAGACTGTCTCACATTAGAGGAACTGCTGAGCTTTATTAGTGCTGCATGGCCCGGCCCAAAACTCCCCTTGGCTCCAGGGCATGCTGAAAGTGGTGTGGTATTTAGAAACAGGTTCTTTGGCACATACAGTATCGCCCCTAGACGTCTAGCATTTCGTTCCAAGCCAAGTGTGGGGAACATAGGTCTGTCATAGGCTCTGTCCCAAATGGGACCCTAATTCCTTTTTGAAACATTACAAATGTTATTTTTTATTTTAAAACATACAAACTACCCAGAGTTAAGCCGCTCAACATTTACATTACATTCAGTCATCTAGGAGATACTCTCATCCAGAGCGACCCACAGGAGCAACCAGGGCCAAGTGCCCCGCCCAAGGGCACGTCGTCAGATCTCTCACCAAGTCAAATCGGGGACCCGAACCAGCTAACCCATTTGGCCCTGGTCAATAGTAGTGCACAATAACGGGAAAATCGTGCCATTTGGGACGCACATCGAGTCCACTGAGACTCTGGTTGGCTGCCCCAGCTCCACACTTAATAACTGCCTTTCTAGTGTCTACACTGACTGACATTTAAAAATATCTGCTAATAGATTTTAACCAAAGCACAATGTTTATAAATGGATATAATTTAATCCATGCACGGCACAAACAAGTCTTGTCTTTTTACTGTCACAAAACATTATTTTCTTTACCATGTTTTAAATATACAGTTGAAGTAGGAAGTTTACATACACTTAGGTTGGAGTCATTAAAACTTTGATTTCAACCACTCCACAAATTTCTTGTAAACAAACTATAGTTTTGGCAAGTCAGTTAGGACATCTACTTTGTGCATGACACAAGTAATGTTTCCAACAATTGTTTGTATCACAATTCCAGTGGGTCAGAAGTTTACATACACTAAGTTGACTGCCTTTAAACAGCTTGGAAAATTCCAGAAAAGGATGTCATGGCTTTAGAAGCTTCTGAAAGGCTAATTGGCCTCATTTGAGTCATGTATGTATTGGATGGATGTATTTCAAGGACTATCTTCAAACTCAGTCCATCTTTAATTGACATCATTGGAAAATCAAAAGAAATCAGCCAAGACCTCAGAAAAAAATTGTATACCTCCACAAGTCTGGTTCATCCTTGGGAGCAATTTCCAAACGCCTGAAGGTACCACGTTCATCTGTACAAACAATAGTGCGCAAGTATAAACACCATGGGACCACACAACTGTCATACCGCTGAGGAAGGAGACGCGTTCTGTCTCCTAGAGATGAACGTACCTTGGTGCGAAAAGTGCAAATCAATCCCAGAACAACAGCAAAGAACCTTGTGAAGCAGGTACAAAAGTATCTATATCTACAGTAAAATGAGTCCTATATCGACATAACCTGCAAGGCCGCTCAGCAAAGAAGAAGCCACTGCTCCAAAAACGCCATAAAAAAGCCAGACTACGGTTTGCAACTGCACATGGGGACAAAGATCGTACTTTTTGGAGAAATGTTCTCTGGTCTGATGAAACAGATATATAACTGTTTGGCCATAATGACCATTGTTATGTTTGGAGGAAAAAGGGGAGGCTTGCAAGCTGAAGAACACCATCCCAACCATGAAGCACGGAGGTGGCAGCATCATGTTATGGGGGTACTTTGCTGCAGGAGGGACTGGTGCACTTCACAAAATAGATGGCATCATGAGGCAGGAATATTATGTGGATATATTGAAGCAACATCTCAAGACATCAGTCAGGAAGTTCAAGCTTGGTCACAAATGGGTCTTCCAAATGAACAATGATCCCAAGCATACTTCCAAAGTTGTGGCAAAATGGCTTAAGGACAACAAAGTCAAGGTATTGGAGTGGCCATCACAAAGCCCTGACCTCAATCCTATAGAAAAGTTGTTGGCAGAACTGAAAAGCGTGTGCGACCAAGGAGGCCTACAAACCTGACTCAGTTACACCAGCTCTGTCAGGAGGAATGGGACAAAATTTACCCAACTTATTGTGGGAAGTTTGTGGAAGGCTACCCAAAACATTTGACCCAAGTTAAACAACTTAAAGGCAATGCTACCAAATACTAATTGAGTGTATGTAAACTTCTGACCCACTGGAAATGTGATGAAAGAAACAAAAGCTGAAATAAATCAATCTCTACTATTATTCTGACATTTCACATTCTTAAAATAAAGTGGTGATCCTAACTAACATAAAACAGGGATTTTGTTTACTAGGATTAAATGTCAGGAATTCTGAAAAACTGAGTTAAATGTATTTGACTAAGGTGTATGTAAACTTCCGACTTCAACTGCATATACACTGCTCAAAACAATAAAGGGAACACTTAAACAGCACAATGTAACTCCAAGTCAATCACACTTCTGTGAAATCAAACTGTCCACTTAGGAAGCAACACTGATTGACAATACATTTCACATGCTGTTGTGCAAATGGAATAGACAACATGTGGAAATTATAGGCAATTAGCAAGACACCCCCAATAAAGGAATGGTTCTGCGGGTGGTGACCACAGACCACTTCTCAGTTCCTATGCTTCCTGGCTGATATTTTGGTCACTTTTGAATGCTGGCGGTGCTTTCACTCTAGTGCTAGCAAGAGACGGAGTTTTACAACCCACACAAGTGGCTCAGGTAGTGCAACTCATCCAGGATGGCACATCAATGCGAGCTGTGGCAAGGTTTGATGTGTCTGTCAGCGTAGTGTCCAGAGCATGGAGGCGCTATCGGGAGACAGGCCAGTACATCAGGAGACGTGGAGGAGGCCGTAGGAGGGCAACAACCCAGCAGCAGGACCGCTACCTCCGGCCTTTGTGCAAGGAAGAGCAGGAGGAGCACTGCCAGAGCCCTGCAAAATGACCTCCAGCAGGCCACAAATGTGCATGTGTCTTCTCAAACGGTCAGAAACAGACTCCATGAGGGTGGTATGAGGGCCCGACGTCCACAGGTGGAGGTTGTGCTTACAGCCCAACACCGTGCAGGACGTTTGGCATTTGCTAGAGAACACCAAGATTGGCAAATTCGCCACTGGCTCCCTGTGCTCTTCACAGATGAAAGCAGGTTCACACTGAGCACATGTGACAGACGTGACAGAGTCTGGAGACGCCGTGGAGAACGTTCTGCTGCCTGCAACATCCTCCAGCATGACTGGTTTGGCAGTGAGTCAGTCATGGTGTGGGGTGGCATTTCTTTGGGGGGCCGCACAGCCCTCCATGTGCTCGCCAGAGGTAGCCTGACTGCCATTAGGTACCGAGATTAGATCCTCAGACCCCTTGTGAGACCATATGCTGGTGCGGTTGGCCCTGGGTTCCTCCTAATGCAAGACAATGCTAGACCTCATGTGGCTGGAGTGTGTCAGCAGTTCCTGCAAGAGTAAGGCATTGATGCTATGGACTGACCCGCCCGTTCCCCAGACCTGAATCCAATTGAGCACATCTGGGAAATTATGTCTCGCTCCATCCACCAATGCCACGTTGCACCACAGACTGTCCAGGAGTTGGCAGATGCTTTAGTCCAGGTCTGGGAGGAGATCCCTCAGGAGACCATCCACCACCTCATCAGGAGCATGCCCAGGCGTTGTAGGGAGGTCATACAGGCACGTGGAGGCCACACACTACTGAGCCTCATTTTGACTTGTTTTAAGGACATTACATCAAAGTTGGATCAGCCTGTCGTGTGGTTTTCCACTTTGATTTTGAGTGTGACTCCATATCAAGACCTCCATGGGTTGATACATTTGATTTCCATTGATAATTTTTATGTGATTTTGTTTTCAGCACATTCAACTATGTAAAGAAAAAATTATTTTAACAAGAATATTTCATTCATTCAGATCTAGGATGTGTTATTTTAGTGTTCCCTTTATTCTTTTGAGCAGTGTATATATGTCACAATGTCAAGGAAAAAATGTCACTATTGGGTTGATAGAATCCAAATGTTTCAGTGATGTTGTATATTTGTCTCTTTTTATGCAGCAGGGGACATATTGAAATCAATAAACATAGAAATGTTGATTCTAAAAGATTACACATGGCACACTGTGAAAATTCAGTGGAACACAATTCTACCTGTTTTGGTATTCTATGTTATTTTTATGTTAATGCTATGTGATTTATTGATGGGGTGGAATCTCATCAACATAAAGCCCCGAGTACATTGTGGGAAAAAATGAATGGATCGTTGGATCAAAAAACCTTTTAACTACACAATTCTACACAATTCTCCTATCATTTTCAACTTGGATGGCAGATATCTATCTGCATGTGTTACAGTTTTTACAAAATATAATTACATGAAGCAGAGCCAGACACCCAAAGAGAGATACTCGATGTGTCACACCACATCCTGCGGGTGTGTAGAAACTCAAAGCCAGGTTAAATTTAGAGTGATAAGCGGATGTGTGCCCTGTCACTCAACCTGATATTCTCCATTACTTTACAATACACCTTCCATCAGCAGACAGAGAGACTGGAAAGACAGACAGACACATCAGGAGGGAGGATTTGCCTGGAAACGGGCTGAGCGCGTACTATTTCCACCTTCATTCCACCACAGGATTGTTGGGGATTAGTGACCGGTGATGGGATGTAATGTGTCCGATCCGGGCCTCAGGCTGCACTCCCCTGAAGCTGTGATGAGCACAGTATCCATGAGAAAACCTACAGGAGAGAGAGAGAGAGAGAGAGAGAGAGAGAGAGAGAGAGAGAGAGAGAGAGAGAGAGAGAGAGAGAGAGAGAGAAGAGAGAGAAGAGAGAGAGAGAGAGAGAGAGAGAGAGAGAGAGAGAGAGAGAGAGAGAGAGACTGTAAAGGGTGCAGAGGGAAACTTTTCTGCCACCGCTGATGCTGAGCTTTACTTTGTCCGGACAAAGAGGCATGGAGGGCTTAGGGCTAGCTGCTGAGCATCCTGCTGCTGCTGAGTTCTGGGTCTGTTTCAGCACAGCACCATCCAACTGCCACAGAGAGAGACAGAGAGAGAGACAGGCAGAGAGATTAGGGAGATGGGTTTTGGAAACTGCTGGGGGGTTATCCAAACGGTGGGAGTTAAGGGGAAACAGTAAGCAGTATGGCTTATCAAGAGGAGAAGATTAATCTAGCCGTTTTCTAAGGGAGGGAAGACTGAGTAAAGCCTTGTTGTAGAGAGAGACCGTTCCCCTCTGTGGACCACTGTGTGGATGGAGAAGTGATGGAAATGGAGTTGGGAATGGGAACAAGGCCAGGAATGATTGGCAGGTTCTGACTGATGAAGTAAATAACCAAGGCAGTAGCCATGTCTTAAATGGCACCCTATTCCCTGTGTAGTGCAGTACTTAATAGTGCACTTCATAGGGAAAAAGGTGCTGTTTGGAACGAAACCAGGGTCTAGTTTAAACTAGACACACCTAAAGAAACCCTCCAGCTTCATGATTTACTCAAGGGTTCTTCAGGTTGGTGGTCCTGCATGGGCTCCGCTTCCAGATCTCAAAATATATTGAAGAAAAACATTTAAAGCAACATGTTGGTTCCATGTTTCATGAGCTGAAATAAAAGTTGTCAAAAATGTTCCAGATGCACAAAAAGCTAATTTCTCAAAAAATGTGTTCACAAATTTGTTTACCTCCCTGTTAGTGAGCATTTCTACTTGCCAAGATAATCCATCCACCTGACAGGTGTGGCATATCAAGAAGATGATTAAACATCATGATCATTACACAGGTGCATCTTGTGCTAGGGAAAATGAAAGGCCACTCTAAAATGTGCAGTTTTGTCACACAACATAATGCCAAAGATGTCTAAGCAATTAGCATTTGACTGCAGGAATGTCCACAAGAGCTGCTGCCAGATAATTGAATGTTCATTTCTCTACCATAAGCCGTCTCCAACATAATTTTATCAAATTTGGCAGTACATCCAACCGGCCTCACAACCACAGACCACATGTAACCACGCCAGCCCAGGACCTCCACATCCAGCTTCTTCACCTGTGTGATCATTTGAGACCAGCCACCCGGACAGCGGATGAGACTGAGGAGTATTTCTGTCTGTAATAAAGCCCTTTTGTGGAGAAAAACGCATTCTGATTGGGTGGGCCTGGCTCCCAAGTGGGTGATCTTAACCCCTCCCAGGCCCAACCATGGGGGACTAATTCATTTATTTCAATTGACTGATTTCCTTACATGAACTGTAACTCAGTAAAATTGTTGAAAGTGATGCATGTTGCATTTATATTTTTGTTCAGAAAATATAAAAAATGTAATCAAAATTTGACTTTATTTTATTTTATGAATATTACTAACAAACAACATACAGTATTAAGGGCCCGATTACGATTTTGAAAATCACGCTTTTCTTATGCACACTTTTCCTTCACACTTCTCAGTAGTTGGTATTCAGACATACTTTATGAAGGTGCGTTAAGGGCTATGCAGGCGTGGTTCCCTTGTTCCCGCTGAATAAATATATTTCAACTGCTTAAACCCTCCCACTTGCTAGCCAATATATTTTATCGTTTAGTTTTCATTCAATAGTGTTTTCAGTATATTTATCTTAAGCCATCCCTTTAAATACGGTGTACCTTTAATTAGAATTTAGTCGACGGACTCAATAGAATACATAGAGAGAACGGGTTCAGAATATTAGGGATCAGTGAAAGAAATACATTTAAATATATGCATATTCATCTCCGTTTCAGCAACAGTTGAAAGGTTTAAAAATACTCTGATCTTGTACATTATTTACGGTGAGGTAAGTATTTATGAAACAGGTTTGAAGAGCCTTTGCGCATGAAAACGGGGGTTTGATTCATTCTGAAAATGGCTAAATTCAGTTATTTAACCCATGGTTATGTTGGAAGATTAGTGCACATATAATTATAATCGGGAGAATAGTATACACTGGTAGGCTATGCTCTCGTCTATTGCCTGCTCTAACCATGGAACTGTGATGACACAGCCAAGTATTGCGTCAGATTTAAACGGTTGGTCTGCGCTCCGCTCCAAAACGATTTAATTGGCCTACATGTCTTTATATATATATTCTCAACTGTTGTTACTACTGATCCTCAGCAACAAACACACGGCCATGATGGCGTTTACAAAGGAAACAAATGAAGGTACACAAAACAATGTAATTGAATGATAATGTAGACCTGAACTAACAGTACATTGGCAGTTGAATATGTGTGGTTATTAGGCCTACTGACGGTTGATACTGATAGTGCCGAATATTTAACATGATAGAAAGTCAGGGTAGCCTATAATTAAGACATTCGAGAGTGCCCATGGCTGCAAATTAAAAGGCTGTATAATATAAATTATACTTAATGGCACAGCATTTCATAAAGTTTACTGTGTGGAAAGTGTTCTTTCTGCCTCATGGAAAAAAACGTAGAAATGCAGGATATTAGATTTAAAGCTGCATCAACAAAACATCTGTGCGACATGACAAAATCTGTTGAAGTGCAGGAAATTAGCTTGAAAACTGGTAAATGTTCTCTTCGATGCCAGGAGGGGGGACTTTAAAATGTTCTGTCCCAGGGCCTGAAACTTGGTTCATCTGACCATACACCTGTATGCTATTTTTCTCTCACTTGATTTGTTTTCTGATTATGGGAAAAGGTGGTATCTAATCAGTTGTACAATATAATGCATTCAACCCAAAATGTGTCTTCTACATTTAACCCAACCCCTCTGAATCAGAGAGGTGTGGGGGGGGGGGGCGATTTAATCAATGTCATCAGCACCTTGGGAGCAGTTGTTGTTGGGCTTAACTGCCTTGCTCAAGGGCAGAACGGCAGATTTTGCCACATGCTGGCTCTGGGTTTTGAACCAGTGACCTTTTGGTTACTGGCCCAACGCTTTTAACCGCTAGGCTACCAGCCTCCCGTTTTATGAAGGGGTCCCTGATGAATTTGCTATCACAAAAGGGTTCCTCAACCCTGCAAAGTTTGAGAACCCCTGATTTACTACACAGTATGAGGAGAGGAGGAGCTGCATGCTGTAGTTATGGAAGTGTGAATGATTTCTCCTCCCTGCAGTTATACATTATGAAAGTAATTACATGTTCACACGTGGCTGGTGTCTGTGTCAAAAACACCCTGGGCCTGGAGTGGAGGGCTGCCTGACTAAATAACACAATAATACCTCAAATCAAATGTATTGGTCACTTACACATATTTAACAGATGTTATTGCGGGTGTAGCAAAATGCTATGTAGTAAACACATTTTGACCAGGGCCCAAAGGGCTCTATTCCTACATTGGGAATAGGGTCCTATTTGGGACACACAATCTGAGATGCTGAAGAGACGTTGGCTGGTTTGGGCCTGCTGTCTCCAGAGTCTCTCAATGAGAAGAGGGAAAGAGGAAATATTCTTCTGATTTAAAATCATTTCATCTACCTACGCATATCATCCCATCCACTGAGTCAGGTCAGGATAGACTAAGAGAGTCTGAGGCGTTGGCAGTTTGCGCTCTGGCATCAGTCACTTTCACTTTATATCTCAATACTGTATAAATCTGAATTTCTGAGTTCTCCTAAGACCTTGGTGTTCTATGGATTCAACATCCCCCCTCTCATGTTCAATTGACAACTGATTTTGACACTTCAAAGAAACGATTCGGTGAAAAGAAAAACCTTTAAAGAGTATCATCAGAATATCATCCACTCTAAGTATGGAAGTGTTAAAGTGTGATTTTAAACACACATTTTCCCATCTGTTTGACCGAAGGAACAGCTTATACAAACCTTTGCTTCACTCCACCCACTCCCATGAACTACTACACAACTCTGTTTATATTGTAATGCAATGGACACACAGCCTAAGGCTCAACCATTGTTTTGTGAAAGCAAACATCATTCCACTATCAGCCATTTGCATTGAGCTCGGGTGAAAAACCCAAATAACCCAATATTGTTGACAAATGCTCAATGATGATTCTTTCTAGCGAGCATAATGCTATTCTCTGTTTTCATCTTTTCAGTTAGCCAGGAGTGAGTCACATCTCTCTTTGATCGTCAAGGTTAAAAGCAGTTGTATTATTTCACGGTACATCGCTATGTGAAACTGTGCAGTGAAATATTTCTGTCTGGGATCGACTTGGTTTGCACATCAGCGCAAGACAGGTTTCCAACTGCAGGTGTGTAATAGACTGCAGGTGGGTAATAGACTGCAGGTGTGTAATAGACTGCCTTTTGCTACCACTGTCGTCGTCTCATTTTGGTCGAATAAGAAGCGTGAGGGCACATGTGGTTTGTTTAATGAAAGAAACAGTATGTCAGTTGAAGGTACAGAACAAGACCTGTAAAAAAAAAAAAAACTATTTACTTAATTACTGCCAGCAGCAAACTGAGAGCAACGTAAAATAGTGTTAATGCGCCAACCTAGTTTGTCTTTAGTGGGACACTGATATAATACCTTTAGGCGTCTAACAGCACAATTTACACTTGCGAGTTGACAAGCAGGTGGCTGAAAATTAATTGGGACTCTACGGGTGCAGATAGCAACAGTGTCAATGCCTCTGAGAGAGAGAGAAGGAGAGAAAGGGAAGAGAGAGTTAGAGAGATAGAGATGTGTGTCTTAAGTTATCTCTAGCCTGCAGCTTAATGGGAATGTTAAACAGCACTAAACACTTCAAAGTGCGTTTGGTGGAGAGAGAAAGACGTTTGCTGAAAATACCCTATTTCACCCGTCTGGCTGCAATAGAGGTAGTAGATCACCCTATTTTTGGTCTCCTCTCTATATTCCACCTTCCCAGATGTTGCTGAGACAAAAAGACGTAGGAGTGGATTCAATCCATACTGCTGAAGTTCAGCGGTGAAATGTAAAGGTCATTTCCAATTGAGCCGACATACGCAGCGTTTACCGTGACCGCGGTAACATTGCCTTTAACTTTCAATCACGCTGTAGTGTTGATATTCAGTGCCACAGATTTAATCCAGCCCTTACTCTTTTTTTATTTTGTCTTCTTCAGTCATACAGGTGAAGAATCCATGTTCCATTAAAGACTGATTGCCTTGATGTCATTATTGTGACTTTAAAGATGATTGGTTTAGTGCCATTATGGTGACTGAGTGGATGGGGACTGACACTTAGGCTGCGTCCCAAATGACGCGCAATTTTCTATGTGGTGGGCAATTTGTTTGTGGGCTCTGGTCACTATCTATGGTCTTTGGTCAAAGATAGTGGACTATTAAGGGAATAAGGTGCCATTTGGGATGCACTTTTACTGTCAACGTTTTCCCAGACAGCTCATCCATCTGTCGCTGATAACCACATGTTGCAGAGTGATTGGTTATGTGCTCCATACCCCATTAAAGAGAAATCACTGTCAATCAAAAGTACCTGTACACTGACTGACTCCTGTTGGCTCTGTGTTGCAATCTCATCAGTGACAATTCTTCCTCTCTTCTTCATGGACTTAGATTTGATTTAGGTAGTTCATGTAGACCATGTGTTTGCATTAGAATATTCCAAAACATAATTGGTTGAAAGGGGAACAATATCATGTTATATAGTTCCCTTCATGTCATGGGGTAAAATGGCATAATGCTGCATGAAATATGTATTTCAAAAGACATGAGCGACCTTTGAGGGCAAACACAAAGCTTTAACAAGAGAACAAAGAGATGATGTCATACTGTTTTGACCAGAGAGTGATACCCCCGAAGGCCAATATGAGGCCTGAGTCCAGGTCTCTCCACTCTAAAATGAAAGCATCCCATAACTCCATAGACAAAGGGCAGCACTCCCTATGAAAACATCAGTTAATGCTCCGTTCCACTCAGGACCTCTGACTTTTCCTATAGGTCAAGTGTAAACCTGCCAAGAAAAAGGCTTTGAAAATTGGGGGATTGGTGTTTCAATCTGGGGACTGGATAAAATTGCAACTTCACAACATGAAAGGGAAAAAGCAGATGAGATGGACATGTGTCTCGTATATCATTGCCATGCAGATGAATCGTGGTCATCCTCCAGACATTCTGAAGGGACATGGGATATGTCCTAAACGGGACCCTATTCCCTATATAATACACTACTTTTGATCAGATCCCTACGGACCCTGGTCTAAATTAGTGCACTATAAAGGAAATAGGGTGTGGTTTGGGATACAACCCGTTGAATGAGGAAAACAAAAACCTGCCTCGAAGGTCAAGATGAAAATGGAATGTGTTCCCTGTGGTGAGAGTGGGAGTAGGGGCTGTCTTTATGAGCGAGAAATCCTCCTTCCAGGGGGTAACAGCTGTCAAGGGGGGTGAGGGAGGAGAGAGGAGAGGGAGGAGGGGATGAGGTGAGGTGAGGAGTAATAGCGACCCAACCTAAACCCTTCAACTTTTCCTGAAGAAAGCACTTTTTAATTCCAGACTCATCCTTCCTTGGGGAGGGGAATGTTATCAGGCAGCTGATTTTTTTCCTTCCTTTTCTCTCATGTTTTTTTTATTCTCTCTCTCTCTCTCTCTCTCTCTCTCTCTCTCTCTCTCTCTCTCTCTCTCTCTCTCTCTCTCTCACCCTCCAATGCATCTGCCACATGTGATAAGGCATACAAAAGTTACCTTTACAACAGTATTAAAACCATTTTCCCCCGGCGGGATGGAAATTATTATCACCCCTGGCCCACGGTCGCAGGTTAGCAGATAGCTCACCTCCACCTCCATCCTAGCTGCCATATCGGACAGGGTGATTCTTTGAGGCTTAGGGCTGGCTGGGTGGTTGAAGATTAGGTCTGTTGCCTAAACTGCTTAAATACCAAGAAAAAAATGAAAGGTGGGGAGGGAAGAGAAGAAGATAAAAAAGAGGGGGATAAATGAAAAGAGCAGGAGTCCTGACACCCACAATGAGGTGGAGGATGATAAGGGATCCAGTGACAGTTCTTCCTGCCTTTTCCTCTGTCTGGGACTGGGGCACTGCCTGATGTGGCACCGCATTGTCAGGTAAAGGCCACAGTCTGTCTTTGCGAGAAAAGCAGTTCATTTAGACGTTCTATTTCTTATGGTATACCCTGTATTTCTTCAGGTTGTGTCATTGTAACAAGTTTGGTCTGTTGACTGTCATCTCATTTTATTGTCCTATAATTTAACAAAATTATGAGATCAGTTTAAGAGTGTTCCACACTCTATTTGTTCAGAGTTGTTTCATCGCAACAACATTACTCATTTTATTATAATTTAATTTAGCAAAAAAGGATAGCAAGTCATTATGTAAAGGTTTTTATTTGTCTGAAACATTGTTGATTTCATAGCCAACTACAATATTTTCGACAATGCAGTGTTGTTGCCAAATGCCCCTCAGCATCATCTCTGTCTTGTAAAGATTATGATATCTGCAGCAGCCACTGGCATCTCCCCCTCACCTGCCCTTCACACCCCCATATACAGCCAATAAATGGTTTCTCCCTTCACACCCACATCTATACTACAGCCAAGAAATGGTTTCTCCCTTTTACTCATCCATGTACCACCAAGACATGGGGCACACTCCTCAGCTAAGGCAGAGAGGAAGAGAGAGGCTGTTTTTTCATAGTTTCGCCAACCAAGTGAGGATGGATTTTTGTATGGAGTTCAATGAGAGAGTGTCGAATTTGGTCAACAAAAAATGTGTGGCTTATTGTCTAGGTGAGGTTAATTTGATTGAATAGACGTTTCGTAATGTAGTTGTTGTTAGTAGTTGTTAGTAGTTGTTATGAGTGTATTGATTTAAGTAGGACACGCAACATCCCAGCAACAAAAAAAAAAACTATATATCATACTTACCTCGAGATGGCTATGCATATTCATGCTTGAGGCTAGTAGCATAGCATCTCTCTCTCCATTGAATACAGGTGATTGATGTCAACAACCCTCATCGAATATTCAAAACAGGATTACAGTAAGGAGTTGTATCCACCAATCTGAAGAAAGGATAGCCTAGACAGTTCACCGTGCCGCTTTGTGGAAAATGGCTCCCATTGTTAGGGCGGAGAGACATGGGGCAGCAAGTAGCCTAGTGGTTAGAGCCTTGGACTAGTAACCGAAAGGTTGCATGATCAAATCCCTGAGCTGACAAGGTAAAAATCTGCCTCTGAACTAGGCAGTTAAAACTGCTTAAGGCTGAAATCCCGTTAACGGGATCGATTTGACAACAGCCAGTGAAAGTGCAGGGTGCCAAATTCAAATAACAGAAATCGCATAATTAAAATTGCTCAAACATGGGCCTCCTGGGTGGTTAAGGGTGCTGTACTGCAGCGCCAGCTGTGCCACCAGAGACTCTGGGTTCGCGCCCAGGCTCTGTTGTAACCGACCAGGAGGTCCGTGGGGCGGCGCACAATTGGCCTGGCGTCGTCTGGGTTAGGGAGGGTTTGTTAAGAAGCAGTGCGGCTTGGTTGGGTTGTGTATCGGAGGACGCATGACTTTCAACCTTCGTCTCTCCCGAGCCCGTATGGGAGTTGTAGCGATGAGACAAGATAGACGAAATTGGGGAGAAAAAGGGGTAAAATTAAAAATAAATAAAATGTATTGGATACCATGAAATTGGGGAGAAAAAGGGGTAAAAATTCAAATAAATAAAATTTCCTCAAACATACAAGTATTGCACACCATTTTAAAGATAAACTTGTTGTTAATCCCACCACACTGTCCGATTTCAAAAAGGCTTTACGACGAAAGCATATCATGAGATTATGTTAGGTCAGCACCTAGTCACAGAAAAACACAGCCATTTTTTCAGCCAAAGAGAGGAGTCACAAAAAGCAGAAATAGAGATACAATTAATCACTAACCTTTGATGATCTTCATCAAAGGTTAGGACTTCATGTTACACAATACATGTATTTTTTGTTCGATAAAGTTCATATTTATATCCAAAAATCTCAGTTTAAATTGGCGTGTTATGTACAGTAATGTTTTGCTTCCAAAACTCCCGGTGATTTTGCAGAGAGCCAATTTACAGAAATACTCCTCATAAATTTGGATGAAAATACAAGTGTTATACATGGAATTAAAGATATACTTCTCCTTAATGCAACCGCTGTGTCAGATTTTAAAAAGTACAGTGGTCAGAGACCAAAACAAGCCGTACAGATAACCGCCATGTTGTGGAGTCAACAGAAGTCAGAAATGGCATTATAAATAATCACTTACCTTTAATGATCTTCATCGGAATGCACTCCCAGGAATCCCAGTTCCACAATATATGTTTGTTTTGTTCGATAAAGTCCATCATTTATGTCCAAATACCTCCTTTTTGTTCGCACGTTTAGTTCACAAATCCAAATTTACAGGGTGCAGGCACTTAGTTCAGACGAAAGTTCCATTACAGTTCATAGAAACATGTCAAACGATATATAGAATCAATCTTTAGGATGTTTTTATCATAAATCTTCAATAATATTCTGCCATGATCTCTGACTCAAACAGCTCTCCCCCCCTTCACAGTCGAAGCCTGAAACAACGTTCTAAAGACTGTTGACATCTAGTGGAAGTCTTAGGACGTGCAACCGGACCACATTTTACACTGTATATTGGATAGGCAAAGACTTGAAAACCTACAAACCTCAGATTTCCCACTTCCTGGTTGGATTTTTTCTCAGGTTTTTGCCTGCCATATGAGTTCTGTTATACTCACAGACATCATTCAAACAGTTTAAGAAACTTCAGAGTGTTTTCGATCCAAATGTATTAATAATATGCATATCTTAGCTTCTGGGCCTGACTAGCAGGCAGTTTACTCTGGGAACCTTATTCATGCAAGCTACTCAATACTGCCCCACAGCCATAAGAAGTTAACCCACTGTTCCAAGGTCATCATTGAAAAACAGAATTTGTTCTTCATTGACTTGCCTAGTTAAATAAAGGTAAAATATCAATCTTTGAGTTTGTCTCCACCACCTAGCTCACGCAGAAAAGTTTCTCAATGAACAAAGAAATGTTTGGTGAAAAGAGGGGTTGAGCACTGGGATTTATGCTAATTCTCTCCATCTACATGGGAGGTGTGGATTGCAGGCTATTACCAAATGCAATGCGGTCAGATGCTAGAAGCAACATTAGCCTAGCCATTAGCCCAAACAAAGAACCATGTTTCCATGATCCAGGTATACTTATGTGAGTGAGTATTTTAATGACATTTCATATGATTCAATACATATTAACAAAGTGTGCTCCATTTAAAGTAGAATGCAATAATTAACTTTACTACATTACACAAAACATTTTATAATTTTGAGACTACAGCAAATAGGTTGTTTGCTATGTTAATAAACAACTGGTTGTCAACAGCCTTGTGGCTATTGTAGTCTTTTGAGTGTAGAAAAACAGGGATCTCTAAAGTTGTCCCAGGTGAGGCAGGCAGCATGCAAGGGAGGGCCAACGGTACCTAGTTGGTCTAGAGAACTCACCAATGGTCTCTCCCTTCATAACCCATCTATACTACAGCCAAGAGATGGTTTCTTCCATTCAGTCCCCATGCACAGCTAAGAGATGGATTCTCCCATTCAGTCCCCATTCACAGTCAAGAGATGGTTTATCCCATTCAGTCCCCATGTACAGCCAAGAGATTGTTTCTCCCATTCAGTCCCCATGTACAGCCAAGAGATTGTTTCTCACATTCAGTCCCCATGCACAGCTAAGAGATGGATTCTCCCATTCAGTCCCCATGCACAGCCAAGAGATGGTTTATCCCATTCAGTCCCCATGTACAGCCAAGAGATTGTTTCTCCCATTCAGTCCCCATGCACAGCCAAGACATGGTTTATCCCATTCAGTCCCCATGTACAGCCAAGAGATTGTTTCTCCCATTCAGTCCCAATGTACAGCCAAGAGATGGTTTATCCCATTCAGTCCCCATGTACAGCCAAGAGATTGTTTCTCCCATTCAGTCCCAATGTACAGCCAAGAGATGGTTTATCCCATTCAGTCCCCATGTACAGCCAAGAGATTGTTTCTCCCATTCAGTCCCAATGCACAGCCAAGAGATGGTTTATCCCATTCAGTCCCCATGTACAGCCAAGAGATTGTTTCTCCCATTCAGTCCCAATGTACAGCCAAGAGATGGTTTATCCCATTCAGTCCCCATGTACAGCCAAGAGATGGTTTATCCCATTCAGTCCCCATGTACAGCCAAGAGATGGTTTATCCCATTCAGTCCCCATGTGTACCCATTCAGCCCCATGTACAGATGGTTTCTCCCATTCAGTCCCCATGTACAGCCAAGAGATGGTTTATCCCATTCAGTCCCCATGTACAGCCAAGAGATGGTTTCTCCCATTCAGTCCCCATGTACAGCCAAGAGATGGTTTATCCCATTCAGTCCCCATGTACAGCCAAGAGATGGTTTATCCCATTCAGTCCCCATGTACAGCCAAGAGATGGTTTATCCCATTCAGTCCCCATGTACAGCCAAGAGATGGTTTATCCCATTCCTCCTTTGTACCCAAACAGTTGAGTGTTGACAGGTTTAGTTGTAGGGGTTAAAGTGGAACTGACAGCGTTTTAAATATTTTGCAGATATGAAACTAACAATCAAAATAGCAGTAAAAAATATAAAATTCCCAGTTTATGCTACAAAACCAACTTTATAAGAGGTTTTAAAAATAGGTTCTGTTTGACTCAACATTTGATGACGTACGCTAAGGCATTGTTGGCAGAATAGATGTATGCCGTTAGAATTCCCCAACACATTTCTTAGTCCAAAAAATATTGCTATCAGGTTGTAAATGACAGCTGGCCTGGAACATTGTTTGCTGCCTCTATACAGGATGCACTGTTTCAGTATCAATGACTGAATATTTTTGACGATTGTAACTAAGGCTGGGAATGTCAATACAATCAAACTAGCAAGGGCAATGATCACAAGTCAGTCATATTGTGGCTAATAGGCTAGTGTATCTACAGTGCCTTGTGAAAGTATTCGGCCCCCTTGACCTTTTGCCACATTTCAGGCTTCAAACATAAAGATATAAAACTGTATTTCTTTGTGAAGAATCAACAACAAGTGGGACACAATCATGAAGTGGAACGACATTTATTGGATATTTCAAACTTTTTTAACAAATCAAAAACTGAAAAATTGGGCATGCAAAATTATTCAGCCCCTTTACTTTCAGTGCAGCAAACTCTCTCTAGAAGTTCAGTGAGGATCTCTGAATGATCCAATGTTGACCTAAATGACTAATGATGATAAATACAATCCACCTGTGTGTAATCAAGTCTCTGTATAAATGCACCTGCACTGTGATAGTCTCAGTGGTCCGTTAAAAGCGCAGAGAGCATCATGAAGAACAAGGAACACACCAGGCAGGTCCGAGATACTGTTGTGAAGAAGTTTAAAGCCGGATTTGGATACAAAAAGATTTCCCAGAGGCTCTGGGAAAGAGGCTCTGGCGCCTCTGGGCTGAGGGGCTCTGGCGCCTCTGGGCTGAGGGGCTCTGGCGGCCCCTGGCTGACTGGCGGCACTGGCGGCCCCTGGCTGACTGGCGGCACTGGCGGCCCCTGGCTGACTGGCGGCACTGACGGCCCCTGGCTGACTGGCGGCCCCTGGCTGACTGGCTGCACTGGCGGCCCCTGGCTGACTGGCGGCACTGGCGGCCCCTGGCTGACTGGCGGCCCCTGGCTGACTGGCGGCACTGGCGGCTCCTTGCAGACGGGCGGCACTGGCGGCTCTGGGCAGACGGGCGGCTCAGGCGGCGCTGGGCAGGCGCGCGGCTCAGGCGGTGCTGGGCAGACGGGTGGCTCAGGCGGCGCTGGGCAGACGGGTAGCTCAGATGGCGCTGGGCAGACGGGTAGCTCAGATGGCACTGGGCAGACGGGAAGCTCTGGCAACGCTGGAGAGGAAGTCTCTGACAGCGCTGGACTGGGGAGCTCTGGCGCCTCTGGAATGAGGGGCGGGAGCTCTGGTAGCGCCGAACAGGAGGGAGACTCCGGCTGCGCAGGAGAGGAGGAAGGCTCTAGCAGTGCCGGAGAGGCGGGATACTCCGGCAGCGCTGGAGAGGAGGAAGGCTCCGGCAGCGCTGGACAGGCGAGGCGCACTGTAGGCCTGATACGTGGTGCTGGCACTGGTGGTACATGGGCCGAGGACACGCACAGGAAGCCTGGTGCGGGGAGCTGCCACCGGAGGGCTGGTGTGTGGAGGTGGTACTGGATAGACCGGACCGTGCAGGCGCACTGGAGCTCTTGAGCACAGAGCCTGCCCAACCTTACCCGGTTGAATGCTCCCGGTCGCCCTGCCAATGCAGCGAGGTGGAATAGCCTGCACTGGGCTATGCAGGTGAACCGGGGACACCGTGCGCAAGTCTGGTGCCATGTAAGCCGGCCCAAGGAGACGCACTGGAGACCAGCTGCGTAGAGCCGGCTTCATGGCACTTGGCTCGATGCCCACTCTAGCCCGGCTGATACGAGGAACTGGTATGTACCGCACCGGGCTATGCACCCGCACTGGGGACACCGTGTGCTCCACCGCATAACACGGTGCCTGCCCGGTCTCTCTCGCCCCCCGGTAAGCACAGGAAGTTGGCTCAGGTCTCCTACCTGGCTTTGCCACACTTCCTGTGTGCCTCCCCCAACAAATCTTTGGGGCTGACTCTCGGGCTTCCTACCGCGCCGCCGTGCTTGTCTCTCCAACTCCATTCTCCTATACCCCTCTTCACACACCCTGACCAACCAAAACATAGAAACATACAAAGCAAACTATGGTCAGGGTGCGACAGTGTCATTGTAACGGAATTCTTCGTCCTCTGACGAGGAGTATGAAATGTCGGACCAATGCGCAGCGTGGTATGTGTTCATGATGATTTATTTGACTGAACACTGAAAATACAAAATAACAACGTGAAAATAAACGAAAACCAAAACAGTCCTGTAAGGTGCGAAAAACACTAAAAACAGAAAATAATCACCCACCAAAACACAGGTGGGAGAAGGCTATCTAAGTATGATTCTCAATCAGACAACGAACGACACCTGCCTCTGATTGAGAACCATACCAGTCCAAACACATAAACACACAAAAAAAAGAACATAGACTACCCACCCCAACTCACGCCCTGACCATACTAAGACAAAGACATAACAAAGGTCAGAACGTGACAGTCATATTCTCCTGGGGGTGTGTATGAACAGATTTGTATAAGATTATTTTTTTTGCTCAAATGCTGTCAGTTCCACTTTAAGGTTAAACAGTGTTTTGAACAAATCAAAATCAGATCCAATTTTATTTGTCACATGCAGCAAATAGAACCTTAACGTGAAATGCTTACTTACTACAAGCCCCTAATCAACAATGCAGTTCAAGAAATAGAGTTAAGAAAATATTTACTATATTAATTAAAGTAAAAAAATCGAATTAAATGTAACACAATAAAATAACAATAATGAGGCGATATATAGGGGGGTACCGGTACTGGGTCAATGTGCGGGGATACAGGTTAGTCAAGATCATTTGTACATGTAGGTAGGGGTAAAGTGTCTATGCATAGATGATAAACAGCGAGTAGCAGCCGTGTAAAAACAAAGGGGGGATGTAAATAGTCTGGGTGGCCATTTGATTAATTGTTCAGCAGTCTTATGGCTTCGAGGTAGAAGCTGTTAAGGAGCCTTTTGGATCTAGACTTGGCTCTCCGATACCACTTGCCATGCGGTAGCAGAGAGAACTGTCTATGAATTGGGTGAGTCTTTGACAATTTTTTGGCCCTTCCTCTGGCACCGCTTAGCATATAGGTCCTGGATGCTGGATGGGTACTGGGCCGTACGCAGTACCCTCTGTAGCGTCTTATTGTCGGATGCCGAGCAGTTGCCATACCAGGTGGTGATGCAACCGGTCAGGATGCTCTCGATGGTGCAGCTGTATAACTTTTCCAGAATCTGGGGACCCATGCCAAATCCTTTTAGTCTCCTGAGTGGGAAAAGGTGTTGTCGTGCACTCTTCACCACTGTGGTGTGTTTGGACCATGATAGTTTGTTGGTGATGTGGACACCAAGGAACTTGAAAATCTCGACGTCCTCCACTACAGCCCTGGGGCATGTTCAGCCCTCCTTTTCCTGTAGTCCACGATCAGCTCCTTTGTCTTGCTCACACTGAGAGAGAGGTTGTTGTCCTGGCACCACACTGTAAGGTCTCTGACCTTCTCCCTATAGGCTGTCTCATCGTTGTCGGAAATCAGGCCTACCACTGTTGTATCGTCAGCTAATTTAATTATGGTGTTGGAGTCGTACTTGGCCACGCAGTCGTGGGTGAACAGGGAGTACAGGAGGGGACTAAGAACGCACCCCTGAGGGGCCCCCGTGTTGAGGATCAACATGGCAGATGTGTTGTTGCCTACCCTTACCACCTGGGGGTGGCCTTTCAGGAAGTCCAGGATCCAGTTGCAGAGGAAGGTGTATAGTCCCAGGGTCCTTAGATTAGTGATGAACTTTGTGGGCACTATGGTGTTGAGAAAGGTGCAATGTGGAGTACGATTGAGATTGCGTCATCTGTGGATCTGTTGGGGTGGTATGTGAATTGGAGTTGGTCTAGAGTTTCCGGGATGATGGTGTTGATGTGAGCCATGACCAGCCTTTCAAAGCACTTCATGGCTATCTACATGAGTGCTACGGGGCAGTAGTCATTTAGGCAGGTTACCTTCGCTTTCTTGGGCACAGGGGCTTTGATGATGTGCTTGAAACATGTAGGTATTACAGACTCGGTCAGGGAGAGGTTGAAAGAGACACTTGCCAGTTGGTCTACACATGCTCTAAGTACACATCCTGTTAATCCATCTGGCCCCGCGGACTTGTGAATGTTGACCTGTTTAAAGGTCTTGCTCACATTGGCTATGGAGAACGTGATCACTGGGCAGCTCGCGGCTGGGTTTTCCTTTGTAGTCCGTAATATCTTGCAAGCCCTGCCACATCAGACGAGTGTCAGAGCCAGTGCAGTAGGAATCAGTCTTAGTCCTGTATTGAAACTTTGCCTGTTTAATGGTTCGTCTGAGGGCATAGCAGAATTTCTTATAGGTGTCCGGATTAGTGTCCCGCTCCTTGAAAGCAGTAGCTCTAGCCTTTAGCTCGGTGCAGATGTTGCCTGTAATCCATGTCTTCTGGTTGGGATACGTACGTACGGTCACTGTGGGGACGTCGTCGTTGACGCACTTGGTGAAGATGCTGGTGACTGAAGTGGTATTCTCCTCGATGCTATTGGATGAATCCTGGAACATATTCCAGTCTTTGCTTGCAAAATAGTCCTGTAGTGTAGCATCGGCGTCATCTGACAACTTTTGTATTGAGCAAGTCACATGTAATTGCTGCTTTAGTTGTTGCTTGTAAGCAGGAATCAGGAGGTAGAATTATGGTAAGATTTGCCAAATGGAGGGTGAGGGAGAGCATTGTATGCGTCTCTGTGTGTGGAGTAAAGGTAGTCTAGAGTTTTACGTCCTCTGGTTGCACATGTGACATGCTGGTAGAAATGAGGTAAAGCGGATTTAAGTTTCCTAGCATTAAAATCCCCGGCCACTAGGAGCTCCACTTCTGGAAGAGCATTTTCTTGTTTGCTTATGGCCTTATACAGCACGTTGAGTTCAGTCTTGGTGCCAGCATCGGTTTGTGGTGGTAAATAAATGGCTACAAAAAATATAGATGAAAACTCTCTTGGTAGTGTGGTCTACAGCTTATCATGAGGTCCTCTACCTCAGGCGAGCAATACTTCGAGTCTTTCTTAATATTAGACTTTGCACACCAGCTGTTATTAACAAATATACCCCCCCCCCACCCCCCACCCCATCTTACTAGACGTCGATGCTTGGTCCTGCCGATGCATGGAAAACCCAGCCAACTGTATATTATCTGTGTTGTCGTTCAGCCAAGACTCTGTGAAACATAAGATATAACAGTTTTAGAAGTCCCGTTGGTAGGATTCTCTCGAACGGAGATCATCCAATTTATTTTCCAGTGATTGCATGTTGGGTTACCCACTCACTGGCGAATTCTCACAAGGCACCCAGCACTCAGCCCCCTGTATTTCCATCTTTTCTTTACACGAATTACAGGGATTTGGGCCTTGTCTCGGAGAAGCAGTATATCCTTCATGTCGGATTCATTAAAGACAAAATCTTCATCCAGTTCGAGGTGAGTAATCGCTGTTCTTATATCAAGTAAAGCTCTTTTTGGTCATAAGAGACGGTAGTAGCAACGTTACTAACAAAGAAAGTTACAAACAATGTGGAAAAATACACAAAATAGCACAGTTGGTTAGAGGCCTTAAAATGGCAGCCATCCCCTCTGGCGCCGTTACCACTAATATTGGCGAATGCGTTCTACAAAGGATAACATCTTTGTAAAACAATACAAGCCCCATTAATTGTTAAAATACCAACTGTTTGATAGGAAATCAACTGATTACAGAATTTGAAAACATACACACTGGTATTATTAATAACTGCGACAAAGACAAAGTGCTTGTGATTGTTGACAGAGAAATGACATGCTAATTAACACTATTGAAGGTAGAAACAACCTGATTGCTTTCTATTCACCTTGAACATTGCCATTCTAACAGTCTGCAAACTGAGTCTGACACATTTATTCAGATGATGATGAAAAGATGGAGCCTGAAAAACAAAAACACATTTAATTTAATTGGTCTTTGAGAATTTCTCCTTTTAATTGACCTTAATTTTTCTTTACAACATAATTACAGACGTATTTACTTTGACTTGAATCAGCCAGACACTACTGCATCCCGAATGACACCCTATTCCCTATATAGTGCTCTACTTTTGAACAAAGCCCTATGGGCCCTGGTCAAAAGTGGTGCACTATGTAGGGAATAGGGCGTAATTTGGGACGTAGACTCTGTCTATTTAAGGTTGCTGACCTTGCAATCTGCATAAGGAATTAAACAGGTGATAAAGTGGAGCTTACACCAGTTTAATTACCAATTATCACCAGATATAACCTGGCAAACAAGTCATGTGGGAGTGGTGAAGGTATAGCGTTAATAAGCCCAACAGGGATGTATAAAGGTTAAAGTAATGAAACACACCTGTCTGTCTGTCTGCCTGTCTGTCTGTCCGTCCTTTGAATTGTGAATTCACTCATGCCGCACAGGCGGCACCATGGATGTGTCCCAAATGGAACCGTGTGTACTTTACAGGGCACTACTTTTGAGCAGGACACATACGGCACTATAGAGGGAATGGGGTGGCATTTGGCGGTCACGTGTGTTACGGAGCAGAGGTTCACTAGTTTGAGCCCAGTATGAGGCAGTCGAACAGTGGAGGAAGCCAAGCTGCAAGCAGCAGACTGACCCCCATTACACTCAGTCATGTTACATACAGTAGTAACAAGTGTCTGCTAAGTACCCTATACTTTTCAATGACAACAAAAACAAATTGTATTTGATGTTGTATACTCAAATTAAAAAGGGACCTTGATTTAAAATAATAATCTTGATCACTGCTGAAGTAGGTTTAATCAATCATATGGACTGAATGTAACTTGATACTAGCAGGTGAGGTTTGAGGCCGTTTGGCTTGACCCAATTGCCAAAACTCAGAAGTAGAACCTGCATCTCCAATGGCCAAGTCACTTCAGTAGCTCTTTATCCATCCTTTTTACTGTAGTGATTCACAGAGGGGATTAGTTCTATTCAGCATGCACATAAGTGCCTTCTGAGATATTTTTACTCCAGCATTTATTGAGTAATGTCCACACCACAAACATCTGTCATTTCTGCTTCCAATAAGCTGCTTTCGAAATGCTATTTGCGAACTGAAACTACATTATTAACCAAAGGTCCTTTTTTTCTAGGTAGCAGGCTCTTACAAAAACAATGTTCATATCCAGGGATTTTGATGGATTAGTGAATTGTTTAACATCATGGACCACAGTCATAGAATTAGATTTATTTGATCCAAGGCCAAAGTTAGTTTTTTCCCCTGGAGTTTCCCTGGATGCGGGTCGCAGTGAGACCTTTCTCCATCCTCCAACAACCCTAACCTGGAAGGTTCCCAACACCCCTTTGATCATTTCCAGTACACAATGCCTGCTTTAAAAATAAAAAAAAAGTGGGATGAATCAAAGCCTAGTGAACATCTTCTGAATTTCTATGTGGCGTGTATAAGGCCTGTATGAAGTCTGGTTCAGTATGATGCCTTTATTAAGTTTTGATCAGTTTGAAGCCTGTATGAACTTTTGTATTAATTCAGCCATGTTTCCTTCATCCTTCGCCATGCCCCAGTTTCCAGCAGCAGGGAGCAAGCCAGACATGTTTTATTGAGGGAACATAAACTAGATCCGTAACATAACATGCTCTCAGGACGAATTGAAGGCCTCATAGGTGTTTTAAAGCTTCCGTTCCCCCTGCGTTCTACCCCCAGGGGTGTTGTGTTTGTGCTTGGGAGTTATGAGGAATTTTCGAGTAATGAAAAAACAAAAAAACAATGTGATCTTTGCCTGCAGTAGCTTGCTGGCTCCCTGGGGAGAGCAAGACAACTTATGATTGAGGCCTTTCAATAAGGGAGCTTATTATTAATCCTCTCACTGCAGTCACACATGTTAGCTTGGTGTTGTTGGTCGCTTTTCTTTCTACGAAATGTTATGTTTTATCTCAAAAGTCTGTATCCCGTAGTTACACACACACACACACACACACACAACACTGAAATGTTTTTCTTCTCCCATCAAGAGCTTCAGCAATTAAAGCTAGGCACAGCACAAAATGGTTTAGCAAGCAGGAGCTAATGTGAGCCTTAATTCAATCATTTGATTTCGGGGAACAGCTTTAATTGAATTTGGAGGCCTATTTTAATGAAAATGGGAGGAATCAATGCCTGACTAAATGTTGGTCTTGAATCACTCCACATGTTTTCAGAGAACCCTATGTAAATATCCCATATATTGACACAGGTGTAAGCGTAGTCATCACAGTTTCAAAACCCATCTGTAGTTTACACTCTTATTCTTGTTTGCAGTTTGTTATTCTTTGTTGTGAAAGAGGTCTCCTGAGATCAACTTAATCTAGTCCCTGCCCAAAAATGGTGTTTATCCATTATAATCAACTGATGGGTGTGCCAATGATAGCATTATTTATTTACAGTGTTTACACTAGACGGCCCACATAGAGGTCAAATCATGCTCAGATCATGGCCTACACTGTTACCACATGCCTCAGACTCTCTGCAAGGCAAGCAGCCAGACGTGCAGCAAGAGAAAGCTACTTATCTATCAAGTTTAACACCATAGGCCTAAAACTGTGGTGGTGCCACACTGCATTTTAAGTTTGGTCTCCTGGTTGAAATCTCTGTTGATCCAAAAAATAGAGATATTTTGACTCTTTGAGGGAATTCCCTCACTCCAACGAAATCCAGATTCTGGATTACCTACATGCAGGAAGAAAATCCAAATTATATTGATTGATGCCAAAATCAATTGCCAACGGATTGTCTGAGATTACATTTCATTTCAGTCCTCAACATCAGAGAGGAAGTGAAGTGGTCCTGCATATTCTCGTGGTACGCGCCAACAGTTAATCCCATAATTTCCTGTGATTCCAATAGTCACCAGATGACACTTGACCAGAGAACAGATGTTGCAGGAAGTAAGTCATTTATAACATGCACAATCCAACATACACTGATCAGGAGCACATTTCTACCACAATTCATCTTTGGATATGAAATCGGATCAAACATCAAAAGCACGTCTTATTCTGTGGAAAAGGCCAATAATTTTTTTGGACTTCGTAGTGTTTACAGTGGGGCAAAAAAGTATTTAGTCAGCCACCAATTGTGCAAGTTCTTCCACTTAAAAAGATGAGAGAGAGGCCTTTAATTTTCATCATAGGTACAATTCAACTATGACAGACAAAATTAGAAAAAAAATCCAGAAAATCACATTGTAGGATTTTTTATGAATTTATTTGCAAATTATGGTGGAAAATAAGTATTTGGTCACCTACAAACAAGCAAGATTTCTGTCTCTCACAGACCTGTAACTTCTTCTTTTAGAGGCTCCTCTGTCCTTCACTCGTTACCTGTATTAATGGTACCTGTTTGAACTTGTTATCAGTATAAAAGACACCTGTCCACAACCTCAAACAGTCACACTCCAAACTCCACTATGGCCAAGACCAAAGAGCTGTCAAAGGACACCAGAAACAAAAACATACAAGACCACTGATAATCTCCCTCGATCTGGGGCTCCACGCAAGATCTCACCCCGTGTGGTCAAAATGATCACAAGAAGGGTGAGCAAAAATCCCAGAACCACACGGGGGGGACCTAGTGAATGACCTGCAGAGAGCTGGGACCAAAGTAACAAAGCCTACCATCAGTAACACACTACGCCGCCAGGGACTCAAACCCTGCAGTTCCAGACGTGTCCCCCTGCTTAAGCCAGTACATGTCCAGGCCCATCTGAAGTTTGCTAGAGAGCATTTGGATGAACCAGAAGAAGATTGGGAGAATGCCATATGGTCAGATGAAACCAAAATATAACTTTTTGGTAAAAACTCAACTCGTTGTGTTTGGAGGACAAAGAATGCTGAGTTGCATCCAAAGAACACCATACCTACTGTGAAGCATGGGGGTGGAAACATCATGCTTTGAGGCTGTTTTTCTGCAAAGGGACCAGGAAGACTGATCCGTGTAAAGGAAAGAATGAATGGGATTTATCGTGAGATTTTGAGTGAAAACCTCCTTCCATCAGCAAGGGCATTGAAGATGAAACGTGTCTTTCAGCATGACAATGATCCCAAACACACCGCCCAGGCAATGAAGGAGTGGCTTCGTAAGAAGCATTTCAAGGTCCTGGAGTGGCCTAGCCAGTCTCCAGATCTCAACCCCATAGAAAATCTTTGGAGGGAGTTGAATGTCCGTGTTGCCCAGCAACAGCCCCAAAACATCACTGCTCTAGAGGAGATCTGCATGGAGGAATGGACAAAATACCAGCAACAGTGTGTGAAAACCTTGTGAAGACTTAAGAAAACTAGGCCTTTAAGGAAGCACATTTTTTGACAATCTGGTACCAGGTTGGTTTCTGCCTGTTCTGGATTGAAGCACAAGTTGTTATAGTGTATTTTGGAGGTCAACTTCTGAGGCGAAATGTGTTTCGTTCAATGGCCAAGCCTTGAGGAGGAAAGTTGAACAGACCTACCCAGACCAGGGGCAATTCAGATCATATTCCTTAATTACACTGACACACTCCAGAATCACAGCTAATCAAAGCTGCCAAGTTAGCCCGATCCCAGATCTGTTTGTGTTGTATAGCCAATACCAACATTAGGGCATAGATAGATAGATAGATAGATAGATAGATAGATAGATAGATAGATACATAGATACATAGATACATAGATACATAGATTCACTACATGACTAAACGTATGTGGACACCTGCTCATCGAACATCTCATTCCAAAATCATGGGAATTAATATGGAGTTGGTCCCCCATTTTCTGCTATAACAGCCTCCACTCTTTTGGGAAGGCTTTCCACTAGATGTTGGAACTTTGCTGTGGGGACATTCGGCAACAAGAGCATTAGTGAGGTCGGGCACTGATTTTGGGTGATTCGGCCTGGCTCGCAGTTGGCATTCCAATTCATCCCAAAGGTGTTCGATAGGGTTGAAGTTAGGGCTCTGTGCAGGCAAGTCAAGGTCTTCCACACCGATCTCGACAAACCATTTCTGTATGGACCTCGCTTTGTGCACGGGGGCATTGTCAGGCTGAAACAGAAAAGGGCCTTCCCTAAACTGTTCCCACAAATTGGATGTAGTCTATCACAGTTCCATCCGTTTTGTCACCAAAGCCCTATATACTACCCACCACTCCGACCTGTAGGCCCTCGCTTCATATTCGTCGCCAAACCCACTGGCTCCAGGTCATCTATAAGTCTTTTCTAGGTAAAGCCCCTCCTTATCTCAGCTCACTGGTCACCATAGCAACACCCACCCGTAGCACATTCTCCAGCAGGTATATTTCACTGGCCATCCCCAAAGCCAATTCCTCCCTTGGCTGCCTTTCCTTCCAGTTCTCTGCTGCCAATGACTGGAATGAATTGCAAAAATCACTGATGTTGGAGTCTTATATCTCCCTCACTAACTTTAAGCATCAGCTTATCAGAGCAGATTACCGATCATTGCACCTGTACACAGCCCATCTGTAAATAGCCCACCCAACTACCTCATCCCCATATTGTTATTTTTTTCTCCTTTGGACCCCAAATCTCTACTTTCACATTATCATCTGCACATCTATCACTCCAGTGTTTAATTGCTAAATTGTAATTATTCCACCTCTACGGCCTATTTATTTCCTTACCTCCCTAATCTTACCTCATGTGCACACACTGTATATAGATTTTTTTCTATTGCGTTATTGACTGTACGTTTGTTTATCCCATATGTAATTCTGTGTTGTTTGTGTCGCACTGCTTTGCTTTATCTTGGCCAGGTCGCAGTTGTAAATGAGAACTTGTTCTCAACCAGGCCTACCTGGTTAAATAAAGGTCAAATAACTTTTTTTATAATAATAAAAAATAATAATAATAAGTTGGAAACAGAATCGTCTACAATGCCATTGTATGCTGTCGCGTTAAGATTTCCCTTTACTGGAACTAAGGGGCCGAGCCTAAACCAGACCATTATTCCTCCTCCACCAAACATGAGTTGGCACTATGCATTGGGGCAGGTAGCATTCTCCTTGGATCCACCATAGCCAGATTTCTCCATCAGACTGTCAGATGGTGAAGCAGGATTCATCACTCCAGTTAACGCGTTTCCACTGCTCCAGAGTCCAATGGCTCTACACCACTCCAGTTAACAAGTTTCCACTGCTCCAGAGTCCAATGGCTCTACATCACTCCAGTTAACGCGTTTCCACTGCTCCAGAGTCCAATGGCTCTACACCACTCCAGTTAACGCGATTCCACTGCTCCAGAGTCCAATGGCTCTACATCACTCCAGTTAACGCGTTTCCACTGCTCCAGAGTCCAATGGCTCTACACCACTCCAGTTAACGCGTTTCCACTGCTCCAGAGTCCAATGGCTCTACACCACTCCAGTTAACGCGTTTCCACTGCTCCAGAGTCCAATGGCTCTACACCACTCCAGTTAACGCGTTTCCACTGCTCCAGAGTCCAATGGCTCTACACCACTCCAGTTAACAAGTTTCCACTGCTCCAGAGTCCAATGGCTCTACACCACTCCAGTTAACAAGTTTCCACTGCTTTCCACTGCTCCAGAGTCCAATGGCTCTACACCACTCCAGTTAACGCGATTCCACTGCTCCAGAGTTTCCACTGCTCCAGAGTCCAATGGCTCTACACCACTCCAGTTAACGCGTTTCCACTGCTCCAGAGTCCAATGGCTCTACACCACTCCAGTTAACGCGTTTCCACTGCTCCAGAGTCCAATGGCTCTACACCACTCCAGTTAACAAGTTTCCACTGCTCCAGAGTCCAATGGCTCTACACCACTCCAGTTAACGCGTTTCCACTGCTCCAGAGTCCAATGGCTCTACACTACTCCAGTTAACGCGTTTCCACTGCTCCAGAGTCCAATGGCTCTACACCACTCCAGTTAACGCGTTTCCACTGCTCCAGAGTCCAATGGCTCTACACCACTCCAGTTAACGCGTTTCCACTGCTCCAGAGTCCAATGGCTCTACACCACTCCAGTTAACGCGTTTCCACTGCTCCAGAGTCCAATGGCTCTACACCACTCCAGTTAACGCGTTTCCACTGCTCCAGAGTCCAATGGCTCTACACCACTCCAGTTAACGCGTTTCCACTGCTCCAGAGTCCAATGGCTCTACACCTCTCCAGCCGACGTTGGCATTGCGCATGGTGATCTTAGGCTTGCGTGTGGCTGCTGGGCCGTGGAATTGACTTTTTTGTAAAGGTGTCATCCTATGACAGTGCCACGTTGAAAGTCCTTGAGCTCTTCAGTGAGGCCATTCTACTGCCAATGTTTGTCTTTGAAGATTGCATGGCTGTGTGCTCGATTTTATACACCAGTCAGCAATGGGTGGGGTTGAAATATCTGAATCCACTAATTTGAAGGGGTGTACACATACTTTTGTATATATAATGTACTTTGCACAATTCTAAAAGCATTGGATTGGTCAAGGCACACTTTGGGAGGAAGTGGAGCTAATTGGGACTTAGCCAGGGACTTTGGACAACTCACCTTTCTTACCTGCCATAGGTTGTTGTAGTATAAAAAGTACTGGTTGCTGTTTCTGAGCCAGGAGCCTGCTGAGAAGTGCAAGCGCCTAGCAAAATGTTCAGCTGTCTGAGCTTTGAGAAACAGTGAGATCACACAGAGCATGAAAGGTTCATGCTCTCAGCATACAGATGGCAGTGCCAATGCAGGTATGGTTGGAAATAACAGTAAATGTATAATTCTCTCTTAGGATGTGACAAAAGAAAGTGTTAGCTACCTTGCCACCACCTGCAACGTCTGGCACCTCTATCGTCTTTGCCAATTAAAAGACAGAAAAAGTGGGCAAGCCTTCCGGGCTCTCGTTTGCACAATGTTCGTTTGCATAAAATAGGACCATCTGTTCTGAAAACATTTTTTTTACTGTGACTTGAATGTGTTAATGCTGTGAAGCTGGGTTTGTATGCCAATCGATTTCCTTTTTTGGGCTTTTGGCTAACGCACTCATACTGTAGCTCTATCGCAGTGTACATCCACTTTAGATGAAAAAATGGTCCCGTGAAGCTCAGTTGGTAGAGCATGGGGCTTGCAATGCCAGGGTTGTGGGCTTGATTCCCATGGGGGACCCGTATGAAGAAGTATAAACCTGCATCACCTGCTCTGGATAAGAGTATCTGCTGAAATGTAAATGTCTAATTCTGATTACACTACTCTATGGTCCTTCCCTGTCTGTATTACATCAATAAACCAAATAGCCAGGCATCTAAAATCACATCATTAATGGCACTTTCCACACTGAGAATCCCCTGGCACGAGCCAGAGTTTACATATGTTTATGCTGAGTGCATTTGTTTTCATTGGCACTGGTGGACACACACGCACAAACACAAGCACACACACTGTTCAGGGGGTAAGGCCACTGCAGGGGCTAGAGAGTTTACACTACCCGTGTCTGGCATTGATGCATGCGTTTGAGAACAGCCAGCGTGCGGCGTTAAGGGGATGATGGATTAACAGCAAATGAGACATTTTTACAAATGCTGCCTGGACCCTGAGCTGAGCGCTTTCAGAGTGGCTGTGTCTTTGTGCGAGCTGATGACCACTCAGCAAGCAGCCAGTAGCCCATCACCATGTTTGCCTCTGGAGCAGCCCACTAGCCCCCCGTTCAAACTGTAAGCCTCCCTGCCAGGGATCACAACAGATGGTGAACATGTGGACTGAACACGCCAATGAATCTTCAGTGATTTCTGTATGCACCCACATACAGTCAGGTCCAAAATGATTGGCACCCTTGATAAAGATGAGCAACAAAGAGTGTACCCTCTGGTCACACACTGGTTGAATCAGCGTTGTTTCAATGCAATTTGTCAATGTATTGTGACGTGGAATCTACTTGGAAAATACATTGGATCTTTGAAAAACAGTAATCAACTGTTGTTTTGATGGTGACATTTCAACCATAGCATTATGCAATCATTGTCACCAAGTTTTAACATAGACAAACCTTTTAAAAAATATGCTACATTTGTACCTTTAAAATTATCAGTAAAACTATCAGCAAAAACTATAGCCTGGGCATCACCTCCTACTGGAGAATTGATATACAGCTACCCTTTAGTCTCTCATCCAGGGTTTTAACCAAGCACTGCTTAGGGCTGTGATATTTGTCACTGAGTATTACCAATGTGCTTCAAGGAAAAGAATGTCGAGAGATCTCCACTTAAAACTAAAGAGATCCATTCCAAAGGGTAGGTTTCACAGAGCAAATGACTTGTAACCATACTTTATCACTCATATTTCATAATGCTAATTAGAATTATATAGCATTTGCAAAGTCATCAACAGCTATTGTTTTAATTCAACCCAAATGGATATGTCTTTGGTTGTCGGCGCAACCAATTGATCAACATTTGAAGGAGTATCTTCTGCTTGGATAGTTCCATCTGTGCCACTGACTTAGTCTGTGTCACGCCCTTATCTGTTTCACCTGTTCCTGTGATTGTCTCCACGCCCATCCAGGTGTCGCCGATCTCCCCCAGTGTATTTATCCCTGTGTTTCCTGTCTCTCTGTGCCAGTTCGTCTTCCATGTTTAAGTTAAGACAAACAGCGTGATGTCCCGGTACTCCTTTTGCTGTTCTCCTTTTTCTAGTCCTCCCGGATTTGACCCTTACTGTTCTCTGGACTTTGTACCCTCCTGCCTGACCATTCTGCCTCCCTGACCATTCTGCCTGCCTGTCTGACCATTCTGCCTGCCTGTCTGACCATTCTGCCTGCCTGACCATTCTGCCTCCCTGACCATTCTGCCTGCCTGACCATTCTGCCTGCCTGTCTGACCATTCTGCCTGCCTGACCATTCTGCCTGCCTGACCATTCTGCCTGCCTGACCATTCTGCCTGCCTGACCATTCTGCCTGCCTTGACCTGCCTGACCATTCTGCCTCCTGTCTGACCATTCTGCCTCCCTGACCATTCTGCCTGCCTGCCTGACCATTCTGCCTCCCTGACCATTCTGCCTGCCTGTCTGACCATTCTGCCTGCCTGTCTGACCATTCTGCCTGCCTGACCATTCTGCCTGCCTGACCATTCTGCCTCCCTGACCATTCTGCCTGCCTGCCTGACCATTCTGCCTGCCTGACCATTCTGCCTGCCTGTCTGACCATTCTGCCTGCCTGACCATTCTGCCTGCCTGACCATTCTGCCTGCCTTGACCATTCTGCCTGCCTGACCATTCTGCCTGCCTGACCATTCTGCCTCCCTGACCATTCTGCCTGCTTTGACCACGAGCCTGTCTGCCACTCTGTACCTCCTGGACTCTGATCTGGTTTTGACCTTTTGCCTGTCCTTGACCATTCTCTTGCCTACCTCTTTGGATTACTAAACATTTTAAGACTCCAACCATCTGCCTCCTGTGTCTCCATCTGGGCCTCGCCTTGTGTCATGATAGCCTGACTTTAATTCCAGTTGGTCTACAAATGTATAATTGATATGTTGGATTCACGTCTTCATATCAACCAAAACAAAAGTTAAAGAATAGGGTTAAATTAAACTTAATTTAAAGTGCATTTAAAGTTTGATTCAATTTAGTCCTATTCTTTAACTTCGGATACGACAACATTTTTGGTTGAGATAGAGATGCGAATCCAACATATCAATTATTAATGTGTAGACAAACTGGAATTGAAGTCAGAAGTCAGTGGCACAGATGAAACTATCCAAGCAGAAGATACATCTCTTTCAAATGTTGATATTTGGTTGCATTTACAAACCAAACACAAGATAATATAACTTTTGAAGTAGCCTTAATATTAGGATATTTATTGTATCTTACAAAGTAACGTAACATTAAATGTATATTTACATGTTGGTCATTTAGTAGATGCTCGTATCCAGAGCGACTTACAGGGGTAATTAGAGTTAAGTGCCTTGCTCAAGGGCACATTGGCAGTTTTTTCACCTAGTCAGCTAACGCATCCATGGCCACATTTTGAGGTTACTGTAACTGTACATTTCTTCCTATGTAATAATATAAAGCGTGCATGTTCAAGATAGCATGCATAGGTTGTTGTCGAGATCTTCACAATTGCTGTAATAATCTGTGCAGAATCTCGAACGGCATTGATCATCTGCACCGTGTACTTTTCATGTAATCTCAACTGCAATCCGGTTTGGTTCTGCTAGTAGATGAAGCACAGTCATAACGCATTCATCTGACATTGTATTCCCATTTGAACTTTGCTGTGCTTTTAAAATGGTTGAAAGCACAGTGATGTAAACCAATAATCAGACATTGTTTTTCCTTTGGAATTTGGTTGTGATTTTTGAATAGTGAAAGCATAGTGGGAAATTTAGCAAACTTTTGGCTGTCTTTTTGAGTGGGTGAATATAGGTTGCAATCTCCATTGATCAACGTCTCAACCAAATATGACCCAATGATCCACGTTAAAATGATATGGTGTGACCAGTGGGTAGAATTGTTCCAATTTCATTTCAGCAAGCCATGACACCAACCTATACAGACACATTCTTTATCCATTTTGCTGGTCTCTTGTGTCTATTAAATAGAACACAACATTGTATTTGCAACTTTGTGTAGAAAACCAATGGATTTGGCTCATGATAAAAATAATTTGTGTGGTCATCTTCGAAATTTAATCCAGTCCTCCATGAAAGCAAATGTAAATGCCTGGAGTTTGCTAAACGGCATTGGCTCTTGGATTGGAACTTAGATAACATAAAAAATAGAGCTATTTGGCCATGCACCACTGTGGTGGGTGTGACGCTGAAATACGGATGCATAAGCACAGAATAACACCAAACCTACACTCTTTGATTGTCCTGGGGCCTTCCAGGGTGTGTCAACTTTATGCTCTATCACTTCCCCAAAGTCAATGAATTGAAGGTTAGCCAACCCTATGTTTTGATTGTTTGAAGATGCGTTTGCCATGTTTATCTTGGCATTGTGTTTACTTTCATCAGAAGTCAGTAGTGGAATACTGAACTTATCAATCAGTGGTTTTTTTTTTTTTTTTAAGATACAGCATCTGGAATGGTAGAGATGCCATGTTAGTGTAGAACAGCTGTAACATATTCCTCATAGCAGCACACTGAAGCATGGTTGTTACAATTCCCCTAATTATAATCGTAACAATTAGACAGGGTTTATCGAGGCAGAAAATTAAGATTCACAGCCTACCGTGCGACCTCATCTCAAGTTTGAATATATATATTGAATTGCACCGAATATGTGTTCGGTGCAATTCAATTATCTCTCTTCTGTGCCTTCCAGGGATAAAAGGAGGGCAGAATTAAACAAAATCATGCAGTCTGCAGCTGTTCAAATGAGGTCAATAAAATAAACAGCGTGGCAGACAAAGTGATTAGCAGTAAAACTAATAGAATGTGGAATATTTTATGTATTTAGAAAACAAGTTTTATTTCTGCTTCCATGTTTTGGCTCTCTATTTGGCATGGCTGGCAATACTGTATATACAGTGGTACTAGTATCTTAGGAAGCTACAGGGAGTAAACACCCTTATCTGTCCGTTATGTGATGTTTGTTTGATCATAAATTGCATCAGTGGCGTAGTCTAATCTGCATTTCATTTTCTCTCTTTTGAAAACTGAACGGAGAAACTGAAATGATCTTGGAGAAAACAGAATATTTATTAACGAGGCACCGCCCTATGACCGTTATTTTTCTTCCCACAACTGCAGCCATCTTCCAAGAACGTCTGATGTTATCCAGACCCAGCCACTCTCCAGTCCAATCAATGATAGCCTCCTCTCTCCTCCCTTATCTCCTTCAGGCCGTTCTGGAAGAAAACACAGAAGAGCCCCATAGACTGAAGAACAGTTCAGTGTGATTGTGGGGGCTGTTGTACTGTGCCATTGTGAGGCCTTTTTTTTCTGACGCCAAAAATAGGAAGAGGAGGTACGCTAGCCTAGTCATATGGGATACTGGATCCCCTCTGCTATGAATGCAATATTCAGAAAGGATTTTGCATAATTCATTGATTCTGTTATTTCGGAGAGTGATCCTCAAAGTGTAATGAGAGGACCCCCTTAATTTGACAGGCCTGTGAAGACAGTAGTGTGAAACCAACTGCTTTTCGTTTGGGACTCTCTCTCTCTCTCTCTCTCTCTTTGTGGGACGCGTTCATATCAGGATGATAATGAGGACTAAAATAATGGATTCGTTAATAACCAGTCTGGGGGTCTGGGAGGACTAGTTCAAAGGCCTTTATGATCTAAGATTGAACGTAGCAGCTTGTTGCCGAGGTTTCCAAACGAGAGATACTGGTGATTTATTTAGGTCACCGTGGATAAAACACCATGTTGTTGTTGCTGGACAAAATCATTTCAGTAGTTTGGGAAATACAGCAGAGAGAGAGAGAGAGAGAGAGAGAGAAAACAACACAAACTACTTTGAAAGTAAGTTGTGACTGGTGAAATGTCGACAACACTCGAATGTCGCAATTAAGCGATTCAACATATTTATTGCCGCTGGGATCTGCTCCATGTATATTTATCAGACACAACAGCCTCTTTCGTGTGTGTGTCTGTGCCAGTGGGATTGAGCCAAGCACTGATGGTCATAGTTGTTGTTTGTTTGTTGTTGCAGCAGTAGGTGTGATACATAAAACATTAGTGTAATTGCGTTTCTGTATAGAATTCAGGACTACTTTCTCTCTTGTGCAGTGCCAACTAAGTTGTGAAAATGATGTGGGGGGGGGGGGATCAATACATTGTTCAAGAAGATGTTATGACACCGATTAAGAATTTGGATAGACTGTGAAAGTCTAACCACATTTTGAAAATAAACAACATGGAAGACACCAGACATTGTTTCCCTCATGACAGTAGTCATCAGTTACCTGCAAGGTCTCTTCCCAGCAATTTATCCACCTAAATATCTAGGCCATACTGTGCAAATCATGTGTTAGCAGACCAAATAAAATATTCACCTCATCCAACATTCAATCATGCAGTTCCTTAATACAACAGACACAGTAGACGGAGACCAAATTGCATGACTATTAGCCAACATCCAGCTGTATCGTGCCTTTCCAGGTCTGTTCAGAATGAATTTGTTGTGGCCAAATAAGTGGGGAGAAATGGGAGTGGTAGTATGGATGCTGCGGTCCCCATCTGGGTCACCTCTCAGGCAACATCCCAGACTTAGGATGCGTCCCAAATGGCACCCTATTCCCTACATAGTGCACTACTTTTGACCAGGACCAATAGGGTAGTGTCCCTCAAAAGTAGAGCACTATGAAGAGAAAAGGGTTCCATTTTGGATGCAGTCCTAGACAGCTGCACCTCAGCCTCAAACAGCTGGGGAGAGAAAGACTATTAGCAGGCAATTTAACCCCCATCCCTCCATCCTCCCTCCTTCAGACACCTTCACGCTTTCCTGATGAACTGCTTTTGTGGCCTATAAGTACCGCACATCGGTGTACCTGCACTCTGATAGGCACGTGCAACCTGGCTATAATGCATGGAATGTATGTACAGTATGGAATATGGAACTTCACCCATGTTAGTCAGGTGAAGTGGTGATGTCATAGGGACTGATTGTGATTAAGAGCAGGTCTAATCCACCTCTCTACTTGGGTGAATACCAAAAGAATGTTGGTACGTACACTACTGGTCAAAAGTTTTAGAACACCTACTCATTCAAGGGTTTTTCTTTATTTTTTTACTATGTTCTACATTGCAGAATAATAGTGAAGACATCAAAACTATGAAATAATGCATATGGAATCATATATTAACCAAAAAAGTCTTAAACAAATGAAACTATATTTTATATTTGAGATTCTTCAAATAGCCACCCTTTGCCTTGACGACAGCTCTGCACACTCTTGGCATTCTCTCAACCAGCTTCATGACGTAGTCACCTGGAATGCATTTCAATTAACAGGTGTGCCTTGTTAAAAGTTAATTTGTGTAATTTCTTTCCTTCTTAATGTGTGTTGAGCCAATCAGTTGTGTTGTGACAAGGTAGGGGTGGTATACAGAAAATAGCCCTATTTGGTAAAATATCAAGTCTATATTATGGCAAGAACAGGTCAAATAAGCAAAGAGAATCGACAGTCCATCGTTACTTTAAGACATGAAGGTCAGTCAATACGGAAAATTTCAAGAACTTTGAAAGTTTCTTCAAGTGCAGCCGCAAAAACCATCAAGCGCTATGATGAAACTGTCTCTCATGAGGACTGCCACAGGAATGAAAGACCCAGAGTTGCCTATGCTGCAGAGGATAAAGTTCATTAGAGTTACCAGCCTGAGAAATTGCAGCCAAAATAAATGCTTCACAGAGTTCAAGTAACAGACACATCTCAACATCAACTGTTCAGAGGAGGCTGTGTGAATCAGGCCTTCATGATCGAATTGCTGCAAAGAAACCACTACTGAAGGACACCAATAAGAAGAAGAGACTTGTTTAGGCCAAGAAACACGAGCAATGGACATTAGACCGGTGGAAATTAGTCCAAATTGGAGATTTTTGGTTCCAACTGATCTTCGCATATGCATTTCCCACTGTAAAGCATGGAGCAGGTGTGTGGGTTCATTGCTGGTAACACTGTCTGTGATGTATTTATAATTAAAGGCACACTTAACCACATATGGAAATATGTGTTATTTCATAGTTGTTATGTCTTCACTATTATTCCACAATATAGAAATAGTCAAAATAAAGAAAAACCCTTGAATGAGTAGGTGTTCTAAAACTTTTGACCAGTAGTGTATATTTAGAGAGAGCTTTTTTTCTCCACACTCCTGTCTAGAATAGATCCTGGAAAGAGTACAATACTGCATCCTACAATGTCTGCATTTAATGTAACAAAAATAAACAAGCCAACAGAGAGAAATAGGAGGAACAATATTCACTGGTATCACAGGAGGCTGCTGAGGGGAGAATGGCTCATAATAATGGCCGGAAAGGCGCAACTGGAATGGCATCAAACACCTGGGAACCACTTGATTGATGTACAGTGTTTGATACCATTCCACTGATTCCGGTCCAGTCACTCCAGCCTTTTCCCCCCCAATTATGTTGCCACCAACCTCATGTGACGGGTACATACGCCATCATTCAGTCGGACTATAATTGAATGTCAGGACAATCACTGACATTCCTCCATGCCAGTCTCATTGTCAGTGCATTGTTAAGCCCAGGGAATGAGTGCTGGGAAAATGTTCTTTATTAAAATGCTGATCCATGTGTATACACAGAAAATAAAGACGAAAGTCCCGGTGAGAGGTTTGGCACAGAATCTGAATGACAACAGAAAACACAGAGCCTTTCTTGGCTAGTCATTTCCCTTGGTAGTGATGTGGATATACATGTCCAAGTCAGCTAGATGAATGGCTATAGGGGAGATAAGCTAAGAAATGCAGTTCCTGTTCCTCTAGTTGTGTAGAATAATCCTAGCGCTGCATCTATCATGCCTCCCATTGAAATGAACAGATTGACTCCCACACAAGCAGCACGAAGAGGATAGATAAAGCATTGCTTCTCGTTGCCGTGACAGTTATTTATTGACGGTGGCTAAGGAGGGAGGGAGTGGATGAAGTAGGAAATGTATAAAACCATGGGATTAGTAAGGTAAAGACCATGGCTTACAGCTAACCCTGCTGCCACAGGCACAAGGCCCTGTTGAGACATGTATGTGGTATTCACTTGCTCTTATCTGCAACGGTGTACATAATGATGTGAATTTGTAATTGATCTACAATGTGATACTGGCGAATGTGTCATTAAACATTATCGGTGTTTAGAATAAGGGGTCAGAACATTTATTTTTGTTCAAATGTATTTTTGTTACCTTTTCTAAATGCAATTTCCCTTCTTTCCCTCCATTGTCCTTATCCAGCTGGAGAGTGATACAACTGTTTAGGTTTTTGTTCAGGATGCCACTCAGCTTCTGACCTTAAACTGTTCATTCCCTTTCTCTCTCCCTGGGTTTGTAAAATGGAGAACTGCTGGGCTGAATTGAATCTGCCCTGAGTAATTCTGTCAAACAGCAGCAGTTTCTCAGGGGAAAGAAAATTCCCCTAACTGACAATGGAGGAGTGATCTGCCCTGAAACAGCCTTGTCAATATCAACTTCAGCGAGCTAAGGCTTGTAACGCCGATATGTGATGACTCCATAGTCGGCGTTACTGATTGGCTAATGGAAAATGCTCCCATATATTTTTCGACGAACCTGGTCTTGTCAATATTTTCTTCGCTCATCCGTATATTTATATGTACATATTCTCATTCACCGTTTTAGATTTGTGTGTAGTAGGTTGTTGTTGGGGAATTGTTAGACTACTTGTTAGATATTACTGCAGTCGGAACTAGAAGCACAAGCATTTCGCAACAATCGCATTAACATCTGCTAACCATCTGTATGTGACCAATAAAATGTGTTTGTTAAAAGTTGTTCTTGATTCGGGGGAAAAGTGTATCTTGTAAATTGTAATCTCCAGTTGCAGGTGATTCTCCTAAAAAACATCAAAAATTCATAAAGATATTAAATCCATGGTTCCTCGGCATCTTAGCTGCCGCACATCTAGCATTTCCCAACATCTTTGCAGGGACTTTCTATGTGAAGATGCCAGGCCACATGTAGCAGATGACACCGCATCACACAGTGCCACCAAAACAAAGATCTACACATGCAAGAGGCATTTCCTCACTCGATACAAAACATGGATTTAATAACTTTCCAAATGTTCTCCACTTTTTGTAGAACCACCTGCAAATGGACGCATACATTTATAAGATACACTTTTTCCCGAATCAAGAATGAAGAAAGTATCGCCAAGACCAGGTTCGTTGAAAAGTATTGGACATCGTTTTCCATTAGTCAAGCCGTAACGTCGACTATGGAGTCATCACATATCGACGTTACACGCTGGAAATAGGGTGCCATTTGGAACACAAGTGTCTCCACTGCCGCATAATATTTGATGCAATAACATTGATCACAAATTAGAAACAAGATCACAATGCAATAATTGTATACACTCTTAGAAAAAAGGGTCCCATAATGGTTCTTCGGCTGTTCCCATAGGAGAACCCTTTTTGGTTCCATGTAGAACCCTTGTCGGTTCCATGTTGAACCCTCTGTGGAAAGGGTCTGGAACCCAAATGGGTTATCCTTTGGGGACAGTCAAATAACCATTTTAGGTTCTAGATACACTCCCCCCAAAAAAGGAGCTATGAGGATCTATGTAGAAGAACCATTAGGACTCTTACAACTTCTAACGACTCATGTGCGGCTTGTAAGCTTTGTAGGGCAAAACAGATTACAAGTGCGCGTTCGTGAGAGTCTCAACTTATCATGGTGGGTCATAACCGTTTGGCCTTTACTGATGTTTTCGTGAAAAGAACAGTTTTCGGGTCTACCCTTGTCTCACAAACACTGCTCTCATTCAGCCCCCATCAATCGCACAGGCCTGTGGTCGGCATCAGTGGAAGCAGAACAAACTAGATTCAGCCGCGGGACGATTGTTTCTTGAGTGGATGGCCGAGGGGACAGAACATAACGACCAATAATTTGTAGACTTCAAAGAAGCACAAAACAGATATGTTTGAGTAAAACATAATCAATTCATCTGAGCAATCTCTTTGCAGGTGCATGGCAACAGTACAACTCTGTATAGAAAAGAAACGGACAGAAATACTCTCTGACAGGGGGACAGCTTCCATCCTGAGCCATTAAAAAGAGGATTTCCAAGAAGCCAATGTTTTAGACTGCGCCGTATAAGCCTCCACAGAGGATTATCTAGAAAAAGCAGCGGAGATGCGCACTAGGTTTCTAAGAAGAGGCTATTCGCCACAATGTGTGGATGAAGCTCTTCATTTGGCATTGGGGAAAACATGAGATGAACTGTTACAAAAAGACCCGCTAAAGCCAAAGAACACACCTTAATGTTCATAACTACATATACTTTGAATTCGCGAAAAGTGGGAGGTGTGGTCAAGAAACACTGGCATATTTTATCAACTGACCCAGTTTTGCCTGCTGAATTTAAAAATCCACCACTTATTGTGTATAGGAGAGGTCACAATTCACGCGATATTTTGGTTCATGCCAACTGCCAGCCACAAAAGAAAATCAGCCAGGCTATTTTACGCCCTCTACCAAATGGTAGCTATAAATGCAGAGGATGCGCACAGTGCAACAATATGATGAAGTGTGAATATTTCTGCCACCCACACACAGGAAAATGGTTCCAAATGAATGACATTATTACGTGTTCTACCACCCATGTTGTTTACATGATTAAATGTCCATGTGGGCTCTGCTATGTAGGTAAAACCTCCCGCTCTCTCAAACAGAGAATTCGTGAACATAAAAGTTAAATCAGGAGAAACGACAGGGATTATCCAGTCGCAGTACATTTTAATGACCTAAAGCATGACATTTCTACCTTTAGATTTTGTGGCAGTGTCCTCATTGTGGTTTTATGGACGTGTTTAAAGCGTCTTATTTATACACGTTTGTAGTGTTTGTGAGATGCATGTTATATTTGGTAGCACTTATTTGTTTTTCCTTTGCCTCCAACCCCCTTCGATGTGTGGAACGGATGTGGGTGGGGCTAGGTCTACATAAGGTTTCTAATTTAAAACAAAAACTCTGACGAAGGCCGCGAGGCCGATACGTAAACATATTAGATATCAGTGATACTACCAAGAGCAGTGTGCGGTATCCTTTTTCCTTCATCAGGAATTGTTGTTTCAGAATGTGTATTTTAATCTATAAATAATTGTGGGAGAGTGGAATCAAATGAAGTTTATTGGTTGCGTACATAGATTTGCAGATGTTATCGCAAGTGCAGTGAAATGCTTGTGTATCTAGCTCTAAACAGTGCAGTAATAATATAATAGAGGTGCCCCTATTTAGTGAATTATTGTAGCCATGTGATTGTGAACTGTGAGCTGATTGGTCCTGTCATGACGTTGGCCTGGGGGGTAGGTTTATGACAGTCATAAATATCTCTTCCCCCCCTTTTTCCTCTCTCTACCCTACTGAGGTTACATTTGCAAAACCCTTGGGTAAACATAGAGATTCAGGAAGGTGGGGGAAATGAACTATATTCTGGTAATGCGACCAATTGAACATATGCGGTGGTACTTAATGAGTATGTTGTCAGTTCGGTTGTCATCTGAGACATTCTCATCAATGATAAGATGACATAAACTCTACAGTGGAAAGTCTACACATCAGAGTTATCGGATTCACATGGATTTGTTTTTCAATTTAAATGTTTGAATATGAAATAATTCGTGATGGGATGAAATGTGATTTTAGCTTCTAAAATGTGAGATTTGGGTTTTCATAAGATAGGGCTGCTCAATCAGTGGTCCGCCCCTATGAAGGGACATGGGCTATAAAACTTTTCAAACACGCCCTCCTCTCCCGTCCTATATAAGCCCTTGACAACAATATAACTTCCTGTTCTGAGGATGTAGGATGACGGTTCTATGTCAGAATGGTTCAGATAATAACTACAGAACGAAGCCAACATCAGCGTGAGCTTTGGTTGCGAATGGTATGAACCATGAACTCTTATCCACTACAGAAGTGATACCTCCTAGCCGTTGAGTTAGCAACAGCAGATGCAACAAGGGTTAGGAAGGAACAGACAGAGTATCCCGTCTAAACCCAACAACGTTACTACAACGTATCCAATTGACAACCAGAGACATTCTTCAAAGGACTCGGTTGGGCAACATGGCCTTCCATCTACCACCAACCTACCGAAGCGCAGCTCAGAGTAAATATTTATTGCATTTTCCTTTTCCAAATGTGCGGTAATTTAGAATGCATAAGATACTGTATTTACGCTAGCACAGCTTCGCCCTTTGTTCCTCAGTCTTCCCGCTCTTTCACTCAAACCCAGCCCCTTTTCCTTTGTGTAACAAGCTGTCATATCTGTTCCGCCCGCTAGGGACGTTTTCCTTTATGACGTAATTTGTAATCAAGTTATGATTTAATTATGTGTATGTGTAATTCTGTGTGATTAGTTAGGTATTTAGTAAATAAATAATTAAACCCAATTTTGCATTGCTGATTCAAATTTTTAGCCAGGGTTCGTGCAGATAACCAAGAATTTACAACTTTCAGATGAGACTGAAGTAAGATGACGATTGATATTGATGTAAAATATTACTAGGTCTTTAAGAGTTTATTCGGAAGATAACAGCTCTATAAATATTACTTTGTGGTGCCCGACTCTCTAGTTAATTACATTTACATGATTAGCTCAATCAGGTGATATTAATTACGGAGAAATGATTTTATAGAATAGCATGTCATATCACTTAATTCGGCATAGCCAAAGACACGACAGTCCGTTTGAATGAATTGTTTGTGTGTTCTGATTGGTTGCAGGTGTGACTGGAGAATGAACCGCCACCTGCTTGTTACACGATTGTCTAAATATAATGTTAATACAGTACATTAGCGTACCTTGTTATTGTTGGACTCTTAATAACCCTGGGGCTGGGTTTGTTCTAAGCTAACATATGGAATTGTTTTAAGATTGCCATACATTTAGCTATTTGATTTTGAAGTGTACTGCCTTACTGCGATTAGCCCATAGAAACGCATTGAATAACAGTGTGTGTCTGGACACGACCACATCTGTGTCTGGTCCTGCACAGAGAGAAGTTATTGTGTTTCTGAATGAATTTCGTCTAGACAGACATGAGTATTTCCTGCAACTCAGCTCTCTGGAGCCTTGCCACGTGCACACATGCATCTATAGAAAAACGTTGAGTCAAATGAAGGAAATCCTGACAGGCTCTCAAATTGATTTGATTCGCTCTTGTAAAAAGATGGTTCATATGGTATGATCTTTCTCAGAGAATATTCATAGCCAACCTGGTCAAAGCTTTTCATATTACTCTGTTACTAAATCTGAAACACCCCAGTATGATAAGTTACGTATCATATCGTATGTATTCATTTGTGGATGTCCATCACTCATTTCATATGATATGTTACAAATTACAATTCATATTATATGTTACGTATTTACAACTGTTCAATATGTTTCGAATTTGCTAAACGTGCAAAAATGTATGATATGTTACGAATTCTAACTAGGTGGCTAATGTTAGCTAGCTCACTAACATTAGCTAGGCTAGTGGTCAGGGGTTAAGGTTAGGCTTAAGTTTAGGAGTTAGGTTAAAGAGTTAAGATTAGGTTTAGGGGAAGGGTTAGCTAAAAGGGTTAAGGTTTGGGTTAGGCAAGGTTAGCTAACATGCTAAGTATTTGCAAAGTAGCTAAAAAGTAGCAATTAGTTAAAAAGTAGCTAATTAACTCAAATGATAAAGTTGTCTGTGATGCGATTTGAATTCGAAACCTTTGAGTTGCTAGACGTTTGCGTTATATTGCCACCTATCCACCCCAACCAACTTCCCTCCTTTCGTTTTCTCCGTAAGTAACCATCTGTCTTATATTAACGTACCAAACGTAAAATATAAAACTAAATAAAGAGTCACAGATTTACATACAGAATAATATGAAGTGCTCTGTGACCAGGTTTCAACGTCTCAGATTTACGTACAGAGTGATACGAACTGCACTTAGACCAGGTTGCAACAGCTCTTCTTCTACAGAGTGTAATAGTTCACAGACTGTTTATTTGATCCTCATGCTTATGTGTAGTGTACATAAGATAATGGTTGATGAGTAGCCTCATATGTCCAAGTTTATATAATGCTCAATGGATGGGTTAAGAGTAGTTTGAAATGGCACAGTTCCATTATAAACTCACAGCTTATCTGTGAGACCTGTCCCATATTTGGGATCGTTATAAATACACTGCACATAGACAATGGGAAATAGTTTGCTTCAACAGTGCATACTTGACTATTTGAATGTTAAAAATGTGTGCTCTTATATGAGGTTGTACTTGTATTACACAAACATAATGTTAAAGCTGACGTCATGGTGACAATGTCTGGGTGTAGTCCAACACAGTTTGGTCACCACTGCTTTGCCCAAGTTATTAAAATGTAATGAGAGCTGTAGTTTGAGGTTTATTAATGTCTTTATTGTCACAGATTTTACAACTGTAATCTAAAGATGTAACACTAAACTCACGGCCGGTAAAATCTTATAGATAAATACTGTAGCTAGATGAGTCGAGGATCATACCATACATGGAGATTTCACTGTATTTTGGCCTAATGCCCACTTATTTCGCGCAGACGAGAGAGAGAGAGAGAGAGAGAGAGAGAGAGAGAGAGATTCTAACTGGCTATACTTACACTTTTTAACATCATCCTTGGCTCTGGCATCTTCCACAATTTTTGGAGCCAAGAAATTATCATCCCAATCCACTAAAGTGGAGACAAATTTGACCCCAATAACTACCGTGGGATATGCGTCAACAGCAACCTTGGGGAAATCCTCTGCATTATCATTAACAGCAGACTTGTACATTTCCTCAGTGAAAGCAGTGTACTGAGCAAATGTCAAATGGGCTTTTTACCAAATTACCGTACGACAGACCATGTATTCACCCTGCACACACTAATTGACAAACAAACAAACAAAGGCAAAGTCTTCTCATGCTTTGTTGATTTCAAAACTTTAGACTCAATTTGGCATGAGGGTCTGCTATACAAATTGATGGAAGGTGGTGTTGTGGGAAAAACATACAACATTATAATATCAATGTACACAAACAGCAAGCTTGCGGTTAAAATTGGCCAAAAAAAACACATTTATTTTCACATGGCCGTGGGATGAGACAGAGATGCAGCTTAAGCCCCACTCTCTTCAACATAGAAATCAACGAATTGCCTAGGGCACGAGATCAGCACCTGGCCTAACCCGACTAGAATCTGAAGTCAAATGTCTACTGTTTGCTGATGATCTGGTGCTTCTGTCCCCAACCAAGTAGGGCCTACAGCACTGAGATCTTCTGCACAGATTCTGTCAGACCTGGGCCATGACAGTACATTTCAGTAAGACAAAATAATGGTGTTCCAAATACAAATTCCATCTAGACACCGTTGCCCTAGAGCACACAAAAAACGATACATACCTCGGCCTAAACATCAGCTCCACAGGTAACTTCCACAAAGATGTGAACGAGCTGAGAGATAAGGCAAGAGGGGCCTTCTATGCCATCAAAAGGAACATACAATTTGACATACCAATTAGGATCTGGGCTAAAAATACTTTAATCGGTTATAGAACGCATAGAACAAACAAGAATTTACAAAATGGGACAAACACCAAGTTGAGAATCTGCATGCAGAATTATGCAAAGATATCTCCCATGTACATTGTAAAACATCAAATAATGCATGCAGAGCGGAATTAGGCCGATACCCACTAATTATCAAAATCTAGAAAGGAGACGTTAAATTCTACAAGGACCTGAGACACGTCCCTTCTGGTACATGTCTAAGTCTTAATTCAGCCAGTCTTAATTCAGCCAGTCAGTCAGCCAGTAAACCAGTCAGCCAGTCAGTTAGTGGGAAGGAGGGGAATACACTTAATCTTGTACTAGAGTCAAGAGGGCCAGTTTACACACAGTTACTCTTTAGGAGATCGAGGAGTATTGGCTACAGTGTGGTGTTGTGTTTTATAGCCCCCTTCTCCTCAGTTACAACTACCTCAACCAGATCTAGCCATCATTAAGTAGAGCTATCTCTGCTATGTGGTCCCAAGTGTTAATGGCGTCTTGTCTAGTGGAAATATTGTACATGTTTTTCAAATGTGACGCTCTGGTGTTGGATCATGAACTGTTTTTTCCTCAGTGTGTTGTTCAAATATGTTTTTCGCACACGCTTGATTTCGTAATGTGCATTTTGGAGAATTCCACATTAATCCATATTTAGAAAAATCACAAGTGACCTACTTTCTACTATGCATAATCCATATTAAAATATTTGGCACATACATGCATATTAGAACCATAAAACATGAAATGTTAATGTGAGTGGGAGTATACTATAGTACTGTATATTCTCTATGACATTCTTATGAATACGCTCTGATGTTGGTCAGGTCCAATATGTTTTGTCAGACCAAACATCATTAACGATGAAAGCAGAATCGTCAGTGTTTGTCGTATCATCTTAGGGGTGAGATTGTGTTTGTTATCAAACGTTATGCCTGAGCTCGTTAACGTAATTAGCTTTTGTGATGATCCACTCCGAGCGGTATCTCTGATACCTCTTCATCAGAGCTATTGACCCACAATGATCACAGAACTGGAGCAATCTGTACTAACAACACATCCCCAAGTGTTTTCTTCAAGATGTTGATGATAAATGTTGCTGCTAACACAATACATACATCCACTTTTTCCCTCATGTCAATCTGTATTACAACCAATGTTTTCTGTTTTATTATATTTATGTCACGTATTATGTGTTATGTATTTTAAATTAGTGTTTTGCAATTATTAGTAATGAAATTCTGCATTACTTTTAGTTTTATCTGTGAGCAAGAGTAAATAAACTCAAACTCAATTGAAACACCTGCATTGTGCATTTTGTTTTTAAAAGAGAGAAAAAAAGGAAAGCCAATCGGATGACATGGGTCAGTGAGAGGACTTCATATTCATAAAAGGAAAGGACATATTTCTGTGCTCCATTAAAACTAAAGGCTTGGAACCAGATGCTCTACTAAAATAGCATAAGTCTCCATTTTCCTTCAGAGAAGAAATATGTCCTCTAATCATCGTACAGCACTCCTGAATCCAGACATATGGTGCTTTCATTGCTCCGCTGGTGCCAGCGTCTTGTGTCTAGTGATGATTTCATTGTTGTGCTTCTTCCTCTCTCTCACTCTGTCTCTGTCTCTCTCTCTGCTTCCTCCTCTCTCTCTATGCCTGCGCCTCTCTCTCTCTCTCTCTCTCTCCACTTCTCTCTCTGCTTCTCTCTCTCTCTCTCTCTCTCTCTCTCTCTCTCTCTCTCTCTCTCTCTCTCTCTCTCTCTCACTTCTCTCTCCGCTTCTCTCTCTCTCTCTCTCTCTCTCCTCTCTGTCTCTCTCTCTGCCTCTGCTTCTCTCTCTCTCTCTCACTTCTCTCTCCTCTCTCTCTCTCTCTCTCTCTCTCTCTCTCTCTCTCTCTCTCTCTCTCTCTCTCTCTCTCTCTCTCTCTCTCTGTCTCTCTCCTCTCTCTCTCTCTCTCTCTCTCTCTCTCTCTCTGTCTCTCTCTCTGCCTCTGCTTCTCTGTCTCTCTCTCCCTCTCTGTCTCTCTCTCTGCCTCTGCTTCTCTGCCTCTGCCTCTGCCCCTCTCTCTCTCTCTCTCTCTCTCTCTCTCTCTCTCTCTCTCTCTCTCTCTCTCTCTCTCTCTCTCTCTCTCTCTCTCTCTCTCTCTCTCTCTCTCTCTCTCTCTCTCTCTCTCCTCTCTCTGTCTCTCCCTCTGCCTCCCATTCTCTCTCTCTCTCCGCTCTCTCTCTCTCTCTCTCTCTCTCTCTCTCTCTCTCTCTTTCTCCTTTCAAAGAGAGCGTGAGACTTTAAATTTGAATAATTAGCATCTGTGATAAATGACAGTGACTCGTCCCAAAGGTACAAGACTGGAAATCTTACTTAAAGAAGACAAGCTTCACACACACACACACTGTCCGCTAAATTAGCTATTTTATACCCTCAGTGAGAGTCAACAGGCAGTTTGGGATTTCAACATTAGTCTGCTTAGTCTTAGGAAAATACTGTATAATCACAGTATAAGACAGCTGTTCGCAAATTAAGATATCATGTCTAATTAAAACACTCTACATGCAGTCGTTCCGGTACTAGTAGGAGCAGAGGAGTTTATTTTCTTAGGTATTAGGAATTACTATTGCAAATATGTTGATAGTAATGTATGTTTAAGTGTTAAGGAACTGTTCTGTACTTTACAAAATACTGTATTTCAATTACGTATGACAGCCACTTGACTCCCAACGTACTGAAGTGATATGGACACAGAAAAGATATACAAGTTTATGAAACAGTGGAAAGGAAGGCAGGAGTACAACATGTGTGTGAGTGTGTGAGGGATTTTACAGATATATTAACAGGAATAAACCCAGGGAATGAGAGGTTAAATCCATATCATTGTTTCACTTGAATCACATCCCAGTGATGATCAGCCAGAGACAAGATGGAGAGGGAGTTAACTGTCATGGTTACGGGAAGAAATCCCAACTGTTTCCAAAAGTTAAACTTATTGATTTTAATTAGAATTCTGCCAGTATTTCTTCTTTTACTGTTTATGGGAATTTGTCAGTATTCTTGTTCAAGGCTGGTCTAGCCTTGTTCAGTTGGCCGCTATGTAGCACAGCATACATCTTCTGCAGAGATATTGCAAAACACCCTCTAAGATGTTTCTCTTAGCTAACTGTCTGGGTCAGTGTGGAAGTCTTTCTGTATTCCTGTTTACTGTTGAAGGAAATGTGTTCAGCTTGTCAGTAGGCATCACATATACCACATAGAGCTTCTGCAGAGATATTTCAAAAGCCCCTGCCATATGGTCCTTGACTCATAGCACCTACCTATAGGCGTCTGAATGAGTGTGGATGGGCAAAGACATTCAAACCACGTCCAAAGATTATGCAATGACTCATTGTTTCAGCGTGTTCTTTTTTCCAGCCTCTGATTAAACCGGTTGACATTTTCTCTTGGCCCCTAAGTATTGACCAGCTAATTCCATTCATTCATACTTTGAAGTGAGGTGAGAGCATCTCCATAGAAGCTGCACATCAGAAGACCTTTTCTTTTCAATCACGCTCATTAGCAATCCACCCAGTTGGCTCTGATGCGGAGGAGAAATAGCACAGTGTTTGTTACTGTAGGTAGAAGCAGACTTTGGTTTAAATAGTATTTGTTTTCTTCCAAATACTTTGAGTGCTTTATTGAGCATGCCTGGAGTACCCAGTTGGGTGTGGTTTGGGGTTTGCATTTTTTTGATATTCCCACTTCTCCCATTGCGCCAGACAATCCCAATAAAGTTCAAATAAGGTACTTAAAAGAAAACAAATACTAGTTGAACCCAGGGTCTGACCAGAAGTGGGAGTAGCAACCAGTGGTGTAGAATAAACCCAAGTAAACATTATGGAAATGACACGGGAACTTGTCCTCCATCTGTGTGACATCAGGGCGGGTCTGGAGTCTTCAGGTGAAGTAATGTGAGGTGAACCAAAGTGTTAGTTAGGTGTTAGAGCTGGGTGGAGGCTCCCAGTTCTTTCACAATGTTGTGTCAGTCAACGATGTAATGCACGTTGGAGTGATAGATGTGTGTGTGTCACGAGTGGTTCTCTGTAGAAAAGGGCCTACTTTGTTTTACTGTGAACCAGACTGGTATTTTCTCACATTGTTCCACTTGTAAAGGCTGCAAGCTAATTTAAGAGGTCCATTCAGAAGTGAGAATTATGCAGGATTTCAGGTGTCTGTCAGGTAGCTGCTCCAGGGACTGTCATGATTACTATAATTATTTTGTGACCTATTCTAGAGGGGACAGTATGTAGCGTACATTTAACCAGTCACTAACATTAGTCAATCGCGTGCTTCCTCCGATGATTCACTTCTAGAAAATCTGAGGCTGAAAGGCTGAGGCAAATTTCAGCATTACTACTACAGCTCTGTGGTCCAGTGTCTCTCAAGTTTAGTGAGGTATAAGGGGTGGTATGATGGCACTCTAGTAATAACAACCCAACTGCCCCTTTACCCACAACATTAGAATACTGGTGGACAATACACAACTATTGATGAGGCTAGGGCTAGTTCTGAGGTAAAATAAATAAATTAACATAGCTACAAAAGAGGCTCAGACTAGTGCTATGGTGTCTGTACCCAGCATTAGAAGGTAAAAACACACATAGGAGGAATGTGCCATGCACCTGACTGGGGAAGAACACAGCTGTAGAAGGGCTGTTACCAGTGCCTTGGCACCTGTACCCAGCATTAGAATGGTGAGGTAAAACCCCACAGCTATAGAGGAGGCTAGTGCCTTGGCACATGACAGATGAATATGCTCATGCATGCGGACAGGTGGCTGCAACACAGATAGGACCAGGGAGGGATGCTGGCACTTCGTCAAGTGAAGGGACCCACCACTGGGACATCTCTCCATGCTGAGAGAGAGAGAGATAGAGCCCTGTCAGAAAGACAAAAATAATGATGTTACAAAAAAGGTCCAGTTGCCAGGACCACAAACACAAAATCCATCTAGACACCGATGCCCTAGAGCACACAAAAAACTATACATACCTCGGCCTAAACATCAGCACCACAGGTAACTTCCACAAAGCTGTGAATGAGCTGAGAGACAAAGCAAGAAGGGCCTTCTAAGCCATCAAAAGGAACATAAAAGTCAACATACCAATTAGGATCTGGCAAAAATGACTTTAATCAGTTATTGCCCTTTATGGTTGTCTGCTCAACAAACAAGAATTCATAAAATGGGACAAACACCAAATTGAGACTGCATGCATAATTCTGCAAAAATATCCCCAGTCTTCAATGTAAAACACCAAATAATTCATGCAGAGCAGAATTAGGCCGATACCCGCTAATTATCAAAATCCAGAAAAGATCAGTTAAATTCTACAACCACCTAAAAGGAAGCGATTCGCAAACCTTCTATAACAAAGCCATCACCGACAGAGAGATGAACCTGGAGAAGAGTCCCCTAAGCAAGCTGTTCCTGGGGCTCTCAAACACAAACAGACCCCACAGAGCCCCAGGACAGCAACACAATTAGACCCAACCAAATAATGAAAAAACAAAAAGATAATTACTTGACACATTGGAAAAAATTAACAAAAAAACAGAGCAAACAAAAATGCAATTTGGCACTGAACAGAGAGTACATAGTGGCAGAATACCTGACCACCATGACCGACCCAAAAAAAGAGAGAGAGAGAGAGAGAGATAACAAAAAAAACTGAGCAAACTAGAATGCTATCTTAGAGCAAACTAGTTATCAAATTTCCTGTGATATAGAACTGAAAGGAAAACAAATTAAATGTTTAGAGTACTGAACTACATTGGTAGGATTCTGATACAGTTTAGGCTACTGGCATACGGAAAAATCCCTGGAAAAGCACCCCACACAGTTCCCAGCACTGTCAAACCAAGTGTTTAGGATCTGTAACACTTTTTAAACGCGTCAAGGCATTTAGAATTTCAATGAAAACTCATCACAGTGTTAGATTGTAATCACCAGAACATGTTTATTTGCTGTAACACTTTGTAAACACATTCAAATGTTTATTCAGCTCAAGGCGTTTAGGATTTAAACACTAAACACTGGAAGTGTTGTTGGGTATATTTACATATATCCCAGTATGCTTTTTGATTGAATGTAAGAGATACCCACCCATGACTGTGTTTGTTAGTGACAAAGACATGGTTTTTGCATTCAATAAGATCTGTTTCTTAAGTCTTCTCCAACATTGTTGTCTGAAAGTCCTGCCTCATGGGCACATCAGATCTGGAAGTCACAACACATTGCTTCATTTAATTTCATTTAATTTCTATTGGAATCCAACCAGAGGGAGAATATCCAACAATTGGAATACTTTATTAGCTGCAACCTGCACTAAGAATAACTGCTATGGTGAAAGATATAACAATTAACAATATTGAAACAAGAACAACCATCTCAGTAATGGGTGCAATAAATCCAACCCTTTACAGATTGGATTAGTTTAGAAACATGCAAGTTATTTATCTTTGTTCTGTATAAGATCAATTAATCAATCAATGTCCATGAGGAAACATAGATATTAAAAAAACTATTCTAAAAATCTAGCTGCTACAAAGCATGCTGGGAAATATGATTATTTTTTTAACCTTTATTTAACTAGGCAAGTCAGTTAAGAACAAATTCTTATTTTCAATGACAGGCAGAACGACATGTTTTTACCTTGTCAGCTCTGGGATTTGATCTTGCAACTTCTGGTTAATAGTCCAACGCTACCTGCCACCCTTATGAGACCCCTACCATGTCTTTTCACTCAGAGAGAGTTGATGGAAATTAACTCAACAGAATTAACAACACCACGTGATTGAAAATATTTATTGAATCAAATGTCCTGTTCAGTTGTGCTGAAATGTAGGTAAGGTGATAGATATTCCTTACACTGATCTGATTAAAAGATATGGAAAGTCACATCAATTACCAATTTAGTCATTGCACTCTAAACAGGACTATGGGAAAGTAACATGCACAAAACATGGCACCGACAGAGAGGGCTGCCTTGCTTCTAGTATGAAACTTTGCAGTGTTTAGATTTTTTATGTATTATTTCTTACATTGTTAGCCCAGAAAATCTCAAGTGTTATTGCATACAGCCGGGAAGAACTATTAGAGATCAGAGCAGCGTCAACTTACCAGCACTATGACCAAGAATACTACTTTCCTGAAGCAGATGCTTTGTCCGAACCACCCAGGGCATTTGAACTGATTCCAGTGGCTGACCCAAAACAACGCCACCGGAGAACAGCGGTCTGCTGGTCAGACTTCGGAGGAGCGCACACCACCCACCGCTTCCGAGCATAGTACTCACTAATGTCCAGTCTCTTCACACCAAAGCACAGTAGACGAAATTAATGCAAGGGTTTCTTTCCAGAGAGACATCAGGGATTGTAACATACTCTGCTTCACGGAAACATGGCTTTCTCGGGATATGCTGTCGGAGTCGATACAGCCACCTGGATTTTCTGTACGTTGCGCCGTTAGGATTAAACATCTCTCCGGTAAGAAGAAGGGCGGGGGTGTATGTTTAATGATTAACGACTCATTGTGTAATTGCAACAACATACAGGAACTCCAAGTCCTTTTGCTCACCTGACCTAGAATTCCTCACAATCAAATGCCGACTGGATTATCTCCCAAGAGAATTCTCCTCGGTTATCGTCACAGCCGTGTATATCCCCCCTCAAGCTGATACCACGTCGGCCATCAAGGAACTTCACTGGATTTCATGCAAACTGGAAACCATATAGCCTGAGGTTGCATTCATTGTAGCTGGGGATTTTAACAAAGTAAATTTGATAACAAGGCTACCTAAATTCTATCAGCATATTGACTGTAGTACTCGCGCTGACACAACACTGGATCACTGCTACTCTAAATGCTGCTATGCATACAAGGCCCACCCCCACCCTCCTTTTGGAAAATCTGACCACGACTCCAATTTGCTCGTCCTTTCCTATAGGCAGAAACTCGAAACAGGATGGACCCGTGCTAAGAAATACTCAATGCTGGTCTGACCAATCGGAATCCATGCTTCAAGATTGTTTTGATCACGCGGACTGGGACATGTTCCGGGTATCCTCAGATAATAATATTGACATATACACTGACTCAGTGAGTGAGTTTATAAGGAAGTTCATTGGAGATGTACCCACTGTGACTATTAAAACCTACCCTAGCCAGAAACCATGGCTGGATGGCGGCGTTTGCGCAAAACTGAGAGGGTGAACAACCACATTTAAACATGGAAAGTTGACTGGGAATATGGCCAAATACAAACAGTGTAGTTATTACCTCCGCAAGGCAATCAAACAAGCGAAATGTCAGTATAGAGACATATTGGAGTCACAATTCAAGGGCTCAGACACAAGATGTATTTGGCAAGGTCTACAGACAATCACTACAAAAGGAAAACCAACCACGTCACGGACACCAACGTCTTGCTTCCAGACAAACTTAACACCTTCTATGCCCGCTTTGAGGACAATACGGTGCCAACGACGCTGCCCGCTACCAAGGACTGTTGGTAGCGGGCCACCTTCTCTCCTTCTCCGTGGCCGACATGAGTAAGACGTTTAAACGTGTTAACCCTCGCAAGGCTGCCGGCCCATACAGCATCCCTAGCCGCATCCTCAGAGCATGTGCACATGCTCTGGTGCACATGGCTGCACATGGTGCTGGTGTGTTTACTGACATATTCAATTTCTTGCTATCCCAGTCTGCTGTCCCCACATGCTTCAAAATGGCCACCATTGTTCCTGTACCCAAGAAGGCAAAGGTAATGGAACTAAATGAATATCACCCCAAAGCAGTCACTTCTGTCATCATGAAGTGCTTTGAGAGGCTAGTCAAGGATCATATCAACTCCAACTTACCTGTCACCCTAGACCCACTTCAATTTGCATACCGCCCCAATACATCCACAGAAGATGCAAACGCCATAACGCTGCACACTGCCCTATCCCATCTGGACAAGAGGAATACCAATGTAAGAATGCTGTTTGTTGACTACAGCTCAGCATTCAACACCATAGTGCCATAGTACCCTCCAAGCTCATCATTAAGCTTGCACAGGTCTCAACCCCGCCCTGTGCAATTGAGTCCTGGCCTTCCTGACGGGCTGCCCCCAGGTGGTGAAGGTAGGAAACAACATCTCCACTTCGCTGATCCTCAACACTGGGGCCCTCAGGGTGCGTTCTCAGCCCTCTCCTGTACTCCCTGTTCACCCATGACTGCATGGTCATGCAAACCTCCAACTCAATCTTCAAGTTAGCAGATGACAGTACAGTGGTAGGCTTGATTACCAACAATGAGTAGGCAGCCTACAGGGAGGTAGGCTGAAATGGTCTACCCACACAGACAGTGTGCGTCTCAGTGTGCGTCTCACAGACAGCAACAGCGTCTCTTCAACCTCAGAAGGTTGAAGAAATTTGGCTTGTCACCTATAACCCTCACAAACTTTTACAGATGCACAATTGAGAGCATCCTGTTGTTCTGTTTGGTTGTTCCGCTTGGTACGGAAACTGCACCGCCCACAACCGCAAGGCTCTCCAGAGGGTGGTGCGGTCTGCACAACGCATCACCTGGGGCAAACTACCTGCCCTCCAGGACACCTACATTACCCAATGTCACAGGAAGGCCAAAAAGGTCATTAAGGACAACAACCACCCAAGCCACTACCTGTTCACCCCGCTACCATCCAGAAGGCGAGGTCAGTACAGGTGCATCAAGGCAGGGACTGAGAGACTGAAAAACAGCTTATATCTCAAGGTCATCAGACTGTTAAACAGCCATCACTAACACAGAGAGGCTGCTGCCTACATACAGACTTGAAATCATTGGCCACTTTAATAAATGGATCACTAGTCACTTTGATAATGCCACTTTAATAATGTTTACATATCTTGCATTATTCATCTCATATGTATATACTGTATTTTATACCTTCTATTGCATCTTGCCTATGCCGCTCTGTCATTGCTCATTCATAAATGTATATGTATATCCTCTTATTCCATTCCTTTACTTAGATTTGTGTGTATTAAGTAGTCGTCACGCCCTGGCCATAGAGAGGCATTTATTCTCTATTTTGGTTAGGCCAGGGTGTGACTAGGGTGGGCATTCTATGTTAATTTTCTATGTTTTGTATTTTTTTGTTGTTCGGGCGGGTGTGGTTCTCAATCAGAGGCAGATAGATGTCTATCGTTGTCTCTGATTGTGACCGTACTTAGGTAGCTTTTTCCCACTGGGTTTTTGTGGATAGTTGTTTTCTGTTTTTGTGTCTACACCAGACAGAACTGTTTCGGTTATTCCCTTTGTTATTTTTGTATTTAGTGTTCAGTGTCAATAGAATAACATGAACACGTACCACGCTGCGCTTTGGTCCTCACCTTCTTCCACCAACAGCCGTTACAGTAGTTTGCGTTGGAATTGTTAGATTACTTGTGAGATATTGCTGCACTGTCGGAACTAGAAGCACAAGCATTTCACTGCACTCGCAATAACATGTGTGTTACGGATACAAGTATCCTGTGTGTGTGTGTTTCTTTTCTCTCCTTCTCCCCTCACAGGTGAAAATCATCACTCCCCAATCAGTCAACAATCATCAATCAGAAGACACACCTCCTCCTGTTTCCTACCCAATCACAGTTCCTTTCCATTGGTTTAAAAACCCCATCAGTTGTTTGCTCTAGAGCTCAATCTCTCTGTAAATGCCATGTCTGTAGGTCGCTGTGTTTCACTCTCTCTTTGTGTATTAACCTCTCTTTTGTTTGAGCACCTCCATTTCACTTTGTCATCACCTTTGAGTATTGTTTTTGGTTATGGTGTTTGTTTGCTGTTGGGAAAATGGGAAAACCAAGACAAGTCGCCCATGGGCATACAATACCCGTAGGTAAACTTTGTTAAATACACTAGTTAGAACTGGGCAGACCACCCACTGTATTTTTGGTTAGTTAGCTGGTGTTGAAATAGGCTAGTCTAGCTTAGGAGTGTTTTTGAATACTTATTATTTCTTTCCTTGGGTCCAGCTCAGCCCCTTTTCCTGCTCCCCCCATTACCGTGTGTTTTACAATAAACCTTGAGTTTGACGGTAGATTTCAGTTGTCGTGGTTATTTCGTTCTCACTTTTACTTTGTCACTATTATAAATTGCATGAGTTATGTTACGGGTCTCATTACCATCCCCCCTAGACTGTCGGGCCAAAAGGGATTCGTAACAATGTGTTAACCATGTGTATTTAACCAATACAATTTGATTTGACTTAAACACTTGGCTCAAAGTGGAGGAGAGATTGACTTCATCATTACTTGTATTTGTGAGAGCTATTGACATGTTGCTTGACTTCGGTGATGTCATTTAATTAAACACTGACGGTTAGGTTTTAAGCGTGTCACATGTTTCATGGCTTTACAGTGTAGATCAGATGAATCAATTACCCAGCAAACAAAACAAATGGGAACTTTTTTTCTGTGTTTGTAACATACTGTATGTCGCAATCAAGAGCCAAAACATTAGCCAATAGAACGAACATTGGTAGTCCAATCCTTTATGCGATTACAGCTCAGGGTGCTCACTAGATGCCGTCTGTCTGAACTAATTGGGACCTAAAGCGCCTTAGACGGAATGTTCAGTGAAGGCAACACACAGTAAGTCAGACTCTGGGCTACACTAATCAGTCCAGGCCTGATGCCAAACGTCTGATATTACAGCCATATTACTGTCGCCTAGCTGCTCTCGTACACAACACTACAGCATGCCACCATGCATACAAAGGCACTTAGTTAGGAGAGTGCGAAAAACTGTAGGCTCCTCTCCTCTTTATTCTATTAGGTATGCACTAGCCTTCCACCTGCGTTTGGTTGAGTGTTCAGGGTCCTAATTAGCTAGACACTGCTTGACAACTTGATTCGAAACCTGCAGTGAAATCTTTCTCACTGTGAAAGCCTTACATTGAAGACCTTGCCATGAATTATCCATAAGATAAAGATGAGATATTGTTGGAAAGAACTAAAAAAGACTTCTCACATGATGGAACAGTGAAGAATACTGTACTCAGAATAAAAGGCAGCGCCAAGATGTTTAGGTCCGAGCACAAAATGCTTTATTTTGAGAGCACTGCGTGAGTCTGTGGCACGGCTGAACCGGTCCAGTCCCCTTCCTGACTTTGAAGCACTCCTTTCTCCTGAAGTATGCACTTGTTCACTTCCCTTCACGGATATATTGATTTTAGATGTGTGGGGAGTAGTGAACGAGTGCACAGGTTAGATGGAAGGGTTGCAACCTTTTGGGATGTAACCTTTGTATCACTACCACTCTCCACCTTGACCAAATGCATGCTGGGTAGAAAAGATCAGCTCAGCTCCTGGTCTGTGTGGGAGTCTACCTCCCATTGTTACCCAAATATAAACCTATGAATAAATCCACAGGACTCTAACAGATCAATCTCAAACACAGTATAGACCTGCAGGGAATTTCATTTAGTCCAATACTGTCTGGCATATACACTGGTTCTATAGATGCCAATAACAGTCCAAGCTGTGGCTTCTTAAGTTAATTCTATGCTGAAATGGGCACACAAACATACTGTATGCTGTTTAAGACATGGTGTGATGACTGAAAAGAGTCTTATAGAACATGGAATTTCACAGTTTTATTTTGAATGGATTAGAATTGTAAATACTAGTTTAAAATCCAAAGGACCAATAAATCGGTTGAAAACGCCAATAAACCATCTATTCTAACAATAATTTTAGCTCGCTAGCTAACCTAAGTGATGCACGCTTACAGTATTCGCATGATTGCTGAAAAGGAAATCGAGATAAGAGACAATGGTGAAGGGAAATCATAGAGGTGGCATGAATGTAAAGGGCATGAAGGAAACATTAGAACAGTTTAAAACCTGTCACGCCCTGGTCGAAGTAATGTATGTTTGTCTTCATTTATTTGGTCAGGCCAGGGTGTGACATGGGTTATTGTGGTGCGTTTTTGTCATGGGGTTTTTGTGGGGTGTCTAGCATAGTCTGCCTGAGGCGGTTCTCAATCAGAGTCAGGTGATTATCATTGTCTCTGATTGGGAACCATATTTAGGCAGCCATATTCTTTGAGTATTTCGTGGGTGATTGTTCCTGTCTCTGTGTAGTTTCACCAGATAGGCTTGGTCACTTTGGTTTTTCTTTTTACTTGTTTTGGAAGAGAAGAGAACGAGCGCCATTCTCCTTGCGGAGATGGTGCTAAATCCATCAACACGGTCGGTCCCTGGGATTGGGCTGGCCAACACGATTTGTTTTGCTTGGAAGGAAAAGGAGTTGGAGCCTTTAGGACGGGAATCTTTTGGAAGGATAATATTGATGGGGATTCTAAAGCTGACGGTGAAGGACGTGTTTTGTTTCCAAGGCAACTCGTTGGAGGGAGCATACGACGTGGCACTATATACAGAGGAAAAACACGATGATATCCTGAGAAGGGCAAGAGCAGTGGGAGGTGAGAGGCCGATGTGCCACTACGAAATAACAAGCCTGGCGAATAATAACTTTAGGGTTGTAACTGTCAACATTTACAACCCTTACGTTAAGGACGAAGAGGTGAGGGCTTTTCTGGGGAGATACATGGATAACGTCTCCTCAGCAAGGCACCTCAAAGACTCACTTGGGTTTTGGAATGGAAGGAGAGGCTTCCAGGCCCTCCTCAGAGAGGACCCAAAGGGACATGGTGGCTACCTCCATCCTCCTGCTATGTTCTCCCTAGGGGCTGACAGGGGGACGTTGTTTTATGCACGTCAGCCCCCATTTTGCAGGCGCTGTATGGCCTACGGTCACATATTCGCCTCGTGCAGTACAAGAAAATGCAGATTTTGTGCATCTGAGGATCACGAGGCGAGGGATTGTGACAAGCCTAAGACGTGCCATGGGTGTGGCTCGTCAGCACACCTGTGGCGGGGATGCCCGGCCCGTCAGAGGTCATATGCGGCTGTGGCTGGGGGGGGAGCAGGGGCGGGGGATGGGGGAAGAAGAGGAGGGGAAGGAAGCACGCCTCATGACCAGAGTACAGGTCCAGAGGGGAAGGCCACAAGGAAGGAGGAGGAGCAAGAAGCGGCGGATGGAAGAGAGAAGGAAACGGAAGGCACGGGAGTAGGAGAACCAGGAAAAGAGGCGGAAGAAGGCAACCGAGTGGAGGAGCATGAGAGAGAAGAAAGCGAGGGAGGAGTGGAGGAGAAGGAGACGGTGGAAGAGCAAGTGGACTGGGGGGAAAGTGCCCTGGTGGAAGAGATGAGGGGTATGGTGGAGGAGCTGGCGGGGGGGAGGGTGGTATCTCTCCACTGCCGCCATCAACAAAGAAGAGAATGAAGAGGAGGGTGCGATTGGCCGACAGTGAGAGGGAGGGGATGGCCAAGAGAGTGATGGGGGTGGGAGAAACCTCTGGGATGCTGCTGGTTTCCCCAGGCCCTCAACTTCTGTTGGGTGGGGACACACCTAACAAGACTCAGGACTGGGTACAGGAGGAGGTGGGGAGTTTTTTGTTTGGGGACTCCCCAATTTTTTGCAGGGCACCCCGGAGCCAAACACTATTCCTGCATCCTGGGATGGTGTGATGGAGGAAGAGGGGGGGATGTCGGGATTACGGATGGTGTTCTCACCGGTAGATATGGAGCAGGGGAGCATCGGGTGAGTCTCCTGTTTTTTTTTTTTTTCTGTCTGGGTTTATAATTTGAGTGTATTACATGTTTTTATTTTTTCATGGGGTCTAATTTTACTTTTGTTAGTTTAAATGTAAGGGGTTTAGGGATTTTGTTAAGAGGAGGGCGGTTTTTAGTTATTTGGAGGGTGTGGGGTTTGTTTTTTGTTTTTCACAGGAAGTTCACCTGAGGGATGGAGGGGATGTTAGTAGGTTTAAGAGGGAGTGGGACAAGGGGGAGTCGGTTTGGGGTGTTGGGGGGGTGCACTCATCGGGGGTAGGGATTTTGTGTGGGCACAGGGAGGTAAAAGTGGAGGATTATTTTGTGGTAATGCAGGGGAGGGTTATAGGGGTGGATGTCACGATAAGGGATTGTACATTTAGATTAGTGGTGGTGTATGGGCCACAGGTGGTGGCAGACAGGAGGGAGATGGTGGACTGTCTGATGCCCCTGTGTGTCACAAATAGGAAATTAGTGATAGGGGGGATTTTAATACAGATTTAGGAAGAGGGGGGGACAGCAGTGCAGGCGCCATTGCCAGGCTAATGGCTTGCCATGGTCTGGTAGATGGTGGTCTGCACACTACTCCGAAAATGGACGGTCCTACATGGCGCAACTCCAGGGGGGTTGAGCGGAGGCTCGACTATATTTTTGTACCCAGGTCTTTGGGTAAGTTGTCTGGGCGGCTGTTGCTTGTTTTCTTTTCAGATCACGACGGCGTGCTCCTGCAGGTGGGGTCGCCAGTCTGCCTCTTTGGTAGGGGGTACTGGAAGCGAGATCGGGATGTGCTGGAGGAGCAGGCTTTTGTTGACGGGTTTTATGGTTTCTTTTGGAGGTTTGAGGGCCTCCGGTCCATGTGCGAGGGGGTGTTAGAGTGGTGGGAATTAGTTAAGGTGAGGATTAGGGCTTTTATAATAGGGTATTGCAAGAGGAAAAAAAGGGAGGAGAGGAGGGAGGTGGATCGTATCCAAAGGTTAATTGAACTCGAATACGAGGCAGGCAACCTCGGCGGGTCGTTTGACTGGGAGAGATCCGCAACCCTAAAGACGCAGCTCAGGGAGTTGCAGGAGCGGAAGGCTCGAGCTTTCCTGGAGCGTGTGCATAGTGGCTTTCTAGAACATAATGAGACTTGTTCTGCTATGTTCTTTAAGTTGGTTAGGGCCAGACAGAGTAGGAAGGTATTGCATGGTGTTAGGGAAGAAAATGGTAGTATAGTTAGAGAACCAGAGGATATGGTCAGGGTGACAACTGATCATTTCCAAGGTTTATTTAAGGAAAGGGAAATAGATGTAGAGCAGGGAAATGTGTTTTTAGAACACTTGTCCAGGCGGTTGCCGGAGGACATTAGAGAAGTGATGGAGGCCCAGATCTCACTAGAAGAGGTTGAGAGCGCTCTTAGGAGGATGGGAAAAGGGAAGGTGCCTGGGATGGATGGGCTGCCGGCTGAGTTTTATCTCAAGTTTTGGGGTATACTTGGACCAGTGGTCCTCGAAGTCTTGAAGGCCATCCTTGAGACGGGGGTCCCGGGGGGATCAATGGCTGTTGGTGTGCTGTCACTTTTATATAAGAAGGGGGAAGTAACAGACCTTGGCAACTGGCGGCCGTTGACCATGCTGTGTGTAGATTACAATCTACTTGCAAAGGTTTTAGCAGACCGGTTGCGCACAGCCCTTCCCTGCGTCGTTCATGAGGATAGTATATGCATATGATTAGTATGTGTGGATAGAAAACACTCAGACGTTTATAAAACTGGTTAAATCACGGCTGTGACTATAACAGAACGTGCGTTTCATCGAAAAGTGCAAGAAAATCTGATCACTGAAAATGGAAATAAATATCCTTGCGCCACTTCCAGGAATTGTTCAAAGTGAACCGAATTACATGAGGCCGAGGTTTCAGTGCCTACAGCTTCCACACGATGTCTAGAGTCTTGTCATTTGATTCAGCTTTGATTCTTGGTCAAACCGAATCAAGGGAATCGATTCCCCCCGGTCTCCGACCGGATGTTTTGGTCGAGCTCTCTCCAAACATCTTTTCGAGACCGACAGCTATAGAAGTTACATCGCCTCCTGATGAATTTTATCGCTTATTAACGTGTACTAATACCTAAAGTTGCATTACAAAAGTATTTCGAAGTGTTTTGTGAAAGTTTATCGTCGACTTTTTGAATTTTAAAAAATGACGTTACGTTATGAAACGCTATTTTTTTCCGTTTATCACACAGTCTTCATAGATCGATATCTAGGCTATATATGGACCGATTTAATCGAAAAAAAGACCCAATAGTGATTATGGGACATCTAGGAGTGCCAACAAAGAAGATGGTCAAAGGTAATGAATGTTTTATATTTTATTTGTGCGGTTTGTGTAGCGACGACTATGCTAATTATTTTGTTTACGTCCCCTGCGGGTCTTTTGGGGTGTTACATGCTATCAGATAATAGCTTCTCATGCTTTCGCCGAAAAGCATTTTAAAAATCTGACTTGTTGCCTGGATTCACAATGAGTGTAGCTTTAATTCAATACCCTGCATGTGTATTTTAATGAACGTTTGAGTTTTAACTAATACTATTAGCATTTAGCGTAGCGCATTTGCATTTCCAGAGCTCTAGATGGGACGCCTGCGTGCCAGGTAGGAGCAAGAGGTTAATGGTAGCAGCGCTAGATCAGGCGAAAGCCTTCAATCGCGTGAATAGATCCTTTTTATTCAGAGTGTTAGGTCGATTAGGATTTGGGGAGAAGTTTATAGGATGGATTCGTACATTATATGTTGGAGCGGGGTTCCGATTTAGTGTAAATAGTCACTTGGGTGACGTTTTTGACCTCTCGTCTGGGGTCAGGCAGGGGTGCCCACTCTCGGCTCTCCTCTTCATTCTGTACATGGAGCCTCTGGGGGCTGCCATTAGGGCAGACACAGGGGTGGAAGGTTTGCTGATCCCTGGAAGTGGTGGGCTGCGTGTTAAGATGACGCAGTACGCCGACGACACTTCCTTGCTGTTGTGCAAGGACTCGTGCCTGACAAGGTCCCTTGCCATCTTTGGGGATTTCACCCGAGCGTCGGGAGCAGTTCTGAACCATGCAAAGTCTTCCGTCAAGTTTTTCGGAAGATGGCGCGGTAGAACGGATGTGCCTGGGGGGTTATCTCTCTGTGAGGGGGCCCTGAGGATTCTCGGGGTCCATTTTGAGACCTCCGGCTCAGGGACGCTAAACTGGAACATGCGTATCGCAGTGGTACAGAGGGAGCTAGCAATGTGGAAAGCTAGGTATTTGTCTTTTATGGGCAAAGTCCTGGTCCTAAAGGTGGATGTGTTGCCGTCTCTTTTGTATTTGGCATACATCTACCCATTGCCGGCTTGTCTGAGGAGGCCTCTAGTGAGGCTTGTGTTTCAGTTTATGTGGAGTGGCAGGTGCGAGTGGGTCGCCAGCGCACACATGATCTGTCCCATCGGGGAGGGAGGTAGGGGGGTACCACATTTCCCCCTCAAGCTGGACACAATTTTTGTTTCTTTCTTGTTAACGGAGCTTGCTCAGCCAGTGATATACCCGTCCGGTTACCTCCTGCGGGTGTTCTTCTCGTATCAGGCGAGAAGCGTAATGGTGTGGTCTAACACGGGTCCTCGGGCGGAACAGCTGCCGTGGCACTTTGGTCATGCGGCCAAGTGGCTGCGTGCACACCCTGAGGTTGAAGTTGCCCGAGTAGGTTTAGATCACAGGCACCTGTACGAGGAGGTCAGAAAGGCAGGGAGTCCGGCGCCTGTAGTGGGCATCTCGGAAGTGGTCTGGGAGGGAGTGCAAGCGCGGGGTCTGGACAACAGGCTCAAGGACCTGAATTGGTTGAGCCTCCATAAGTGCTTGCCGGTACGTTCCATCATGTACCGGTATAATTTGGTGCAATCCCCCACCTGTCCAAGATCCTCTTGTGGCAGGGAGGAGACTGTGCGCCATGTCTTTTGGTACTGTGCCTTTGCCTGAGTAGTATGGGCTAGGGCACGGGTGTTGTTAGGTTTGGTAAGGGGGGATTTTGTATTGACGTGGGCCAGGTTAGAGAGAGGTGTAGGGAGAGCGAGAGGGACGGATAGGGACAGGTTTCTGCTCTGGCTTCTCATGAGTCTCTTTAAACGGGGGCTGTGGGAAGCAAGGCAGAACATGGTGAAGACAGGGAGAGATTGGGGGGTGACGGGGAGGGAAGATGCTCCCCTGAGGTTTTGTTCTGGGCGACTTTAACTTCCCCACGTCTACCTTTGACTCATTCCTCTCTGCCTCCTTCTTTCCACTCCTCTCCTCTTTTGACCTCACCCTCTCACCTTCCCCCCCTACTCACAAGGCAGGCAATATGCTCGACCTCATCTTTACTAGATGCTGTTCTTCCACTAACCTCATTGCAACTCCCCTCCAAGTCTCCGACCACTACCTTGTATCCTTTTCCCTCTCGCTCTCATCCAACACTTCCCACACTGCCCCTACTCGGATGGTATCGCGCCGTCCCAACCTTCGCTCTCTCTCCCCCGCTACTCTCTCCTCTTTCATCCTATCATCTCTTCCCTCTGCTCAAACCTTCTCCAACCTATCTCCTGATTCTGCCTCCTCAACCCTCCTCTCCTCCCTTTCTGCATCCTTTGACTCTCTATGTCCCCTATCCTCCAGGCCGGCTCGGTCCTCCCCTCCCGCTCCGTGGCTCGACGACTCATTGCGAGCTCACAGAACAGGGCTCCGGGCAGCCGAGCGGAAATGGAGGAAAACTCGCCTCCCTGCGGACCTGGCATCCTTTCACTCCCTCCTCTCTACATTTTCCTCCTCTGTCTCTGCTGCTAAAGCCACTTTCTACCACTCTAAATTCCAAGCATCTGCCTCTAACCCTAGGAAGCTCTTTGCCACCTTCTCCTCCCTCCTGAATCCTCCTCCCCTCCCCCTCCTCCCTCTCTGCAGATGACTTCGTCAACTATTTTGAAAAGAAGGTCGACGACATCCGATCCTCGTTCGCTAAGTCAAACGACACCGCTGGTTCTGCTCACACTGCCCTACCCTGTGCTCTGACCTCTTTCTCCCCTCTCTCTCCAGATGAAATCTCGCGTCTTGTGACGGCCGGCCGCGCAACAACCTGCCCGCTTGACCCTATCCCCTCCTCTCTTCTCCAGACCATTTCCGGAGACCTTCTCCCTTACCTCACCTCGCTCATCAACTCATCCCTGACCGCTGGCTACGTCCCTTCCGTCTTCAAGAGAGCGAGAGTTGCACCCCTTCTCAAAAAACCTACACTCGATCCCTCCGATGTCAACAACTACAGACCAGTATCCCTTCTTTCTTTTCTCTCCAAAACTCTTGAACGTGCCGTCCTTGGCCAGCTCTCCCGCTATCTCTCTCAGAATGACCTTCTTGATCCAAATCAGTCAGGTTTCAAGACTAGTCATTCAACTGAGACTGCTCTTCTCTGTATCACGGAGGCGCTCCGCACTGCTAAAGCTCACTCTCTCTCCTCTGCTCTCATCCTTCTAGACCTATCGGCTGCCTTCGATACTGTGAACCATCAGATCCTCCTCTCCACCCTCTCCGAGTTGGGCATCTCCGGCGCGGCCCACGCTTGGTTGCGTCCTACCTGACAGGTCGCTCCTACCAGGTGGCGTGGCGAGAATCTGTCTCCTCACCACGCGCTCTCACCACTGGTGTCCCCCAGGGCTCTGTTCTAGGCCCTCTCCTATTCTCGCTATACACCAAGTCACTTGGCTCTGTCATAACCTCACATGGTCTCTCCTATCATTGCTATGCAGACGACACACAATTAATCTTCTCCGTTCCCCCTTCTGATGACCAGGTGGCGAATCGCATCTCTGCATGTCTGGCAGACATATCAGTGTGGATGACGGATCACCACCTCAAGCTGAACCTCGGCAAGACGGAGCTGCTCTTCCTCCCGGGGAAGGACTGCCTGTTCCATGATCTCGCCATCACGGTTGACAACTCCATTGTGTCCTCTTCCCAGAGCGCTAAGAACCTTGGCGTGATCCTGGACAACACCCTGTCGTTCTCAACTAACATCAAGGCGGTGGCCCATTCCTGTAGGTTCATGCTCTACAACATCCGCAGAGTACGACCCTGCCTCACACAGGAAGCGGCGCAGGTCCTAATCCAGGCACTTGTCATCTCCCGTCTGGATTACTGCAACTCGCTGTTGGCTGGGCTCCCTGCCTGTGCCATCAAACCCCTACAACTCATCCAGAACACCGCAGCCCGTCTGGTGTTCAACCTTCCCAAGTTCTCTCACATCACTCCGCTCCTCCGCTCTCTCCACTGGCTTCCAGTTGAAGCTCGCATCCGCTACAAGACCATGGTGCTTGCCTACGGAGCTGTGAGGGGAACGGCACCTCAGTACCTCCAGGCTCTGATCAGGCCCTACACCCAAACAAGGGCACTGCGTTCATCCACCTCTGGCCTGCTCGCCTCCCTACCACTGAGGAAGTACAGTTCCCGCTCAGCCCAGTCAAAACTGTTCGCTGCTCTGGCCCCCAATGGTGGAACAAACTCCCTCACGACGCCAGGACAGCGGAGTCAATCACCACCTTCCGGAGACACCTGAAACCCCACCTCTTTAAGGAATACCTAGGATAGGATAAGTAATCTTTCTCACCCCCTAAAATATTTAGATGCACTATTGTAAAGTGGCTGTTCCACTGGATGTCATAAGGTGAATGCACCAATTTGTAAGTCGCTCTGGATAAGAGCGTCTGCTAAATGACTTAAATGTAAATGTAATGTTGTTTGGGGTTTATGTTTAGTTAAATTCGTTTCATTAAAATACCATTATTTGAGTATGTATGAAAATTCTGAGTTGTAAAGAATGAATGGTATTAAAGATAATACATTCTTTTTTATAAAAATAAAAAAAGATAGGCTGTATAGGTTTTCACATTCCGTTTGTTGTTTTTGTATTGTTCGTGTTTCGTCATTATTAAAGATGTATCGAACTAACCACGCTGCATTTTGGTCCGACGCTCCTTCGACGGAAGAAAGCCGTAACAGAATCACCCACCACACCAGGACCAAGCAGCGTGGTGACAGGCAGCGACAGCAGAAGCAGCGAAAGGAGGAATGGACATGGGAAGAAGTTTTGGATGGCAAGGGTTGTTACACTTGGGAGGAGATACTGGCTGGAAGAGATCGCCTCCCATGGGAACAGGTGGAGGCACTTAGGAGAGCAGAGGCAGCCGGAGAGAGGAGCCGCCGATACGAGGGAACACTGTTGGCAAGGAAGCCCGAAAGTCAGCCCCCAAAAATTTATTGGGGGCTCAGGGAGAGTGTGGCAGAGCCAGGGTTCAGACCTGAGCCAACTCCCCCTGTTTATCGTGAGGAGCAGCGATCACAGGACTTCTGGACTTGGGAGGAGATATTGTACGGAAAGGGACCATGGGCACAGCCTGGTGAATATCGACGCCCCAGAGAAGAACTGGAGGCGAAGAAAGCGGAGAGGCGCTGGTATGAAGAGGCAGCACGGCGACGCGGATGGAAGCCCGAGAGTCAGCCCCAAAAATGTTTTTTGGGGGGGGCTCACAGGGAGTATGGCTACGCCAGGTAGGAGACCTGCACAAACTTCCTGTGCTTACCGGGTGGCTAAAGAGACCGGGCAGGCACCGTGTTATGCTATGGAGCGCACGGTGTCTCCAGTGCGGGTGCATAGCCCGGTGCGGTACATACCAGCTCTTCGTATTGGCAGGGCTAGAGTGGGCATCGTGCCAGGTAAGGTTGGGCAGGCTCGGTGCTCAAGAGCTCCAGTGCGCCTGCACGGTCCGGTCTATCCAGTGCCACCTCCACACACCAGTCATCCGGTGGCAGCTCCCCGCACCAGGCTTCCTGTGCGTGTCCTCGGTCAAGTACCACCAGTACCAGCACCACGCACCAGGCCTTCAGTGCGCCTCGCCTGTCTAGCGCTATCAGAGCCTTCCTCCTCTCCAGCGCTGCCGGAGTCTCCCGCCTGTTCAGCGCAGCCAGAGCCTTCCTCCTCTACAGCGCTGCTGGAGTCTCCCACCTGTTTAGCGCAGCCAGAGCCTTCCTCCTCTACAGCGCTGCCGGAGCCTCCCGCCTGTTCAGCGCAGCCAGAGCCTTCCTCCTCTACAGCGCTGCTGGAGTCTCCCGCCTGTTTAGCGCAGCCAGAGCCTTCCTCCTCTTCTGTGCTGCCGGAGTCTCACGCCTGTTCAGCGCTGCCAGATCCTTCCTCCTCTACAGTGCTGCTGGAGTCTCCTGCCTGTTCAGCGCAGCCAGAGCTGCCAGCCTGCATGGAGCAGCCTGAGCTGTCAGTCTGCATGGAGCAGCCTGAGCTTTCAGTCTGCATGGAGCAGCCTGAGCTGTCAGTCTGCATGGAGCAGCCAGAGCTGTCAGTCTGCATGGAGCAGCCAGTCTGCATGGAGCAGCCAGAGCTGCCAGTCTGCATGGAGCAGCCAGAGCTGCCAGTTTGCATGGAGCAGCCAGAGATGCCAGTCTGCATAGAGCTGCCAGTCTGCATAGAGCAGCCAGATCTGCCAGTCTGCATGGAGCTGACAGTCTGCATAGAGCAGCCAGAGCTGCCAGTCTGCATGGAGCAGCCAGAGCTGTGAGTCTGCATGGAGCAGCGAGAGCTGCCAGTCTGCATGGAGCAGCCAGAGCTGCTAGTCTGCATGGAGCAGCCAGAGCAGCTACATCCGTCAGTCAGCCAGGATCCGCCAGTCAGCCAGACTCTTCCAGATCTGCCAGTCAACCAGACTCTTCCAGATCTGCCAGTCAACCAGACACTTCCAGATCCGCCAGACAACCAGACTCTTCCAGATCCGCCAGCCAGCCAGGATCTGCCGGAGCCAACTACCTGCCTGAGCTTCCTCTCAGTGCTGAGCTTCCTCTCAGTGCTGGCTTCCTCTCAGTGCTGGGCTTCCTCTCAGTGCTGGGCTTCCTCTCAGTGCTGGGCTTCCTCTCAGTGCTGAGCTTCTTCTCAGTGCTGAGCTTCTCCTCAGTGCCGAGCTTCCCCTCAGTGCCGAGCTTCCCCTCAGTGCCGAGCTTCCCCTCAGTGCCGAGCTTCCCCTCAGTGCCGAGCTTCCCCTCAGTCCCGAGTTTCCCCTCAGTCCCGAGTTTCCCCTCAGTCCCGAGTTTCCCCTCAGTCCCGAGCTGCCCCTCAGTCCCGAGCTGCCCCTCAGTCCCGAGCTGCTCCTCAGTCCAGTGGGGTTCTGAGTGATGACTACTAGGCCATGGTCGGCGACGAGGGTGGACTATCCTAGGACGCGAGGGGGAGGAACTAAGACATTGATGGAGTGGGGTCCACGTCCTGAGCCGGAGCCGCCACCATGGACAGACGCTCACCCGGACCCTCCCTATTGTTTTGATGTGCGTCCGGGAGTCCGCACCTTAGGGGGGGGGGGTTCTGTCACGCCCTGGTCGAAGTACAGTATGTTTGTCTTCATTTATTTGGTCAGGCCAGGGTGTGACATCGGTTATTGTGGTGCGTTTTTGTCATGGTTTTTTGTGGGGTGTCTAGCATAGTCTATGGCTGCCTGAGGCGGTTCTCAATCAGAGTCAGGTGATTATCGTTGTCTCTGATTGGGAACCATATTTAGGCAGCCATATTCTTTGAGTATGTCGTGGGTGATTGTTCCTGTCTCTGTGTTAGTTGTCACCAGATAGGCTGTATAGGTTTTCACATTCAGTTTGTTGTTTTTGTATTGTTCATGTTTTTTCATTATTAAAGATGTATCGAACTAACCACGCTGCATTTTGGTCCGACTCTCCTTCGACGGAAGAAAGCCGTAACAAAACCAGGCGACGTAAATACGACTTTCCCTTACTTTATGCTGACAGTTGTCAAAATGGTGCTCCTTAAAACTGTGGAAGAGGTAGCAATTGAGAGCATCCTGTCGGGCTGTATCACCGCCTGGTACAGCAACTGCACCGCCCGCAACCGTAGGACTCTCCAGAGGGTGGTGTGGCCTGCCCAACGCATCATCGCATCACCGAGGGCACATATTTCTTAATTCCATTCTTCTACTTTTAGATTTGTGTGTGTTGTTGTTGGAGCTGGGAACACAGACAATTCGCTACACCCGCAACAACATCTGCTAAATATCTCTATGTGACTGATTTGATTTAGCAGCTTCCCCCTCGGAAGGGGTAGACAGAGGGTGGAGGGTACTAAGGCTGAGCAAGAGGGGGTCTATGGGGATAGGGATGAGTGGGGCAGAGATGGGGGTGGCGGGGGCAACAAGTGGGGTATATTTCAGATAGAATGGAGCAGTGGGGCATTTTTCAGATAGAATGGAGTACTGGAGCATTTTTCAGATAGAATGGAGTACTGGAGCATATTTCAGATAGAATGGAGTACTGGAGAATATTTCAGATAGAATGGAAAACTGGAGCATATTTCAGATAGAATGGAAAACTGGAGCATATTTCAGATAGAATGGAAAACTGGAGCATATTTCAGATAGAATGGAGTACTGGAGCATATTTCAGATAGAATGGAAAACTGGAGCATATTTCAGATAGAATGGAAAACTGGAGCATATTTCAGATAGAATGGAAAACTGGAGCATATTTCAGATAGAATGGAAAACTGGAGCATATTTCAGATAGAATGGAAAACTGGAGCATATTTCAGATAGAATGGAGTACTGGATAATATTTCAGATAGAATGGAGTACTGGAGAATATTTCAGATAGAATGGAGTACTGGAGAATATTTCAGATATCAAATCAAATCAAATTTTATTTGTCACATACACATGGTTAGCAGATGTTAATGCGAGTGTAGCGAAATGCTTGTGCTTCTAGCTCCGACAATGCAGTGATAACCAACAAGTAATCTAACTAACAATTCCAAAACTACTGTCTTATACACAGTGTAAGGGGATAAAGAATATGTACATAACGATATATGAATGAGTGATGGTACAGAGCAGCATACAGTAGATGGTATAGTATATAGTACAGTATACAGTATATACAGATAGAATGGAGTACTGGAGAATATTTCAGATAGAATGGAGTACTGGAGCATATTTCAGATAGAATGGAGTACTGGAGAATATTTCAGATAGAATGGAGCAGTGGGGTATATTTCAGATAGAATAGAGCAGTGGAGCATATTTCAGTGGGGTGATGGATAAAAAGCCTTTGATCAGCAGTCCCTTGTGACATCAATTAATCGTTAATGTGCAGCAATAGGCTGATGGAAACCATCGTGAGGTTCACCTCCCTTTCCACTGGCTACTAGAGCACTGAGGATTTCCATCCATAATGAGGGCTATTATTTAACCCAGTGTGTGTGTGTGTGTGTGTGTGTGTGTGTGTGTGTGTGTGTGTGTGTGTGTGTGTGTGTGTGTGTGTGTGTGTGTGTGTGTGTGTGTGTGTGTGTGTGTGTGTGTGTGTGTGTGTGTGTGTGTGTGTGTGTGTGTGTGTGTGTGTGTGTGTGCGTGTGCGTGTGTTTGGCTTATTTAAGTGTGTGAGACAGGTTTGAAACTATCCCACTGCCAGTCAGGTTGTATGCCTATCTAGCCGTCTGACTGGGAGACAGAGACACAGTCCTGCATTATCAGAGACAAATAAACAATCATGACATTTCCCATTTGACCCCTTCCTCTCCCCTGCTCACTGATGTGTAGAATAGATGACTGGAGACCTCCCTCCCTACTGTCTGCCCTGTCAGCCCGTCTGCACATGTGAGTGACATTAAATGGGTCATGCATGGAATGTTCCATAATGTGGCCGAAATCAAAGATGAAGTCATTTCCCCCCCTTTTTGCCTCATGCACACATCATAGGCTAGTTATTCCACATTTAAATGACTGTTCTGGTCTAACGAGCATTCCCTGTTTTTCTCTTTTCCATTCCATGCAACGTCTGTCTGTCTGTCTTTTTGTCTGTCTCTGCCTTTCTGTCTGTCCCTACAATCCCGTCTGTCCATCTGATGTGTAGCTAACCACAGACTGATGTCCAAAGTCCTTCATAACTAGGATATATTGTTCCATTACCCGGTGGCTTAATGAAAATGATTATTTAATCATTTTTTAGATGGGTTTAATTGAAACAGCATGATGAATGGTGCAGAGGTTCCTCCTGTACAGAGAAGGGGGTAATGAGGACCCTGTCCTGTCCGTTTCACCTTGGACCACTGCTGGAGCACAGGGTCAGAAGGAGGGAGAGAGAGAAAAATAGTGAGGGAAGGAAGGAAGGGTGGGAGGGAAGGAGCGATAGGGAGAGAGAGGGCGATAGGGAATGGTAAGGAAGAGCACAGGTGCCATTGCACCAGACATAGCACCGAACATAGTCTAGACACACCTAAGGCCTGATGTCATTAGTAACACATGATGTTTAGGAATTCACTCAAATGGAACAATACCCACAACTGCACAGGGGCAGCAACATGGAAGGTATAGTAGCCATAATGTTGTTGACATCTCCATCAAGATATACAGTAAGCAACCTAATGGATATTCCTTCCTGAAAACATTTCAGTTTACCAATATTGTAGTTCCATCAAGCTCTAAGATATTTATAGGAGGGAAAAGCAACGCGAGATGAACACATCTGGAAAACAACAGACATTTTCCCTTCTCCTCCGTCTCTCCCTCTCTCTCTCTCTCTCTCTCCCTCTCCCTCTCCCTCTCTCTCTCTCTCTCTCTCTCTTCCTCTCTCTCTCCCTCCCTTCTTTACGACCCATATTAGAGAGAGGAGTGATTACAATAAAAGACTGATGGAAGCCCATATGTTAGGGATATGACTATCTGACTGTCAGTGAGTTTCCTATTCCGCGTGTGTAGCTCTGCTCTCTCAGTTTACTAAGATTAACTGCATGCCCTAATCTATTGATCCCGTGGGAATGTTTCCTTCATAAGTCTCCCGATGGCGTCCTACTTAAACCCCCATCAAAGGAAAGAGGGAATGCGCCTCGCACGCTGTTTATGTCAATACGGTTAATGTGCTGAACTTCACGGCACCTCCTCCGAGAAAAAGAAATTAACGATAGAAATAAATACATAAAAAAAAAAACATCTCATGAGACCCAGCCACCCCACCCCCCTCAAAAAAACAAAAAATGGGGATGGCTTGGGGATCGAGATCAGGGAGGAAATGTAAGACAAATCCACGCCGTTGATACTCGATTCTGTTGCTGTCATTTGTTATGATTTTTCTTCCCTTACTCGTTTCTTTTCTAAAAAACAAATGACCGTCTGACTAGTGAGACAACCTCTCCCTGTCTTTGTCGCCGGCTGTCTGCGGCTCTGTCATTATTGGTATGGAAAACCTATTGTGGCTTTGGGTTTCTGATGCTAACTGAGAGTAAAAAGGATAAATGCTGTTGAAACGTACGCCCCGTTGAGAGATGAGGGTCGTCCTCTGCAAACAGGACTAACCTTTGCCACTGTAAACTCAATGCAGCAACCTTGATCAACATCAATAAATAGAATCTCATTTTAAACGGACACTGTTGTTTTTCATTTTCATTCCACGTATAAAAGCTGCAAAAGCCAACCGAGGATAGGTAACGAGAGGAGGAGTACAGATCAGCCAGTAAGTGGTGGACGACGTGAAAGAGCAAAAGAAAGCAGTGCCTATAATGTATAATGATGAGCAACAGGACCCAAGATCTCTCATCTATGGCACCATATTACACTGATAAAAAGCCTTTGTCGGGCATCCTAATGTGCCAATACACTGGAAACATGAGTGGAATTAGAGTGGGGGGGGTCAGTGGTAGCACCTCTGATCCTCTCCTCTCCTTGCAGGTGTACTTATACCCCTTTTGTTTCCCTGAGATGGTGCAGTCAGTCTGGGGTGTGTGTGCGCGTGCTTGTGTGTGTGTGCGTGCATACATATGTTTGTGTGTGTGTGCAGGCGTGACGGATGGGGCTAGTGTGTGGTCAGAGGAGGAATCAGAGGATTCCCGCCATGGGATTTGGCAGCAGGCTGGCTGTTGTAGTTGGCTTCACTCGACATAAATCTACAGGAAACTAGCTCAGATAAAGACAGAGCGAGAGAACAGCGAGAAAAGGGAGAGAGAGAGGGGGAGGGGAGGGGAGAGAGAGAGGGGGGGGGGGGGGAGAGGGAGAGAGAGAGAGAGAGAGAGGGGCGGCTTTTGGAAGAAGTGATTCTATTGTTGTGACATTGCAGTGTATGTAACAAACAGAACAGAACCTGATAGAAAAAAAGTGCTATATGGAACTCTAAACGTTTCTTCAACTGTCCCCACACAAACTTTTGAAGAACCCTTTTTGGTTGCAGGTAGAACCCTTTTGGGTTCCATGTAGAACTCTTTCTACAAAGGGTTATCCTATGGCGACAGTTGAAGAACCCTTTTGGAACCTTTTTTTCTAAGAGTGTAAATAGATGTTTACCAGTCCCTAGACATAGGCCTGTCTCAGCAGAAAGAAGTTGTCCCAAATGGCACCCTATTCCCTAGTACATTACTTCTGACCAGAGCTCTATGAGTTATAGGGTGTCATTTGGGATGCAGTCAGAAATTGCATCCCTGCATCTCTCCAGTTTCTGCTTCACATCTCTGGGTAGAGTCAGTGATGCGTGTCCCTCTCCCTGTCTCCCAGGTGGTTTATAGAAAGACAAGGGGAAAGGCTAGACAGGGTATCAGGCAGCTAGGAGAGCGCAAGAGGCAAAACTCATACTTGCATGACAGAGCACACAATGAGAGAAAAAACAGACAGGAGACACTTGGATAATTGGAAAGCAATTTGTGGTTTTTGAACAAGTCTTTTGAGAAACGTTACATATTGTTCATATTTATTTTTCAGGAAGATTTCCTCATCTCTTTCATATCAACAGGGTGAAATGAGTCTGAAAATTGAACGATTTGGTAGATAGCTACTAAAAGTGGCCTCAAGTCTAATGACTTAGGTATATTTCAATGGCTGCATGTCTGTTGTGTGTGAATGTTAGTCAGGGAGGAACAGAGATAATGGAACAGAGATAATGAAAGAGAGATAATAGTTGTGTTTACTGCAACATCAGAAAGAAAACGGGGAAAAAAACCCATCAAATTGGTCGACTTGTGAATCAGGCATTAAGCCCTTAGAGGGAAGCAACAACCATTTGAAATGTTCGTTCGAGTGGAAAATTCAAAGTTAGACAAAACGTCTTATACGTTTATAGACAGGACCAGTGTCTTTCCCGTCAAATAAGTTGACTTGGTTCAGCTTGAGACAACAACAGAAACTATTTATCAACACTGGGCATTGACCAGCGATTCATATAAGGACAGTGAATGATAAAGTTTGATGACGTTCATACCTGTAGTTGTTCTGGATCTGCTGATCGAACTTGAGATGGTTTGACTGGTCTGTAACTGGACCAAGGTTGTGGCTTTAGTGTTGTAAAATAGACATCTCGACACAGGTTCCAATGAAACTTTATTTAGCCATTTAGGTTTCTATCATTGCTCTCTCTGTTCTCTTGCTGATGACATGCTAATCCAAAGTAGGTCTTGTCCATGATGTAGACCACTGATTGAAGGTGGTGACAGGAGATACTATATCATCCTCAAAAATGTATCCATCTGAAAAGCATATTCTGGTGGTATTTTACTCCAAATACAGCCATACCGGTCAAATATCCTACCAATCATGTCCATGTGTGCATCCCAAATGGCAACCTATTCCCTCTACAGTGCACTACTTTTAACCAGAGCCTTGTAAACTACATAGGGAATAGACTGTGTTAAACACACCGCAGAAAAAGCCAAGCTAATCATGAGCGTGATACGAATAGCATTTGAACTTTTTTCTTTTTTTCTTAACCTTTATTTAACCAGGGAAAGACCGTTGAGGTTTGAAACCTCGGGTTGTGAGAGGGACCTGTCACGAAGTAGGATCACGTGTTACTGTAATAGCATGGTCAATACTATGATTAAAGAATCCCTTAGCCGACACAATCGAAATCTTGTTAACACAATAAAACAATCCCCATCAAAATACGTCTGTTTAAGCTAGCGATATCTGTTTTTTCGCACAGGGTAGCGTCTCAACACTTCCACATTTGCGGTGAAAGGTGGCAGGGCTGGAGCGGTGTTTTTCAGACACCGAGACATCCTGAAAATCGCTCTTCTCAGAAAGCGTGTAGCGTTGGACTGGTACTGTGTGAGGATGGGAAAAGTGCAATTGCACAGTATGTTTATTACCTTCTTCAATCCTCTTTCAGATGCCTTGAATTGTGTAGTATAGATAACACACAGTTTATTATTGTATATTAATCTACATCAAAGTGGAGAAACAATTCAACTTTCAATAACCATGTTTTAAGACAACAACAAAAAATAATTTACACTCCGGGGAACATTGTACACTGTCTGGGTCAATCTTTATAATGAACAAAACTCTTCCGATAACCATCTGAATAAGCAGGTTTAGTGGCATTGGGCCAATGTTATATTAAGGGGCTTACACCTCATTAATCAGTTAGGTGTCTGTAAGTTATCGATGAATTGGCTAAATTGGAACTTAGGCACACACACACACTCAAATACCCTCCAACACAAAAAGGCACAGGCAAACACACACACACACACACGCACGCACGCACACGCACGCACACACACACACACACACACACACACACACACACACACACACACACACACACACACACACACACACACACACACACACACACACACACACACACACACACACACACACACACACACAGAGCTATCATTAATTAGGTTTGTTGTTCTCATGGATTTAGATAATAAAACGTTGTGAGGCTCAAATTCAGTTGCTGCAATGGGAGGCCTTTCTCTTGCAATTGATTTTTGTCTCTCGTTTCCTCTGACATTTTGCAATTTTGCTTCAGGAGCAGGTTTTAATTTTCATTTCCCTGGCCGAACGGAGAGCCGGGTTTCTGGACAGCTTTCCTCAAATTAATCTGACCAATTAATGGGTGCAGCGGACAGGTGCCGAGAACCACGCCACAGAATACAACAACACCTGTTGACTTCTACCGACAGACTTCTAGTCACTCAACTGTGTGTGTGCGTGTGTGCGTACATATGGCGTGCGTTGGGGAACGCGTACATACATCTTTGTATGTTTGCATTCATGTGAGTGAATACGTGTCTCCTTACATTGTAAACACTGAAAGGACATAGGTATAAATGGCTTGCTACAAAATCTGATAAGGGGGTGATACTAAGGTGTTTGTAATATCAATGGCTATAGGTTGCACATGAAATTAAACCTGTTGCTATGGCGATACTCTTTCCCTCTTTCCGCTTTACATAAATGAGTCACAATGAATTAGAAATCCAATTTGTGTTGTTTACTATGCTCAGAATAGATTACAAATGTATCATCCCGCTTGATGCTAATTCCTTTGGCAGTCTCTGTTGTTTCTGATGAGAACGGAGAAAGTTGCGAGGAGGACGTTCATACAATTGGGGGCTGGGGTTCTGTCCGCGCGTCCCAAATGGCACCCTATTCCCTATAGCGTGAAGGGAATAGGGTGCTATTTTGGACACGTCCATAGCTAGCCCATTTGTTTTCATTCAGATTCACCACCTAGCATATGATAATTAGCCTGTGTTGGAACTCTTACTCACCCTGACTCATGGTAACACGTTCTTCAGCTACTGATCAAGCCACGCAAAGCAATGCACATGTGCGTGTGTGTAAGCGTGTGTATCTGTGTTTGTGTGTGCTACACATGCCTTCTCCACTCCCACGTCATCTTCAGATCAAATACAGTCTTGTTGCCAGACGTAAATGCCGCCCTCGTTCCACAGACTATATGCCCAGTGCCAGATATATGCATCATTTCATTTAGGGGATTTTCTCTCATCTTTGTCCTCCCAATGCCTGTCAGTACATAGGGAGGGTATTGTGTACACCACGTTTGTAGTGTACACTTCTCTTCCCTATCGATTCAGTTTGTTCCCCTTTTGGTTTGATTAATATTGTGTTCTGCATAAAGAACTCCTACCAAGGGCATCGATGGAGCTAGATGTTTTAGTGACCGTGTGAGACATACTTCTCAGAATACAGGGTCAAAGCTGTTATAGGGAACAACTGGACCAAGTCAAATGGTTTTCTCATACAATCTGAGGGAAGAGTATGAATTACGACGTATCCAAAGGTTAATTGTTCAATTCGGAGACAGTGGCGGGTTTCTAAGACAACAGATACAACCTCCATTACCTGAGGGATGTCTAATCTAAGTTAAAAATGCAACCGCATTACTCCACAGATGTGTCCTGTCCTTTTTAGAACCCATTCCTGAAAGGACACTGGTCTTCGGAGAGTGAAGAGAGAGAAGTAGGTAGGCAGCTCAGCATTAATGGAGGAGAGGAAGGAGAGTCCCAGGCAGATTTGCGTTCCGAATGGCACCTTATTCCCTAAATAGTGCACCACTTTTACAGTGAGCTCCAAAAGTATCGGGACAGAGTTTTTGTCTCTGTACTCCAGCACTTTGGATTTGAAATGATACAATGACTATAACGGCAACGTGCAGACTGCAGCTTTAATTTGAGGGTATTTTCATCCATATCGGGTGAACCGTTTAGTCCACCCATTTTAGGGGACCAAAAGAATTGGGACAAATTCACTTATGTGTGTATTAAATGTTTTTGTATTTGGTCCCATATTCCTATCATGCAATATTACATTAAGCTTGTGACTCTACAAACTCTACAAATGCATTTGCTGTTTGTTTTGGTTGTGTTTCAGATTATTTTGTGCCCAATAGAAATGCTGTAATTTCTAAACGGTTCACCCGATATGGATAAAATACCCTGAAATTGAAGCTGACAGTCTGCACTTAACTTTAACAATCATTGTATCATTTCAAGTGCTGGAGTAACAAATTACAAATTAACCAAAACAACAACAACAAAAATGTCACTGTCCAATACTTTTAAGGAGGTAAGGAATGGGGCGCTATTTGGGATGCAAACCCAGTCTCTCTCCACATGGCAGCTGAGATCTCTAAGAGTAAACAAATGGATGCCAAATGTGTAATTGGTGTTCCTGTACTGAATTCCCAGCACAACAGAGTGGACGCATCACAGGACAAACTGCAGACTAGATGCTCCTTCAGGTAGCAGGTAGAGTGTCCCTCGGTACACATCTCTAAAAGAGTGTGTGTGTGTGTGTGTGTGTGTGTGTGTGTTACATCTTTTAATTATTTCACACTATTGGATGTTGGGCTCTCACAGTAAACTAAATCTTAGAGGTTTAGATAGCGGTACGTGAGCGTACGTCTTAATGCATCAGACTATAGAGTCTTATAGTGAATGTTGAGTCTAGACTGACACTAGACTCAACATGGGATTTCTAGTTTTCTAAACTGCCACTGGGGGAGGAAACAGTGTCAGTATTTCACAAAACATCTGTTGGGCAGCAGGTAGACATCTGCAGCACCAGCCATTCTTCTCCTTCTAATGATTTGCATAAATGCATGACCCGTGCCTGTTTTTTTAACCTTTATTTAACTAGTCGTGTCCGTTAAGAACAAATTGTTATTTTTAATGACAGCCTAGGAGCAGTGGGTTAACTGCATTGTTCAGGGGCAGAACAACAGATATTGTACCTTGTCAGCTCAAGGATTCGATCTTGCAACCTTTTGGTTACTAGTCCAACACTCTAACCGCTAGGCTACCTGCCACCCCAGATAAATCTGTGTCCCAAATGGTCCCCTTTCCCCTACATAGTGCACTACTTTTGACCAGCGCTATGACTTCTGGTCAAAAGAAGTGCACTATATAGGGAATAAGCAGGGTGTCATTTTGGATGCAGATAATGTGTTGAAACAGTCCTGCTAAGTAGAAGCTATAGGCAGTCTGAGGCATTTGTTTGGAAGCCACATACAAATCTATTACCAGTCATCGAAGCTCATCTAACAGAACTGTACTGTATAAACAATTCCTTTGACTAGAAAGCCACCATTATGCTTGGGGCTGACTGAATCTACATGAATCTGAGCTCACGCAGGTCCGTTAACAGCAATATGCCTTTTTCTCTGCTCTGTAACTGTTGGGATTTGAGAACCACTGTGGAGCTGCAGTGTCCTGCTGGGGAAACATATTGTGGCCTGAGGTCTGGTGTCACATTATTAAAACACCAGGGAGAATGTGTTTGTGTGTGTGTGTGTGTGTGTGTGTGTGTGTGTGTGTGTGTGTGTGTGTGTGTGTGTGTGTGTGTGTGTGTGTGTGTGTGTGTGTGTGTGTGTGTGTGTGTGTGTGTGTGTGTGTGTGTGTAGTGTGTGAGTGTGTGTGTGAGTGGTGAGTGGTGGTGAGTGAGTGAGTGAGTGAGTGAGTGAGTGAGCGAGCGAGCGGCCGGCCAAGTGAGCATCTGGCCATGCACCAGCCAGAAGGCGAAGCCTTGTCATTCCTTATCTCAGATCATAACCTTTTGAGGTTTCACTGCTTCACTACAGAGTAATGATGGAGACATATGAGAGACTTCAGGTCTCCTTAGAGCAGATCTGACAGTAATGTGTTCTTTTAACAGACAGTCTGATCGGAGATCATTCAATCTGCATCCCAAATCACACCCTAATTCCTTTAAAGTGGGAACATCACCATAGGGTTCAGGTCAAATGTAATGCACTAAATAGGGAATAGGATGCCATTTGGGAAGCAGACTCACTTCTTGGATGTCTAGAAAAAGCTATTCATAGCTAGACCGGCCATTTGAATTGGCAAATAACTTTAGCTGGTTTTGAATTAGGGACTTGGAATCGCACACTAATTGGAAATGACAAAAAATAAGTGTTGGCTGTGGAGCCTGTCTGAGCATGTGTCGCCCTGCTCAAGTGGGACTTCACAGGCAGCATCAGGCTTTTTCATTTCCGATTACCCATATCAGGGAGCATAGCCAGGCCTCTTTCACAATTGATTAGAGTGTAGAAGTAATATAGAAAAACATACAGAATGTGACACACAGACACACACATGCATGCTCACGCACACACACACACGAGCCCAGCTCACGTTATGAATATTAAACATACGTGTACTCTGTTATTTCCAGAAAAATATTTTTTCCATTTCTCTCAAACAAGGTTGGACTGTATATGATATTCACTTGGGGATCTCCATGTAACTTGACGAACATAACATTTTCATTAGTCTGGACTGAGTACAAGCGTCGGAATGCCAGAAAGGACCGTGTGACTAAATCAAAAACATTGGTTGCCAGGGAAATATTCTGATTGCTGTCATGAATCGTGTCCTGAGACGCTCAAAGGCAGTGCTTGTGTGTCCTTATACAGTTGTACTGAAGTCTGCAACGTTTTCTTATATTCTGATGTCAACCACGTAGCTTGGTTTGGCTTAACAAGGACACCCTCTTAAAGAACATTCCACACCTGAATAGCCTTGACATACTGCATCAAACACACTCAAAGTTTTTCTCAGAAAGCATCAGCTATAGCATCTTCATGTGGTCTGTGGTACATATACTCCTGGGCTGCGTCCCAAAAGGAACCTTATTGCCTTTATGCTGCAATGGACCCGAGCCCATAGAGTTCTCCTCAAAAGTAGTGCACTACATAGGGAATAAAGTGTGATTTGGGGGGCGTTTTTTTAAATAAGAGGTGGAATGTCGCACGTTAGTGAGTCAGGGGCACATTTTTTATTTACCTTTATTTAACTAGGCAAGTCAGTTAAGAACAAATTCTTATTTTCAATGACGGCCTAGGAACAGTGGGTTAACTGCCTGTTCAGGGGCAGAACGACAGAAGGGGACATTCCGGGTAAGCACGTGTGAATCACCAGCCCAACGTGAGAGAAGTTGTGTTGGAAACTTCCTTCCCGTCAAAATGAATGTAAGAGACTTACTGTGTTGATTTACGGGATCGCTGCAGCTGCCTCACTTCCTTAACCACATCACCCTGTTTCTCTCTCTCTCTCTCTCTCTCTCTCTCTCTCTCTCTCTCTCTCTCTCTTTCTCTTTCTCTTTCTCTTTCTCTCTCAATTCAAGGGGCTTTATTGGCATGGGATACATTTTCTTAACATTGCCAAAGCAAGTGAGGTAGATAATATACAAAAGTGAAATAAACAATCAAAATTAACAGTAAACATTACACAAAGTTTCAAAACAATAAAGACATTACAAATGTTTTTTTATGTATATATACAGTGTTGTAACGATGTACAAATGGTTAAAGTACAAAAGGGAAAATAAATAAGCATAAATATGGGTTGCATTTACAATGGTGTTTGTTCTTCACTGGTTGCCCTTTTCTTGTGGCAACAGGTCACACATCTTGCTGCTGTGATGGCACACTGTGGAATTTCACCCAGTAGATATGGGAGTTTATCAAAATTGTTTTGTTTTTTCCTAATTCTTTGTGAATCTGTGTAATCTGAGGGAAATATGTGTCTCTATTATGGTCATACATTTGGCAGGAGGTTAGGAAGTGCAGCTCAGTTTCCACCTCATTTTGTGGGCAGTGTGCACATAGCCTGTCTTCTCTTGAGTGCCATGTCTGCCTATGGCGGCCTTTCTCAATAGCAAGGCAATGCTCACTGAGTCTGTACATAGTCAAAGCTTTCCTTAAGTTTGGGTCCGTCACAGTGGTCAGGTATTCTCTGTTGAGGGCCAAATAGCATTCTAGTTGGCTCTGTTTGTTTGTTTATTCTTTCCAATGTGTCAAGTAATTATCTTTTTGTTTTCTCATGATTTGCTTGGGTCTAATTGTGCTGCTGTCCTGGGGCTCTGTGGGGTGTGTTTGTGTTTGTGAACAGAGCCCCAGGACCAGCTTGCTTAGGGGACTTCTCCAGGTTCATCTCTCTGTAGGTGATGGCTTTCTTGTGGAAGGTTTGGGAATCGCTTCCTTTTAGGTGGTTGTAGAATTGAACTGCTCTTTTATGGATTTTGATAATTAGTGGGTATCGGCCTAATTCTGCTCTGCATGCATTATCTGGTGTTCTACGTTGTACACTGAGGATATTTTTCCAGAATTCTGCATGTAGAGTCAATTTGGTGTTTGTCCCATTTTGTGAAATCTTGGTTGGCGAGCGGACCCCAGACCTCACAACCATAAAGGGCAATGGGCTCTATGACTGATTCAAGTATTTTTAGCCAGATCCTAATTGGTATGTTGAATTTTATGTTCCTTTTGATGGCATAGAATGCCCTTCTTGCCTTGTCTCTCAGATCGTTCACAGCTTTGTGGAAGTTACCTGTCGTGCTGATGTTTAGGCCAAGGAATGTATAGTTTTTTGTGTGCTCTAGGGCAATGGTGTCTAGATGGAATTTGTATTTGTGGTCCTGGCGACTGGACCTTTTTTCCAACACCATTATTTTGGTCTTACTGAGATTTACTGTGAGGGCCCAGGTCTGGCAGAATCTGTGCTGAATATCTAGGTGCTGCTGTAGGCCCTCCGTGGTTGGTGACAGAAGCACCAGATCATCAGCAAGCAGTAGACATTTGACTTCAGATTCTAGTAAGGTGAGGCCGGGTTCTGCAGACTTTTCTAGTGCCCACGCCAATTCGTTGATATATATGTTGAAGAGGGTGGGGCTTAAGCTGCATCCCTGTCTCACCCCACGGCCCTGTGGGAAGAAATGTGTGTGTTTATTGCCAATTTTAACCACACACTTGTTGTTTGTGTACATGGATTTTTATAATGTTGTATGTTTTACCCCCAACACCACTTTCCATCAATTTGTATAGCAGACCCTCATGCCAAATAGAGTCAAATGCTTTTTTGAAATCAACAAAGCATGAGAAGACTTTGCCTTTGTTTTGGTCTGTTTATTTGTCAATTAGGGTGTGCAGGGTGAATACATGGTCTGTGAATACATGGTCTGTATGGTAATTTGGTAAAAAGCCAATTTGACATTTGCTCAGTACATTGTTTTCATTGAGGAAATGTACGAGTCTGTTGTTAATGATAATGCAGAGGATTTTCCCAAGGTTGCTGTTGACGCATATCCCACGGTAGTTATTGGGGTCAAATTTGTCTCCACTTTTGTGGATTGTGGTGATCAGTCCTTGGTTTCAAATATTGGGGAAGATGTCAGAGCTAAGGATGATGTTAAAGAGTTTTAGTATAGCCAATTGGAATTTGTTGTCTGTATATTTGGTCATTTCATTAAGGATACCATCAACACCACATGCCTTTTTGGGTTGGGGGGGATTTTATTTTGTCCTGTAGCTCATTCAAGCTAATTGGAGAATCCAGTGGGTTCTGGTAGTCTTTAATAGTTGACTCGAAGATTTGTATTTGATCCTGTATATGTTTTTGCTCTTTATTCTTTGTTGTAGAGCCAGAAATATTGGAGAAGTGGTTTTCCCATACATCTCTGTTTTGGATAGATAATTCTTCATGGTGTTGCTTGTTCAGTGTTTTCCAATTCTCCCAGAAGTGGTTAGAGTCTATGGATTCTTCAATTACATTGAGCTGATTTCTGACGTGCTGTTCCTTCTTTTTCCGTAGTGTATTTCTGTATTGTTTTCGTGATTCACCATAGTGTAGGTGTAGACTCAGGTTTTCTGGGTCTCTATGTTTTTGGTTGGACAGGTTCTCAATTTCTTTCTTAGATTTTTGCATTCTTCATCAAACCATTTGTCATTGATGTTCATTTTCTTCGGTTTTCTATTTGAGATTTTTAGATTTGATAGGGAAGTTGAGAGGTCAAATATACTGTTAAGATTTTCTACTGCCAAGTTTACACCTACACTATTACAGTGGAATGTTTTACCCGGGAAATTGTCTAAAAGGGATTTGTTGTTGCCTAATTGTTTTTTGGTAGGTTTCCAAACTGCATTCCTTCCATCTATAGCATTTCTTAATGTTCCTCAGTTCCTTTGGCTTTGATGGCTCATGATTGAGTATTTCTCTGTTCAAGTAGACTGTGATTTTGCTGTGGTCTGATAGGGGTGTCAGTCGGCTGACTGTGAACGCTATAAGAGACTCTGGGTTGAGGTCAGTGATAAAGTAGTCTACAGTACTACTGCCAAGAGATGAGCTACAGGTGTACCTACCATAAGAGGCCCCTCGAAGCCTACCATTGACTATGTACATACCCAGCGTGCGATAGAGGTGCAGGAGTTGTGACCCGTTTTTGTTGGTTTTGTTGTCATAGTTGTGCCTAGGGGGGCATATGGGAGAGGTAATGCTTGCTCTCTCTCTCTCTCTCTCTCTCTCTCTCTCTCTCTCTCTCTCTATATATATATATATATATATATATATATCTACACTGCCACTTTTCCTAAGGATGGCAGGCTGCGAGGAGTGAGGAGGAGGAAAAATTCTGTAGTCAATCTCTGCACCATATGGGCCGACTGATAAATGCTAAGTGGCTCGCTCAAACCATTCTAGCACAAATAATTGTAATTTATGATGCCAAATCTTCAGATTCATCACGGACTAGGTTATGCCCCTTTCTCTGCTGCCACGGCCACACAGCATTATGGGCTGTATCGCGTTACCCTCCCGTCCACTTCCTAATCCAATCATCCACTCAGAGGCTGGTTTAAGAACCAAACCTTCTGCGACAGGCCGTTGTCAGGACGGTAATGACTCTCAAGCCACGATGGGGGTTGTGGGTCAGACTCAGAGACCACAGTAATGAAAGTTTATGTGATGTTTAGAAGGCGTCAGTCTGGGCTGGAGTGGTGCCGTTAGACTGCCATCTTAGAACCCTGATCATGGCTGAGGTATCAGGGTTTCAGGGTAACACAAAGGGTATAGCCCATCTTCTCATAGAATTTGTATTTCCAATGCCACATATTTAGTATTATCAAGTCATTAGAACAGTTTGGATTGTCTCCTCCATTTTACAATTAAAGTGATGCTTTATTGGCAGTACGCACTAGTATCCAAATTAGTCTTCATATAGAGAGCTACCATTAGTACACCTTCATAAAGTAAAATTCACATAACAATTCCAAACTCTTGTCCTAAAGTAAGCCTTGTCCGAGCCAGAATTGCCAATATTGCAGGAGCTCATCTCCTGTTTCTGTAGAGTGAGGCAGCTTGATGTAAAAGTAAACCCTCTGGGCGGTCATTGTCTCATTGTCGGTACCAAATTACGACCTTCAACTGGAATGGGACCCTTGTCCCCTCCAGTATGTAGTCCAGTGTACAGTACGTGCAAAACGCCACACATTTCCCCCCAGAGACTGGTAGCCAGCTATGTATTATGCCATCAGGCTTGTTTAAACCAAGTGCCAGATATGTGAGTGCCATACCAGCCAGATCACTTCTCTGCTGAATATAGAATCTGTGGTACAGGGCATGTCAACACCTCATATACAGTAGCTATGGTAGCATGCAAGCCACTAGCACTTATGAGTAGAGGCACAGTGTTAAATGGTAGAGGACATAGTGTGTGCTCCATACACGCTCCAGCCCATGTGGCAATTCCATGCCAAGACAGAAATAGACAGCTATATCTATTGGCATGATACAGTATGAGTGTCAAGTACCAACCTGTCCTGCTAACCTCATAACACAGCAAGGTGAAGCCAGCGGGAGTCAGAGCCTGCTCCATTATGGTATCCATTTTAGGACACCCTCAGCCCCAAGCCTCAAACATCATTTTTGATTTGATTTCTTTGACCATTTCAAAACACAATTCAGTCACACATGGACACAATGCATCTACAAATAATTGAGGGTAACACAAACAAGTGGGATGTTAGGGTAAAGGGTGCCATTAAGAGATGTAACCTGGGGTAAAGGGTGCCATTAAGAGATGTAACCTGGGGTAAAGGGTGCCATTAAGAGATGTAACCTGGGGTAAAGGGTGCCATTAAGAGATGGAACCTGTGGTAAAGGGTTCCATTAAGAGATGTAACCTGGGGTAGAGGGTGCCATTAAGAGATGTAACCTGGGGAGATAACCTGGGGTAGGGTGCCATTAAGAGATGTAACCTGGGGTAAAGGGTGATGTAACCTGGGGTAAAGGGTGCCATTAAGAGATGTAACCTGTGGTAAAGGGTGCCATTAAGAGATGTAACCTGGAACCTGGGGTAGTAAAGAGATGTGCCATGTAACCTGTGGTAAAGGGTTAAGAGATGTAACCTGGGGTAAAGGGTGCCTTAAGGAGTAAAGGGTGCATTAAGAGATGTAACCTGGGGTAAAGGGTGCCATTAAGAGATGTAACCTGGGGTAAAGGGTGCCATTAAGAGATGTAACCTGTGGTAAAGGGTGCCATTAAGAGGTGTAACCTGGGGTAAAGGGTGCCATTAAGAGATGTAACCTGGGGTAAAGGGTGCCATTATGAGATGTAACCTGGGGTAAAGGGTGCCACTAAGAAATGTGACCTGGGGTAAAGGGTGCCATTAAGAGATGTAACCTGTGGTAAAGGGTGCCATTAAGAAATGTAACCTGGGGTAAAGGGTGCCATTAAGAGATGTAATCTGGGGTAAAGGGTGCCATTAAGAGATGTAACCTGTGGTAAAGGGTGCCATTAAGAGATGTCATCTGGGGTAAAGGGTGCCATTACAAGATGTAACCTGGGGTAAAGGGTGTCATTAAGAGTTGTAACCTGGGGTAAAGGGTGCCATTAAGAGTTGTAACCTGGGGTAAAGGGTGTCATTAAGAGTTGTAACCTGGGGTAAAGGGTGTCATTAAGAGTTGTAACCTGGGGTAAAGGGTGTCATTAAGAGATGTAACCTGGGGTAAAGGGTGTCATTAAGAGATGTAACCTGGGGTAAAGGGTGTCATTAAGAGTTGTAACCTGGGGTAAAGGGTGCCATTAAGAGTTGTAACCTGGGGTAAAGGGTGTCATTAAGAGATGTAACCTGGGGTAAAGGGTGCCATTAAGAGATGTAACCTGGGGTAAAGGGTGCCATTAAGAGATGTAACCTGGGGTAAAGGGTGCCATTAAGAGATGTAACCTGTCGTAAAGGGTGCCATTAAGAGATGTAACCTGCGGTAAAGGGTGCCATTAAGAGATGTAAAGGGTGCCATTAAGAGATGTAACCTGGGGTAAAGGGTGCCATTAAGAGATGTAACCTGTGGTAAAGGGTGCCATTAAGAGGTGTAACCTGGGGTAAAGGGTGCCATTAAGAGATGTAACCTGGGGTAAAGGGTGCCATTAAGAGATGTAACCTGTGGTAAAGGGTGCCATTAAGAGGTGTAACCTGGGGTAAAGGGTGCCATTAAGAGATGTGACCTGGGGTAAAGGGTGCCATTAAGAGATGTAACCTGTGGTAAAGGGTGCCATTAAGAGATGTAAAGGGTGCCATTAAGAGATGTAACCTGGGGTAAAGGGTGCCATTAAGAGATGTAACCTGTGGTAAAGGGTGCCATTAAGAGGTGTAACCTGGGGTAAAGGGTGCCATTAAGAGATGTAACCTGGGGTAAAGGGTGTCATTAAGAGTTGTAACCTGGGGTAGAGGGTGCCATTAAGAGATGTAACCTGGGGTAAAGGGTAAAGGATGTAACCTGGGGTAAAGGGTGGCATTTCAGAGATGTAACCTGTGGTAAAGGGTGCCATTAAGAGATGTAACCTGGAGTAAAGGGTGCCATTAAGAGATGTAACCTGGGGTAAAGGGTGCCATTAAGAGATGTAACCTGGGGTAAAGGGTGCCATTAAGAGATGTAACCTGTCGTAAAGGTAACCTGTAAAGGGTGCAAAGGGTGTCATTAAGAGGTGTAACCTGGGGTAAAGGGTGCATTAAGAGTTGTAACCTGGGGTAAAGGGTGCCATTAAGAGATGTAACCTGTGGTAAAGGGTGCCATTAAGAGATGTAAAGGGTGCCATTAAGAGATGTAACCTGGGGTAAAGGGTGCCATTAAGAGATGTAACCTGTGGTAAAGGGTGCCATTAAGAGGTGTAACCTGGGGTAAAGGGTGCCATTAAGAGATGTAACCTGGGGTAAAGGGTGCCATTAAGAGATGTAACCTGTGGTAAAGGGTGCCATTAAGAGGTGTAACCTGGGGTAAAGGGTGCCATTAAGAGATGTGACCTGGGGTAAAGGGTGCCATTAAGAGATGTAACCTGTGGTAAAGGGTGCCATTAAGAGATGTAAAGGGTGCCATTAAGAGATGTAACCTGGGGTAAAGGGTGCCATTAAGAGATGTAACCTGTGGTAAAGGGTGCCATTAAGAGGTGTAACCTGGGGTAAAGGGTGCCATTAAGAGATGTAACCTGGGGTAAAGGGTGTCATTAAGAGTTGTAACCTGGGGTAGAGGGTGCCATTAAGAGATGTAACCTGGGGTAAAGGATGTAACCTGGGGTAAAGGGTGGCATTTCAGAGATGTAACCTGTGGTAAAGGGTGCCATTAAGAGATGTAACCTGGAGTAAAGGGTGCCATTAAGAGATGTAACCTGGGGTAAAGGGTGCCATTAAGAGATGTAACCTGGGGTAAAGGGTGCCATTAAGAGATGTAACCTGTCGTAAAGGGTGCCATTAAGAGTTGTAACCTGCGGTAAAGGGTGCCATTAAGAGATGTAACCTGTGGTAAAGGGTGCCATTAAGAGATGTAAAGGGTGCCATTAAGAGATGTAACCTGGGGTAAAGGGTGCCATTAAGAGATGTAACCTGTGGTAAAGGGTGCCATTAAGAGGTGTAACCTGGGGTAAAGGGTGCCATTAAGAGATGTAACCTGTGGTAAAGGGTGCCATTAAGAGATGTCATCTGGGGTAAAGGGTGCCATTACAAGATGTAACCTGGGGTAAAGGGTGTCATTAAGAGTTGTAACCTGGGGTAAAGGGTGTCATTAAGAGTTGTAACCTGGGGTAAAGGGTGTCATTAAGAGATGTAACCTGGGGTAAAGGGTGTCATTAAGAGATGTAACCTGGGGTAAAGGGTGTCATTAAGAGTTGTAACCTGGGGTAAAGGGTGCCATTAAGAGTTGTAACCTGGAGTAAAGGGTGTCATTAAGAGATGTAACCTGGGGTAAAGGGTGCCATTAAGAGATGTAACCTGGGGTAAAGGGTGCCATTAAGAGATGTAACCTGTCGTAAAGGGTGCCATTAAGAGATGTAACCTGCGGTAAAGGGTGCCATTAAGAGATGTAACCTGCGGTAAAGGGTGCCATTAAGAGATGTAACCTGTGGTAAAGGGTGCCATTAAGAGATGTAAAGGGTGCCATTAAGAGATGTAACCTGGGGTAAAGGGTGCCATTAAGAGATGTAACCTGTGGTAAAGGGTGCCATTAAGAGGTGTAACCTGGGGTAAAGGGTGCCATTAAGAGATGTAACCTGGGGTAAAGGGTGCCATTATGAGATGTAACCTGGGGTAAAGGGTGCCACTAAGAAATGTGACCTGGGGTAAAGGGTGCCATTAAGAGATGTAACCTGTGGTAAAGGGTGCCATTAAGAAATGTAACCTGGGGTAAAGGGTGCCATTAAGAGATGTAATCTGGGGTAAAGGGTGCCATTAAGAGATGTAACCTGTGGTAAAGGGTGCCATTAAGAGATGTAACCTGTGGTAAAGGGTGCCATTAAGAGATGTCATCTGGGGTAAAGGGTGCCATTACAAGATGTAACCTGGGGTAAAGGGTGTCATTAAGAGTTGTAACCTGGGGTAAAGGGTGCCATTAAGAGTTGTAACCTGGGGTAAAGGGTGTCATTAAGAGTTGTAACCTGGGGTAAAGGGTGTCATTAAGAGTTGTAACCTGGGGTAAAGGGTGTCATTAAGAGATGTAACCTGGGGTAAAGGGTGTCATTAAGAGATGTAACCTGGGGTAAAGGGTGTCATTAAGAGATGTAACCTGGGGTAAAGGGTGCCATTAAGAGATGTAACCTGCGGTAAAGGGTGCCATTAAGAGATGTAACCTGTGGTAAAGGGTGCCATTAAGAGATGTAAAGGGTGCCATTAAGAGATGTAACCTGGGGTAAAGGGTGCCATTAAGAGATGTAACCTGTGGTAAAGGGTGCCATTAAGAGATGTAACCTGGGGGTTCGTTTTAGAACGTCTTCCTCCTCTCACTGGATCCGAATCGATTGGAAGCTCCACTGTTGTGACACCATGACTTAGCACAGTGCATTTCATCCACACAACAAACAGAATTAAACTGTGTCGAAATACAGAGCAAACACCCTGTATGTTTGTCTTAGACAAACCATAGAAGCAGACATGCCCCCCATATTGCATTTCAGAAATGTGTGTTTAACTTCTGTGAGTGTTGCAAACCCTCCTGTGCTTCACAGGGAGCTGGATGTACCGTTAGTTAAACCATCAACATAGGAGTCTGTCCTGCCTCTGCTGTCCCACTGGTGTATAGCTAACCTTATTGTCTTAATACCTCTCCCCGTGTAACGTGGAAAACATACAGTTCCTTATGCATCACTAGAGGGCAGAGAGAGGGCAGAGAGAGGGCAGAGAGAGAGAGAGAGAGAGAGAGAGAGAGAGAGAGAGAGAGAGAGAGAGAGAGAGAGAGAGAGAGAGAAAAACAGGAGAATATTGGAAATGAACAAACACGTGTGACCAATTCAAGGTCTCTCACGCGCTTATCATGTCAAAATCCTACTTTCATATTGAAATCAGTCTTCATTTTAAGGGGAGACCTGTCACAGACTCCGAACGGTGTGTTTCAAAAAGGCACCAATTTGATTGAAGAGCTGTTTAGAATGTAAAAGGATTCATCACTGCCAGCAGCATGGATGTAGAGACAACACTCTTTATAGTCCCTCATTCTATTGGGGTTGTCACTCACCACGTGTTGCTTGAATACAGAGAATAGCGTGAATCAAGAAAGGAGAGGGCCTCCATCTATTTTCATGCAGGATGCGTTCTAAATGGCCCCTGATTCCCTACGTGGCGCTACATATCTCTGGTGTGCTAAATAAGGAATAGGGTTTCATTTGGGACACAACCACTGAGTTCTGTAGTTCAGTATTATCTTCTTGGGGGACGCAGATAAACAGAGGTCGGCAGGGACTAATCGTAAATAGACTCTGCCATTCATTCATTCCCATAGCAAAGCCGCACATGAAACAAGGCCTCTCAGTCATTTTGGCATGCCGTTTTTTTCCTTCATGTTTTCCAGCACCTGTCTCCTCTGTACTTTGACGTGACCCGGCGCAGCTGTTCCACAGGTTTTGAACCACTCATAGTTCCTCACAGTTCACTGTTTGATTCATATCCACTTAAAGTCATTATTTTATCCTCTTTTCCGCATAGCTATCACAGCTCCGCCCAGGAGCACTTAAAAACGGATCGAACACAAACGGCGTTCCCTATTTTACAGGCCTGTAACCTTAGATCCTCTGGTGGCAAAGGAAGAAGGAATATATTTCTCTCTCTCTCTCTCTCTCTCTCTCTCTCTCTCTCTCTCTCTCTCTCTCTCTCTCTCTCTCTCTCTCTCTCTCTCTCTTCTCTCTCTCTCTTCTCTCTCTCTCTCTCTCTCTCTCTCTCTCTCTCTCTCTCTCTCTCTCTCTCTCTCTCTCTCTCTCCTCAGACAGATGGCTTAAGGCGGCATTATCAACCCTATGGTAATTGAGTGAGTGGAGCCATGTTCAAATGTAGGACAAGACAGAGGCAGAGGTGGAGAGACACTAAACAGGATGTCAGGCAGGGGCTACTGAGCTAATTGTACGCACCTCTCTCTCTCTGTCTCTAGCTCAATCCCCCCTCTCTCTGGGCCCAAGGTAAAGACAAGCATGTCATTCAATTCAATTCAAATGTATTTATATAGCCCTTCGTACATCAGCTGATATCTCAAAGTGCTGTACAGAAACCCAGCCTAAAACCCCAAACAGCAAGCAATGCAGGTGTAGAAGCACGGTAGTAATGATCCTTTCCTTATGATAACCCCTCTCACTCCTGTCAATGCATTTACCAGCAAGAGAGAATGGGAAAACGAAATAATGTTTGACAAAATGCTGCACATACCACCCCCTGCAGAAACAATCAATCTACTGTAGCTTTGTCCACTGAGACGAGAGTGTTGGTAAGTCTGTTGAGAGAGAGAAGGAAAGAACAAAACCACTAAAAAGGGAAAACAGGCTAAATGAGTGAATGTCCAATGCTAACGATTTTCTATCCAAACCTGCATACATTTTTGGTCCATAGAAATGACAGCCATTTAAGAGGGAAACCATTGAAAGGCTTCTGAAGGCTTACGAAACCCTTTGGTCAAGGGTGTGTAGATTGAGATTGCAAAACTGTTTTATAACGGGTCAGAAAACTATTCGGTGAATAATTGTGATAGCTATTGCAATCTTCCAATCTTACTTGGTGGGAAATACGATGGAAATGTATAAAACAATACTGTTTGGAAAACTGTAAATACCACAAGCCTACATCAAAGCTTGGTTGTATTTGCTGTCCAACACAAGGTCTTAGCTGGAGAATGTTAGGATGTTTTCTGTGTGGATTGCGATTTGCCGAACATGTAATTGAAACTTTAATGGCTTGCATGAAGCATATCTTTCTTTGTGTTCTTTTATAATGATCCTCAAATACTACTACACAGATCATTGAGTCATGGTACAAAGACAACAGAGAGTATATACTGTACGTTAAAATAACAACCGAATGGTCTCTTTGGTTCTGACGAGAACTTTTAATGGATGTCTTGCTGAATTATTACAATTCTAACTTGGATTAGAGTTCCATGTTGATCAACAATTGCCAGCATAGAAAGACAACTCCCCCGTCCCCCCTCCTTCCCCCAACCTCCTCGCCCCTCTCCTGAAAATGTAGCATCTGTGCTTTCAGCTATTTGTATCTAAAACAAATTAGTTACCTTGGTAATGGCACAGCAAATGCAAGCCCTCCATGTCCAGATAGCAGGGTCTGTCTGTCCTCCAGTCTTAATGGAGACGGCTTTTCTGTTGGTCTAGAAAGACAGGAGAGGCCACTATTCAAATAGGGCCCACAAATGATACAGGCCATTGATGATCACGTCCCCTGATTAGTTTATTTTCTGTATTTCTTTGTTATTATGACCCCCCTCCCTTCCCCCAAGTCCTCTGTGTGTGTGTGTGTGTGTGTGTGTGTGTGTGTGTGTGTGTGTGTGTGTGTGTGTGTGTGTGTGTGTGTGTGTGTGTGTGTGTGTGTGTGTGTGTGTGTGTGTGTGTGTGTGTGTGTGTGTGTGTGTGTGTGTGTGTGCCTGCTACTTCAGGGCCACATAATGGGCTGGGTGGGCTATAGAATGTACAGAACACTAACAATGGCCCTGTTTCAATTCCAGCGCAGCCTTCAACTAGTTCTTCGGAAATAGCAGGCTGAACATACCATATAATATCACAGATAAGATGGATACAAAATAGCCCGAAGAAAATGGACAGATGTGTGATTTATTCAGGTATGTACCCTTACATTGTAAAAGTTGTTTTTAGACTCCAAATAGCATACAGTCTTAAAAATAAAGATAAAAGATGGAACCACATCAATTTATCGAGAGCGATGCCATAGAGGAATCATTTTAGGTTCCCCCGAAGAACCATAAATGGGATGGTTCTTTGAAGAACCAAACATAAATCCAAAGCCAGAAATGTTTCAGCCCTCCAGGACCAGAATTGAATAGCTCTGTTTTTGGGTTTTAAGCCTTATTTGCATTTTTCTCAGGGTGCCTTTTGAGTGAATTTTAGTTACCAGTACCAGAAATGACTGCCATTGCTAGTGGCAGAGACATGGTTATTGCATTCCTTCATTTTCAGTCCTGTTGCCATCACCAAGTGAGACCCGAAGTGAATAGGTCATTAAATACTATAAATTATCTAAGACAACACATATTTCATAAGGCTTTCTTTTGAGGATCTAGCTTTTTCATAATACAGTGGCCTGAAACTCACTGTTCACAGCCCACATCAGACCTGTGACTCACATTATGCTATTGGAATCCAGCCAGAGTGAGAATATCCAACTTTTTAAATGTCTTATTCACGTACAACCTGCCTTCAGAATGACTGTGACTGTTGGGGAAATTAAGATATGAGAAACTGGAACAATCATTTCAGTAGCGGGTGCAATAACTCCAAGTAACCAATTGAAACATTTTATATTTGAGTTGCATAACATTAAATAATGAATCAATATACATATAAAAACATAGATATTGAAACAAACAGTTCTAAAAATCAACCTGCAGTAGAGCATGCTGTGAAATATGATAATGATGGCCGTGGTTTTGGCTCAACTCAGGTTATTAACACAAACACTATGGTTATTTTACACCACTTTTTACACCAGTGTCAATTTAACCTTCACGGTGTTATTTTAACTGTCGAATCAACACTAGAAATGTTACACTGAAAAATCAACAGCAGTTAACACTGGCCAATTTACTGTGTGCTATGAAAGGGACACATCTGCAGGCTTCCATACATTTCAAGAACATTTTAGAATTCTGAAGAACCGTAGATGCCACGCCAAGAACCCCACACTTAACTCAAAGGTTCTTTATCAGACAAGAGCCGTAAGAGCTGAGGAAGAACCGTTTAAGAACCTTTCTTTTTTGTTCAGTGTACAACAATGAGTAAAGACATGGGTTACACCTTAATGTGAAGATGTGTGTGATTGTGTTGTTGTTTGAATCATTTTCCCAACAGCTTCTGTTCCGGTAGCTTTAAGTCCTCAACTTTTCTGGAGACAATGACAGAGGCGTATGGCAACCCGCAAGCAAGTAATAGGCTGTCCCAAATGGCACCCTATCCCCTATACTGTGCACTACTTTTGTCCAGAGGCCAAGAAGAAGCCCATAATTGGTCATGTCACAATACATGTTGACTGTACGGGGGAACATCCAGTCATTGTTTGGTTGGGACTGGATGACAGCGGTGGATGTTGTGCAATGAGCTGAGTGGGCAGGCAGGCAGGGTACTTTTAGTGAGCTCAGAGAGAATTCTACTGGCAGACACATCATGTCAGTTCTTCTCTTTCTCTCTCTCTCTCTCTCTTGTGAGTTTAAATGATGAAAGATCCCTCTTCTTTTTACAGCACCTCAGTATACAGCAAGAGTTCTCCTCAATATCCAACCAGCACATGAATTCAGACACAGTAAGAAGGTGATACCTTTAGTCCAGCAGGGGAGGACGGAGGCTATAAAGTCAAAGTGAACTCATTTAGTCCTTTTAAATATCTTTACAAACTACTTTTGGTCCAGTTTCATCAATCCCCAGCACTGAAGTTTAAACAAATAAATGCCGCCAAAGCCAACGACACCTCATATTAGTGATATGTTAGTGATAGAGAAGGCTACTACAGACTGTACTGTAACCTCAGCACTGTATGTTTTAACAGGTGTCTTTCCGCGATAGCTACAGGAGAGAAGAAGAGGGGAGATCTGCAGGAGATTTCCTTTGGGGGTGTTCGATGCGTGTTTCGAACATGTTAGCAAGCAGGGAGGAGGCGTGAAGTAATCATGTGGAACTGGAAACAAGAGAGAGAGAGAGAGAGAGAGAGAGAGAGAGAGAGAGAGAGAGAGAGAGAGAGAGAGAGAGAGAGAGAGAGAGAGAGAGAGAGAGAGAGAGAGAGAGAGAGAGAGAGAGAGAGAGAGAGAGAGAGAGAGAGAGAGAGAGAGAGAGAGAGAGAGAGAGAGAGAGAGAGAGAGAGAGAGAGAGAACAGGAGAATATTGGAAATGAGAGAGAGGAACAGGTGTCCGTTAACCTCTCATGCCGTCCTGTCCAATGCTAAATAGGACTTAAGGCACTATCCGAATTACTATACACATAACAGAAAGGCCTTTGTTAAAGAGATACGTACCATAACAGACATGTAGTCCAGTTTCTCATCGTCACCCAGTGCCACTTCACACTGAAGCTACAATCCCACCAGAACAAACCAAGATACAGTATTGTACTCCTGGTCAACTGAAAAGTGATAGAAAGACAGGTCGGATGTGCTCACTGACTATTTGGATGGAATTACACTAAGAATGAATAAGCCTGGGATTCCATGAAGACGCCACGCTTTGTGAACATTTTTAAGGAAGCGTATTGTACAGATGTGGGATCTTAATTTGACCCATTTCTCACAGCAGGAAAATAATCATGCAGCAACAGGAATGGTTAATTGTTGTGTGTATTATTGTCACGCCTTGGTCATAGTGTTTTGTGTTTTCGTTATATTATTTGTTCAGGCCAGGGTGTGACATGGGTTTATTGTGTTGTCTTATTGGGGTTTTTGTAGGCATTGGGATTGTGGTTTATTAGGGGTGTGTCTAGCATAGGCTTGGCTGCCTGAGGCGGTTCTCAATCAGAGTCAGGTGATTCTCGTTGTCTCTGATTGGGAACCATATTTAGGTCGCCGGGGTTTCACTGTGTATTTCGTGGGTGATTGTTCCTGTCTCTGTGTAGTTTCACCAGACAGGCTGTATTAGGTTTTCACGTTCCGTTTGTTGTTTTTGTATTTATTAAGTTATTTCATGTATCGTCATTTGTTTCATTAAAGACATGAGTAACCACCACGCTGCATTTCGGTCCGACTCTCTTTCGACAAACGAAGAACGCCGTTACAATTATAAGTAATGGACATTTTTGTAGGGATTGATAAGTACATTTTTAGTTAGGGCAAATCAAGTCTGACATTTTAAAGTGGAAATTACAAACTTTAAAAGCCTTTTTAAACTTTGAATACCCTACAAGTTAACATTTCAAATTAAGATCCTCCTGGCAGACACCAGTAGGATCTTAAGGACACCATCCCTCACCATCATCATCCTCTATCCCCAGTCTGCGTGATGTGCAGGGGGAATGGGAGTGTACTGGAGAAGTTAGCTGAGATGTGAAATTATTGCCCTAATTTGGGGCTTGATCCTCAGATTCTGAAGGTATTGGAACTACTTTTGGGACCTCCTCAGGGTCTTGCAGTTGTTTGTAACTGTCACACCCTGACCATAGTTTGCTTTGTATGTTTCTATGTTTTGTTTGGTCAGGGTGTGATCTGAGTGGGCATTCTATGTTTTGTGTCTAGTTTGTCTGTTTCTGTGTTTGGCCTGATATGGTTCTCAATCAGAGGCAGGTGTTAGTCATTGTCTCTGATTGGGAACCATATTTAGGTAGCCTGTTTTGTGTTGGGTTTTGTGGGTGATTGTTCTTGTCTTTGTGTTTGTTACACCAGATAGGGCTGTTTTTGGTTTTGCATGTTTCTTGTTTTTGTATATTGTTCTATTTTCATCTTTATTAAAGATGTATCTAAATAACCACGCTGTGTTTTGGTCCGCCTCTCCTTCAACAGAAGAAAGCCGTTACAGTAACAAAGCAAGCTTTTTTGGTTAATGGGATTTTTGGATGTGCTTGATTTTTTAAAATCACTATATTGAATTCATTATAAAGTGTCCACTCAAAGCCCCCAAACACACAATCAAGTTCTTCATTTAGATAAGTCTAACATCTGTCAGCGTGTTCTTTTCAGTTCCATTTGACACCAGCATTTTTGGGGGGAATCTGCATTTCACTTTGCCGTCGAGAGTACAAATTGAGTGTACTATCAACATGATCAAAAATGCCCTTTGAGAAAGAACTGAACTGGCCATCAGTCAAACCTGTTACTGTACACTCCACTGTACTTCCCTACTAAAGAGACAAATCAGTTCAGCAATTGCCCTGTGCAATCAGGGCAAATTGAGAACACTGGGCAAATTAGCCCAGACCCTCCATCACTCTGCTGTAGTACCAGCGTTGCATCTCAAATGGCACACTATTCCCTATATACTATAAACAGCACTTTTGACCAGGGCCCATTGGTAGTGCACAATACATGGAACAGGGTGCCATTTGGAATGCTGACTCTCTCTGGTCTCTGGAGCAGGCCGGCAGGTGGACGGCTCATTACTGGTTCACCTTCACCATGCCCTTCCTCACTGACTGCATCCCAAATTGCACTGCTTTTGGGAATAGGGAGTCATTTGGGACGCAAACACTACTGAGTGATTCCGTCACCTCTCTCATTTCTTTAATTCCACTTCCTGGTACAAAGCCTCTGTAGCAGGCCTCTGCAGGAAGTAACGCTTTGAAACATGCTTGAGTTCTGCTCTTGAGGAGGGTTCTACATAGCATATGTTACAAAGGGAATGGTGCAGTCCTGAAAGGCATGGTGTAGGGACGTTAATGTACCTGGGGTGTTTTTGCGTTCTAGACCAAACGAAAACAAAAATCCAGTTTGAAATTCCGATTTCATTTGAAACGCTACTTTTAATATTCCATACGTACTTAGTCTTTCACAGTTAGACCCGTTCGATACATTTCACACGTTCAAATGTCCTCTATCTTTTCTTCCTCCTTGTCTTTTGTCCCAGTTCTGTTTCCTCCACTCGCTCTGTTAGGATTCATCCTATCAGTCAATATCAGGAGAGTATCTGCCTGCCTTGGAATTATTCCTCCTCTCATGAAAAAATGATCTCTAGCCCCTTTGATAACATCAGCTGGATTAGCCATGGAAGCATCCCCGTTCATTTACATTTCCCATCCTGGAAAGATTGATTGCGTTACAAATGGCACCCTATTCCCTATATAGTGCACTACTTTTGACCAGCACCCTGGAGGGCTCTGGTCAAAAATAGTGCACTATATAGGGAATAGGGTGCCATTTGGGACGTAGACACTGTCAAATCATATTAGTCCTGCAGCTAAAGACCGAGAGCACTGGGGGAGTTATACTACAGTGTTGGTTGTCAGACCTGTCGGCTCAAACCTCCCCCTCCTCACATCTCCTTACCCTGCTTTAATAGAAACAGACAACCATAGGAGAACCTGGGCCTTGAAGTAACCAAATCAATTGACCATAGCAAGGTCAACATGAAGGCCACTACTTCCAGTTACAAACTAGAGTAAGGGGTTTATGAGAAGGTGGTGACAGTGATAATATAACGTGTGGGTTCCAAAAAACACCCTGTTCCCCATAAAGTGCACTACTTTTGATGAGAACCCTATGGACCTTGGTCAAAAGTAGTGCACTACATAGGGAATCGGGTGTCATTTGGGATGTGACCTGTGAACTACCACCACCTCATCCATTATCCTTGGTGGAAGTGTCAGGCCTACAGTATGATGACTGTTAGTACGGTCTCTCAGTAGGTATGGTCCTATTAGTGAATAGGTTCCTGATGTCACTTAGCCAATACTCGATGGCAGACAGAGTCTGGCCTAAATACATTTTATTTGGGTAGTTCAATTACCCTCTTACATATTGATGATCTTGCTCTTCAGTGGTCGAAAAGGAAGTTCCCATTAAATCTACAGGTACACTGTCACGTTCGCTGGAATAATTATCGGACCAAACTGCAGCGCGAAATGGTTTCCACATAATGTTTATTTGAAAACGCACAAAACAACAAGGAAAGAACGAAACAAACAACGAACCGTGACTACAGAGGTGCAACGTGCACTAACTCAAAACAATATCCCATAAAACACAGGTGGGAAAAATGCTACTTAAATATGATCCCCAATTAGAGACAACGATAACCAGCTTCCTCTAATTGGGAATCATACCAAACACCAACATAGAAAATCATAACTAGAAAACCCAATCACGCCCTGACCTACTCTACCATAGAAAATAAGGGCTCCCTATGGTCAGGACGTGACATACACAGTGTAAAGCTGAATATACAGTGTATTTCTGACAATGAAACAAGCATTATACTGTTGAGGCACACAATCCTAAATCACATGTCAATTTGAAAGCAGGTTCCATCTTGATAACATTGGGTGAAGAAAATGAACTGGATAAATGTCAAATCAACTAGGATCTTAATTAATATTCCTCCCATTGGACAGGAAGTCATTCAGGCTCTGTCATTCAGCTGTGTGTGTGTACTCGTATGTGTGTGTGTACTCGTATGTGTGTGCGTACTCGTATGTGTGTGTGTGGCAAATTCAGGTCTCTCTCATTTTCTCTCCTTCATCTTTCTCATTTTCTCCCTGGCATTTTCCATGGGCAAGGTCTCCAGATGTCAATTACTGTTGGGGCGGTGAAAGGTAGGCGGACGCTACTTGCTTTGGCCTCAGCTCCTTCGTTGAAGCTCCTCCTAAGCTGAAGTCGCAGAATAGCTTGGAATAGGCACAGTGATATACCGTGGAGAACCAGGAAGACCCTGCCCTAATGCAGAAATCTCTGTCTGCTCTCTCTTCCTGTTTCTTTCTCTCTCTCTCTCTCTCTCTCTCTCTCTCTCTCTCTCTCTCTCTCTCTCTCTCTCTCTCTCTCTCTCTCTCTCTCTCTCTCTCTCTCTCTCTCTCTCTCTCTCTCTCTTTTTCTCTCCCTTGCTCTGCTTGGGATATTTAAAAGAGATATCGTGGCCTGCTGAAAATGACAGTAATGCCTTCTACAAGGGTAGCGGTTTGTGGTGTAATTTGTCAGCTACATATGAAAGTGTGATGGACAACGATACAATGGCAGCTCATCACTCTGAAACCACCAGAAACACCATAATACAAAGTCCATTGATTGCCACAACAATAGATAAAAGACATGAGAGAAGCCACACACTGCTACAGTATCAATAGCCTCCTATAATGGGAAAGGGTTTCTTTTGACAGTGCTGAGGCTCCTGAAGTCACTCATGCAAATTGACAATGCATCAGTTAATGCGCTTTTACAGAAGAGGAGCAGCTGCTTAACCATATGTCTATTTTAAAACAGGGGTTGTAAAATCCCCCAGAAATTCCAATAGTTCTGAACAGAACCATTTTTTTTTTGTTCTGTCCCACTGTCTCGACTAGCAAAATGAAGTTCTGAACTGGTTCGAATCCCCCAAAAAGTTATGGTTTATATCATTCCTTTCTGTTCCTTTTAAAACCTCTGAAATCAAAATGTTTTCACAGTTAGCTCGACAATAAATTACGTCACCAATCAGTGTGGCTAGAGCAGCGCGCTTTGCACTATTTACATGCATTGGATAGAGGAGTGTAGGGCGAGATGCGACTGACATTTTGTGGGTGGGGAGAGAGCGAGAGAGGGTGGAGGAGTAGTCTTGGCTTGAAGTGCTGGGCATCTTGTTGTTATGACTTGTTATCTGAATTAGGCCTTTTACAAACTGTTTGCTCACTGTTTATTAATCATTACTCCCCAATTTGTAAATGTTAGTAAGCTAGTTATTCACACATGTATATATCTATATATATGTCCTTAAACATCCTGTGTTGTGTGCTTATTCCTTTACCAGGTACTGCAGGAATTTATACTCATATAGTATAACAGGCGCTCACTTTAAGATTAGGGACTGCAAAAATCATTTACTAATGATGAATACATGGTTTATTAACGTGGGAGTAATGATGAATACATGGTTTATTAACGTGGGAGTAATGATTAATAAATGGTACACAATTTATAAATGCTTATAAACGGTTTATCACGGACCCTTAAAATAAGGTATTACTAATGTTTACAAATTTCAAGACAAACTTGATTATTGAATACAGACTGCTTTCCACACAGTTTGTATGTGTGTCTGTGACTTGAAACAGAGGGAGAAGGGGAAGAATACAGAGAGAGAGAGAGCGAGCGAGAGAGAGAGAGAGAGAGAGAGAGAGAGAGAGAGGTAGAGAGAGAGAGGCAGAGAGACAAAAAGACAGAAAGAGAGAGAGAGAGAGGCAGAGAGAGACAAAAAGACAGAGAGAGAGTGAGAGAGAGAGAGAGGCAGAGAGAGACAAAAAGACAGAGAGAGAACGAGAGTGAGAGAGAGGCAGAGTCAAAAAGACAGAGAGAGAGTGAGAGAGAGAGTGTGAGAGAGAGAGGGAAAGAGAGAGAGCGACAAAAAGACAGAGAGAGAGAGTGAGAGAGGGAGAGAGAGAGACAAAACGACAGAGAGAGAGAGAGAGAGAGAGAGAGAGAGAGAGAGAGAGAGAGAGAGAGAGAGAGAGAGAGAGAGAGAGAGAGAGAGAGAGAGAGAGAGAGAGAGAGAGAGAGTGAGACTGCATTGGACTTTTAGTTGAGTGGTTTGCGGGAACAGCAGCTGTGGCAACATAATACATTTCAATACTGATCTGGGTTAATAAATAACTCTGTATCAGAACACCTGGCCTGGTCTCCAGCGTGATCGCACACCAATGTCAGACTGCCATGAGCTGATTATTCTGTAACTGTTTGCCACAGCCCCAGCCTCTCTCTAAAGGAATCACATAATACACAACAGATTGGCTGGGTATTAAATGGCACGATATTCCCTATACAGTAAGGAAGCAACCTTTGCTTTTAGGGTACGTGCTTAGTCCCCTCTTGTACTCCCTTTTTTGACACATCACATACACTGCTGCTACTGTTTGTTATTTGTCACTTTATTCCTATTTGTCACATTAGTCCTAGTTATACTGTATCAATTACCTCGTACCCCTGCACATCAGTACTGGTACCCCTTGTAAATATAGCCAAGTTATCATTACCTATTGTGTATTGTGTATCTATTGTTATCTATTGTTACTTTTATTAGGACATGTTTTACTCTTCTGTTATCTTCTGTTGCCCGTAAACCACATTAGGGATAATAATGACAAATAAGCAGTATGTCAGCATAGGTGACATATACTGTAACGGCAACGGTTAAATGTCTCTATTTTGACATATTCTAGTAAGACCATGTTGTTAGGCCTCGTATCGTAATGTGAATTGCTCTGCCTACATTCGCTGGCGCTAACTACAAGGAATCAGCACACAGTGAGCTTCTCGCTGCTGTCATGCAGATTTGAGCTGGGATCCCAAGATGATTTGTGACTGCTTCCCGATCAAAGGCAGTGGGGATGGGATCTGGTTCTAATTGCGTGCTCACATATCTGGGTTACACATGAACTATGTACATATCACCACAGTTCACAAGGAAACAGGCTACCCCGTCCCCTCCTCCTCTCTATTCCTCCCTCCATCTCCCTCCCTCCCTCCCTCCACCTCCTTGCCTTCCTTTTTCTCTCTTCCTGTCTATGTGCCTTCCTGATACAATCTCGTCTGTCTGTCTGTCTGTCTGTCTGTCTGTCTGTCTGTCTGTCTGTCTGTCTGTCTGGGTTCAAATGTGTGCCTTGTTGCCCTGTTGGGAAGGTTAGAGACTGGAGGCTTCAATATCATTAAACTAATTTACTAAAAACAACATGCAGGGTTTGCTAATGAGAAATTCTAATTAATATTCTCATTATTTTCTATAATTGCTTGCAGCCAGTGATTACGACGCGGAGGCGACCCTTACTCCGTACCAGCTATAGATTTGAGATAAAGTTAATTCTCAATCTACCTCAAAACAACTTAAGCTATCATAAGTAATTAGAGTGCCCTTTGATGATAAATATTGCCCCTGTCAACTCATTAAAATTAAGACTATATTATTTTCTACACCATTGTGTTCAATATTGGGCTCCTGAGAGGAGAGGAAAATGTGTTTTTAATCCCATCTGTCTTGTCAAGGCTGACCAGAAAGCCACCAGTCAACTGAAATATAAAAGAAATTCCGGCCAGCATAAATAACACTGAAGTATTCTTGGAATGTAAAGGGTGTCAATCAAACAGTTAAACTGGTAAAAGTTGTGGTAGGCCAGAGAAAGGAAGAGGAAGTGGTGGATGGACAGAGATAGAGAGGAAGGGTGCATTACATTGCATGGCATTCCTTGGTTTATTCTGCTGACTGATGGCTGATGTCATCTGATAGCTTCTTCCAGAAAGGGCTCCCCACAGAAAAATGCCTGTTCAGGAAATAGGCCGTAGTACTGGTAGACAACTAGGGACAGCCAGGTGTTACAGAGATGAGGAAGAGATGGACTGATGCAGGAGAAGAGAATAGCAACCAATGACAGATTAATTCAGTGTATAGTTTGGCCTTTTGTGTGCTGGGGAAGCAGATGGGGCCTTGCTCACGTCATCTGGACCTGGAGGAGCCAGAGACACCCTGTACTACCCACTGGAGGAGCTCCAGGACTGGGCTCCACTAAGCTGTGAGCTGGGCTATCAGAGCAGACCTCCATGAGATGACCAGCCTAGCCAAGTGATGAGATCAGGGAGAGACAGAGCCATCTCAGATGCAACCCTATTCCCTTTTTAGTGTGGTACTTTTGACCAGGGCCCAAAGGAAATAGGGTGAGATTTGGGATTACATTTGACATTTTAGTAATTTAGCAGATGCTCTTACCCAGAGTGAGCTACATACTGACTACACCGGGCGTGCCCGTCCGCGTGCGCCATCGCGCGCATGTTGATTTTGTCCAACCATATCAGACACCATCAGGACACGCAGGTTGAAATATCAAAACAAACTCTGAGCTTACTATATTAATTTGGGGATAGGTCGAAAAACATTAAACATTCATGGCAATTTAACTAGCTAGCTTGTTGTTGCTAGCTAATTTGTCTTGGGATATAAACATTGGGTTGTTATTTTACCTGAAGTGCACAAGGTCCTCTACTCTGACAATTAATCCACAGATTAAAGGGTCAACCAAGTTAGTTTCAAGCAATCTCTCCCACTTCAGGCATCTTCTTCTTCTTCTTTGGACTTTATATGGTGGTTGGCAACCAACTTTAAAGTGTATTACCACAACCAACTGGACTGGAGTGTTTAACCTCAGTTCATCTTTCAATCACCCACGTGCGTATATGCTCCTATAAACCAATGAGGAGATGGGAGAGGAGGGACTTGCAGTGGGTCAAGCGTCACAAATAGAACCAAGTTGTATTTTAGCGCCTGGCTACGCAGACGATCGTTGACGCGTGCGAGCAGTGTGGATGCAATGATTGAATAACATGTATGTGTACATTTATTTTGCAATGCGAGCGTTGTGCTCAGCATTTTTACAGTTATTCATCAGCGCACTCATCTTAAGGCAGCTAAGAGAAACAATCACAAATCACAGCTATAGTAAGCAAAGATTCATATTCAATAAGTAGCTATGAGCAAAGTCAGTGCTAATAAGAAAAGAGTTAGTTCAAGAAAGGCAAGGTTTCTTTTACATACGGGGAAGCGGGGGACGTTGTGGAACTAGTCAAGATACTCGTTGAAGATTCAGCTGGTCTGCTTACCTCTGAAGGTATTGGTGCGATTTCTAATGTTAAGGAAGTCTCGGAGTTTAGAATACCTAATGATGGGCTGCAGAACATTTGATTTACTACTTATTTTTAGAAGCTGTCTATGTACCACCACAAACTGATTATGGGACTAGGATCGCACTCAACAAGCTGTAGAGGGCCGTAAGCAAACAAGAAAATGCACATGCACAATTTAAATCCGTTTTACCTCATTTTTACCAGCATGTTACCTGTGCAACTAGAGGCGTATAAACTCTATATCACCTTTACTCCACACACAGAAATGCATACAAGGCCCTCACCATCCCTTTGGCGAATCAGACCATAACGCTATCCTCCTGCTTCCTGCTTACAAGACAAAACTCAAAGTACTAGTGACGTGCTCAATACCGAAGTGGTCTGACGAAGTGGATTCTAAGCTATAGGACTGTTTCACTAGCACATTGAGGAGTTTACCACATCAGGTACTAGCTTAGTTTACAAATGCACTGATGACATCGTCGGAATTCATGCATTACAGGCAACATCCGCACTGAGCTAAAGACTAGAGCTGCCACTTTCAAGGAGCGGGACACTAATCCGGACGCTTAAAAGAAATCCCGCTACATCGACGGATGTGGAAGGGCTTGCAAACTATCACGAATTACAAAGGGAAACCTAGCCGCAAGCTGCCCAGCGACACAAGCCTATCAGACGAGCTAAATGCCTTCTATGCTCGCTTCGAAGCAAGCAACGCTGAACCATGCATGAGACCACGATACGGCAACTGCAAGGCCCCTTAAGGAAAATTCACATGAATTTCACATGTAATCTTATGTGAAGTAAATATGACAACATGTAAAGGCAACATGTGATAACATGAAACTACAAATGAAAATATGATCTCATGTGAAATAACATGGGGATGCAATGAAATACCGTGACAATATTTGAACGTTTTTCACATGTGAAAGTGCAAATTACATGTTTACATGTGAAAATGTAATTCATATATGAGATGAAAACATGTAATTTTCCTAACATGTGAAAAGGTGGTGTTAACATGTGAACTTTAAATGTAATACATGTGACCATATATTTCCACATGTGAACAACTGACCTTACGTGTCTCTTTCGTTTTAACATGTAAACATTTCAGGTGAAATCATGCGATTTTCAAAATCATGTGTTTTTTCCGTGAGGTGCTACAGAAGGTGATCAGTATGGCCCAGTTCCCGGCCATCCAGGACCTCTATACCAGGCAGTGTCAGAGGAAGGACCCAAATATTGTGAAAGACTCCACCCACCCAAGCCATAGACCCTTCTCTCTGATACTGCACGGCAAGCGGTACCAGTGTACCAGGTCTGGAACCAACAGGACCCTGAACAGCTTCTACTCCCAAACCATAAGACTGCTAAACAAGACTGCTAAACAAGACTGCTCAACAAGACTGCTCAACAAGACTGTTCAACAAGACTGCTAAATAGTTCATCAAATGTCTTCCCGGTGCTGCTACTGTCTATTATCTATCCTGCTGCCTAGTCACTTTAACCCTACCTATATTTACATACATAGCAATTACCTCCTTCCCCTGCACATCGGCTCGATATTGGTACTCCCTGTATATATTGCCAAGTTATTTTCTACTGCCTATATATAGCCATGTTATTTTCTACTGCCTATATAGCCATGTTATTTTCTACTGCCTATAAAGCCATGTTATTTTCTACTGCCTATATACCCATGTTATTTTCTACTGCCTATATACCCATGTTATTTTCTACTGCCTATATATAGCCATGTTATTTTCTACTGCCTATAAAGCCATGTTATTTTCTACTGCCTATATACCCATGTCATTTTCTACTGCCTATATACCCATATTATTTTCTACTGCCTATATATAGCCATGTTATTTTCTACTGCCTATATACCCATGTTATTTTCTACTGCCTATATATAGCCATGTTATTTTCTACTGCCTATATATAGTCATATTATTTTCTACTCCTCTATATATAGCCATGTTATTTTCTACTGCCTATATATAGCCATGTTATTTTCTACTTCCAATATATACCCATGTTATTTTCTACTGCCTATATATACCCATGTTATTTTCTACTCCTCTATATATAGCCATGTTATTTTATACTGCCTATATATAGCCATGTTATTTTCTACTGCCTATATATAGCCTTGTTATTTTCTGCTCCTCTATATATTTTCTACTGCCTATATATAGCCATGTTATTTTCTACTTCCTATATATACCCATGTTATTTTCTACTGCCTATATATACCCATGTTATTTTCTACTCCTCTATATATAGCCATGTTATTTTCTACTGCCTATATATAGCCATGTTATTTTCTACTCCTCTATATATAGCCTTGTTATTTTCTACTACCTCTATATATACCCATGTTATTTTCTACTGCCTATATATAGCCATATTATTCTCTACTCCTCTATATATAGCCATGTTATTTTCTACTGCCTATATATAGCCTTGTTATTTTCTACTCCTCTATATATAGCCTTGTTATTTTCTACTGCCTATATATAGCCATGTTATTTTCTACTGCCTATATATAGCCATGTTATTTTATACTCCTCTATATATAGCCATGTTATTTTCTACTGCCTCTATATAGCCATGTTATTTTCTACTGCCTATATATAGCCATGTTATTTTCTGCTCCTCTATATATTTTCTACTGCCTATATATAGCCATGTTATTTTCTACTGCCTATAAAGCCATGTTATTTTCTACTGCCTATATAGCCATGTTATTTTCTACTGCCTATATACCCATGTTATTTTCTACTGCCTATATATAGCCATGTTATTTTCTACTGCCTATATACCCATGTTATGTTCTACTGCCTATATATACCCATGTTATTTTCTACTGCCTATATATAGCCATGTTATTTTCTACTGCCTATATATAGCCATGTTATTTTCTACTCCTCTATATATAGCCTTGTTATTTTCTACTGCCTATATATAGCCATATTATTTTCTACTCCTCTATATATAGCCATGTTATTTTCTACTGCCTATATATAGCCATGTTATTTTCTACTCCTCTATATATAGCCATGTTATTTTCTACTGCCTATATATAGCCATGTTATTTTCTACTCCTCTATATATATATATAGCCTTGTTATTTTCTACTGCCTATATATAGCCATGTTATTTTCTACTCCTCTATATATAGCCATGTTATTTTCTACTGCCTATATATAGCCATGTTATTTTCTACTCCTCTATATATATATATAGCCATGTTATTTTCTACTGCCTATATATAGCCATGTTATTTTCTACTGCCTATATATAGCCATGTTATTTTCTACTGCCTATATATAGCCATGTTATTTTCTACTGCCTATATATAGCCATGTTATTTTATACTGCCTATATATAGCCATGTTATTTTCTACTACCTCTATATAGCCTTGTTATTTTCTACTGCCTATATATAGCCTTGTTATTTTGTAACCGGCATTGTTAATTGTAATTCACTGCGCATTTATTACTTTTGTCACTATTTCTATTTTGTTTTATTTTATTATCTGTTGAAAAAGGGCCCGTAAGTAAGCATCTCACAGTTAGTCTACACCTGTTGTTTACGATAGCATGTGACAAATACAATGTCATTTAATTTGATTGATTTTAGCATAGTATGCTGTATTTGTTAAGGATGGCTTGAAACATGGGTGTGCTGTGTGCATGGTTGCGATGGGTGAACTGTTCAAGAACAGCAATATGTGGGTGTTGTATTTGTTGATGTTTGCAGGTATATCACAGCACACTAGACTTCTAGATGTACTCAGAGCAGAGAGGAATGCATAACTTGATTTGTGCAAATGTATTATTTGTGCTCCCATTGTGTTACTCGATGCAGTCCTGATTGATAGTTGTGTTTTCCTATGTCCAGGAGAGGCGGCAAAATGAATAGTGGAATGTTAAACATATGTTACGTTGACTACTGTGATAATTTCTACTAAGGTCAAGCCAGGCTATCTCCTTTCCTTTACCAAGTAGCACAGGAAAACACTTTTCCCAGAATCCTCATATGTTCTACTTTCATTTTTTTTGTTGTTGCCATTTGTGTATTTTCCTATTTATCTCTCTCTGTATGTCTGTTTGTTAGGAGCACAAACTGTTTTGCATTCGCTCACATACACACAGAGCATAAATATTGGATTAAGTAAACAAATCACCGCTGAATGGTATTGAAGGAGCTGCCCTCTGAGCCGGGAGGAATGCCACTGTCGCAGTCTGCTACATTCTGCCTCCGACTCAACAACACATGAAAAAAAGAGTGCAAGAGAGAGAGAGAACGAGCAAGAGAAAGAGAGAGCGAGAGAGATGAAAGAGCGAGAGAGAGACGGGGGAATGAAATGGTACTTAATCCGCCCAGAGCGTTATCTCGTAGGTGTTTTGCAAACTCTGCTCTTCAGAAAACTTTTAAATCGGGCCAGGCTTTCATATAGGATGAGGTGAGGTAAACTTTAGCCCAGTAAAGGATGAGGTGAGGTAAACTTTAGCCCAGTAAAGGATGAGGTGAGGTAAACTTTAGCCCAGTAAAGGATGAGGTGAGGTAAACTTTAGCCCAATAAAGGATGAGGTGAGGTAAACTTTAGACCCAGTAAAGGATGAGGTGAGGTAAACTTTAGCCCAGTAAAGGGGGTTAGTTTGTGTCCTACTCAACCCTGCACTTAACACCTTAGCCTCCAATCCTGAGTCTTACACGCACTAGGCATATTAGAGTACCTACATTAAAAGCACAGAACTCAAGATTTAGGTTTCCAATATAATCCACAGAGACTGTCACAGTACCAAAAAAACGTAACTCTCTGTCTGAGATACTGAGGGAGTCATTTCTTTACGGATGCTGAGGTCTGCGCTGCACCAAAAACAAAGCAAAACATGACAGATCAAACCAGACGTCCTCCTGGAGAAATAACTTCATCTTCATCCTTCAGCGTGGATGTAGAGCCGCTGCCCAGCAGGAATGACCTTTCTGTGAGTCCACATATCCAGATCTCCCTGCCTCCCTGATCCCCCCAGTTTAAACCAGAATAAATAAGTCCGTTTAAACCAAAATAAATAATGAGAACGGATGACTCAGGAACAATTGGATTTGATGTAATTTCACCCACTACAATTCGCACTAAAACTGCAACCCCTAAACCATGTTATACATCCATAGGTATATAGTGACATTAATTTTGTGTTGGCATAGTCTTTAGATGTTTTCCTGACTAAATTAGAATAGATTACCTATACATAATGCTCCAGGCTGTAATAGGAACAAATCATAGCCCTACCCCTGTGGTATCAGGTGTCCTTCAGTTTAATGATCCAGTATTATGTTGACTGTGTTCCAAAAGCAACCCTGTTCCCTTTATTGTGCACTACTGTTGAAGAAGGTGCACTATATAGGGAATAAGGTGCCATTTGGGATACACATGTGATCTTACTGACTGGCTCCAGGATCGGGTGGCGGTGGCGATCCTGTTACTGCTCTGTGCCTCGTTCCCCAGAGAAAGGCGTCGGTTGGTTGTTTTATTGGCGCTCAGCGTTGATTTTGTTTGCATCCCAAATGGCACTCTATCCCGTATATACTGCACTATTTCTGACCAGAAGTCCACAACCCTATGGGTCAAAATGTGTGTACCAAATATGGAATAGGGTGCAATTTAGGCTGCAGCTGTGGAGAGATGTTTAAGAGGGGAGATTCCCAGCTGATTAATCGAGAGTACGTCTCTCACGCGAGATTACTCTTCATGTTCCATATTTCCTAATGGTAACGGGAGCAGTCATTTAGGACCTTGGAGAGGGAGAGGGGGCTATCATTAAGGAGGCTGAATGAGTATGGTGAGGCCGGGCATGGAGGTTTATTGACCCGACGTGTGTATTTTGTTGCATGTGTGTGTGTGTGTGTGTGTGTGTGTGTGTGTGTGTGTGTGTGTGTGTGTGTGTGTGTGTGTGTGTGTGTGTGTGTGTGTGTGTGTGTGTGTGTGTGTGTGTGTGTGTGTGTGTGTGTGTGTGTGTGTGTGTGTGTGTGTTTATGCTCTTGCCCATATATGTGTCAGACAGGGTGTGAGGCTACAGGCTATAGCTGTACCAGTCTGACAGGTCTAGAGAGGGATGGCCTCTCCCGTCTCCCCGCCCGTCGTTAGCAACACCACACACCATCTGGTGTACCAGGGCCCGGGCGACACTCAGCATCTCAACCAGGTAATGGCTAAGTCCTTCTGACAACAGTGTGAGACACACATTAGATCAGAGTAGGGGCCATTCAAAGCAGCTGACTCCCTGTGGTCCTGCATTATGAGAAACGGATGTCAGGGCCAAATGAGATACACAGTAGGAGGACAATTCTTTCATTATGTTACAAATCTCCACAGACCCTCCAACTATTCAACATCTCCTCACATCTCCCAAATGCATTGTGGCAATTCATAACCATGACTGGCTTTCTCTGCATGCAGGCCGTAACCACTTCACTAGCTACTGCAATACAATGTGTCTGAGAGGGGGTCGAGGTTACAGATACACAGGCTCTCATGATTCCCTACTTCCAGGATCATATTTGCTTTTGGTAAGGAGATGGGGCTGGACACATACCAATGCACAGAGGTTCCTGATTGTACTGTGATCGCCTCATGCCTGGTGAATATACTGTAACTTACAATTCTATGAGTCTAGGATTAGCTGGGACCATGGAGACATAGTATGCATCCCATAATGGCACCGTATTATCTTTATAGGGCACTACTTTTGATCAGGGCTCAGGTCAAACGTAGTGCACTGTATAGGGAATGGAGTGTCATTTGAGGGACATCCATGAAAACAAACACACCAAGTCCTGCCGTTGGGATAGCCATCAGTGAGGAAAGGAGGAAAGGAGGAGAGAGAGAGAGAGAGAGAGAGAGAGAGAGAGAGAGAGAGAGAGAGAGAGAGAGAGAGAGAGAGAGAGAGAGGACCTGGAGTGATTGACTGAAATGGAGGATGGGGGGAAGCAGGGAGGGGCATAAAGATTGGAGGAATGGTAAGGAGGGGGTATAATGGCTTGGGGGAAGGTCTTAGTGGCCTAGTGATAAGATTTGAGCAGAGCTTTAGTACAGTGAAGTTCTTATCGGACCCCTAAGGAGTGTGAGGTGGGGTGGTGAAGGTGTGAGCGGAGCATGGTTAGGAACCCAGACCGTCCAGTCCACCCCCATTCAATGTCAACGCAGACCGCTCCAAGCCTCCAGCATAGAAGCAAACGAATAGTCAATGCAATCACCCCAAAAACATTGTGTCCATCCATCCGGAAAAAATGGTGCTGCCCAATCTCTTTCTGTTTGGCCAGGGCATGCCTTCAGTGAGGGGTTATCAGGCGAAGCAGAGATGGGCATGATGTGGCCTTGGTCAGGTCAGAGCAGGACTGTGTGGCAAGGTCCTGGGAGAGAGGAGAGAAGCTAACACTACTAATGATATCTCTAAATTGTATTGGGGAGATGGCTCCGGGGGGAACGCCTGTCGAATGGAATGTTCAAATTTTTGTTAGCGAGTCCTGAGGCATAGCTGTAGCTCTCTCTCTCTCTCTCTCTCTCTCGCTCTCTCTGTCCATGATTGCTTTTCCCTGCTATCTGCTGGCAGCAGCTCTGTTTGTGCAGCGGCTCTGAATGTCAAAAACAGCCTGTTAATTTTATGATCTGTCACACGTCTGCTTTTCGGCAGACAGGCAGGAAGCCACTGGCTGGATGGCGTCTGGGGCAGAGCCGGACTCCTTATCACACTCCTCACTCCTCTGCTCCTAGTCCACCTTCTGCCTTCTGCCACAGTGGAGTCACATCACCCGTTCGTCTGTCAATGCGGAAAGCAGGGCAGAATAGTGGAATTGATCTCTATACACTGTCTGCGTCCCAAATTAAAACCCTATTCCCTCTATAGAGCACTACTTCTGGTCATCGGTCCATTTGGGATGCAGACACTATCAGGAATGAGGGGTTAGCTCATAGAGGAAGAAGTTCATCTTTTGTGTATTTGTTAGAACAAAGTCAGTGTTTTGCTTGGGGACTGGGGACTCCTATTGACCTACACCTGATTTAGATGGAGATAGTATAGAAAGTATTTTGTCTCATGTTTTGCTCCTTACTCTACGGTCTATAACACATCATCATAAATGTCTCCACTTCAATCTGCATCAATCACTTGTTCCGAGCAGTGCTAGAGGTAAAATTGCTATTGTCTTTTAGAGTGATAAAATCTTGTTGAGTGTCTATCCATCTATACATTCACTCTACATTGTGAAGTGAGCACTGCAGGGAGAGAATCGAGGGGCACTTTCATCAGAGAAATGAGCTCTATTCTACAGGACACTTCCTCCTCCGTCACCAGGCCCTCCTGGGAGACCATTCGTCAAGCTGTACTCCTCTGACTGTCCCTGTATGTGTCCATGTGTAAAGGACATCACACTGCTTGCTTAGCGAGTACCACTTCCTCCCGATTCGGCCCGCACTTGGCGCAGACTCGGGGACCTCTGCCTCACACGTGACCTCCCCTCCTCAAGCGTCTTAACCGGTCGCACCACCTCAAAAGCCCCACAACGAGGCGACGCAAGAGGAACCGTTTATGCTGTAGGAGTACGTTTCACACATCCCCCATGTGCTACACATGCATGCGTGTGGGTGCATGTCTCTCTGTGTGTTCGCAGCATGAAACGCTAACAAACATGATGATAAGAGAAAACGAGGCAATAACCCGTCTCTGTGTGAACAGAGCTGGAGATCCCAGACAGTAGAAGAACAAAGTAATCACTTGAAAGCTAGGGATACTGAAGTCCATGCCACCATTTAGAAAACATGTGTGTGTGTTTATGTGAAGCTCTTCTGTTCTCCCTGGAACTATTACCCAGAGGAGTTTTAGGATATGCTTGTCCAAGGAAAATCAACTTTCCCTTTTCAAGAAGACGAGGGACATTCTGGTAATGCAAGCACTTTGTGGAAGAACTAGTAATCCTCTAATCATTGGAAGGAGCTTCAACAGTATGACACTGTATCCCTCTGTACCCACCTCCTTCCTCTCAGGCAAATAGAGAACAGGTGAACAGAACAGTATGGCAATCGAAAGCCCATCCACTGAACTTGAGCCACAGCCACAAAACTAAGGGAGGATTTGTCATAAATCAAGATAGTCAAACTCCTCAATTCAAAGCATACCGAGGAGCTGGAATCAAACAATGTCATTCAGGGAAACATGCTGATGATATGCAGAAGGCAATCTGCCCTTAAATAACTTACAGATTTCTTTAAAAGAGGAATAGCAGCAAAGTGCAAGGCAAAACAGAAACCATTCCTTCTGCTGCATGTTAAGAGTTCTGGGTGACTATGATTCATTGGAAACACATTTCTACTGTGGAAACATGGATTGGGTTGTGTCCAAAATTGCACCCTATTTCTTATATAGTGCACCACTTTTTGACAGTCAAAAGTAGTGAACTATACTGAACAACAATATAAACGCCACGCAACAATTTCAAAGATTTTCCTGAGTTACAGTTTGTTTAATAACAAAATCAGTCAGCTGAAATGATTTCATTAGGCTTAATCTATGGATTTCACGTGGTTTACGGTTGTACTGGCAAATTCTCTACATTTTTTGGAAGCTTATGGTAGAGAAATGAACATTCAATTCTCTGGCATCAGCTCTGGTGGACATTCCTGTAGCCAGCATGCCAATTGCACGCTCCCTCAAAACTTGAGACATCTGTTGCAGTGTGATGTGTGACAAAAACGGCACATTTTAAAGTGGCCTTATATTGTCCCCAGGAGAAGGTGCACCTATGTAATGAGCATGCTGTTTAATCAGCTTCTTGATATGCCACACCTGTCAGGTGGGTGGATAATCTTGGCAAAGGAGAAATGCTCACTATTAGGGATGTAAACAAATTTGTGCACAAAATATGAGAAAAGAAAAGCTTTTTATGTGTGGAAAATTTCAGGGATTTTTTTTATTTCAGATGTATATTTTTGTTCAGCATACAGGGCATAGGGTGCCATTTGAGACACAACCAAGGACTGAATTGGAGGCAGAGTAGGCAGATGATATGATAGTGTGCTGGGCTGTGCTGGGCAGTTCTGGGTTGTGTTGTGGTGAATGATATTGCGTGACAAATCAGAGCCCTGGCCTCTGTCCCAAATGGTACCCCATTCCCTATGGTCCCTGGTCAAAAGTAGTGCACTGTAGAGGGAATAGGGTGCCATTTGGGACGTAGCCCTGGTGTGGGTGATGATTTATTAGGCCCGAGTATGCCGGCAAGGCCGCAGCCGCAGTCACCACGACAACAAAGAGGTGGTCGTCAGCAAGCATTCCTAAGGCCTCCGTTCCCTTGGACTGCTAATGGAAGACAGAGAGAGAAGAGAGAGAGAGAGTGGGGAGGGAGGGAGGTGAGAGAGGGAGAGAAAAAGAGAGAGAGGGAGGTTGTTGGAAATGTTTACAACAGAAGGTATGGCTTAAAATGAGATGAAGTTCTCAATGAAGATGCCATATCCTTTGGGAGTGATTTTATTTCATACATTATGCTCCGTGCTATAAAAGCAGTCCAACACATTCCCAACCATATACTTGGTTCACAGTTTAACACACCTCAAAATGCCCTGTAGCTTTTCTAATATCACAGATACGCATTGAACATGTGTGGTTTATGTGTGTGGTTTACAACCAAATCTGGCATGTTAAATATGCTGTTTGTAACGCACAAACACACACACACACCAGTGTCTACTACATAAATCTACATTCCTCGTCTTAAACTGCCCCCCCCCCCCCAACAATTCCCACAACATACTTATTCACAATAACCCTGACCCTGTAATTAGATGCATGGAGGCAATAGCCTGGACCACAGGGACAGGGGGTTCCCTTAATCATCCAACCCAGCCTACAGTACCACCCTGGTGGTCTGATTTCCAGCCCACCTGCCCCTAGGCAGAGGAAGGACTGTGTGACCACCATAACCAGTTGTTTATCTTAAACTGCTCTTCAGGAAGAAGGGTGGCATGATATGTTTTGTGGCGAGCACTTCTTCTGGCATCTGCCCCTCCACCCTCCGTCCTCCACCCTCTATCATTTCCTCCCTTCGCCCTCTTTAAATAATATAAGTGTCAAAAGTAAATGTAATTTCTCAAATATACTTAAGTATCTGAAGTAAAAGTAAAAGTACGAATCATTTCAAATTCCTTATATTAAGCAAACCAGAGTTTGTTTAGTTGTTAATTATTTACGGATAGCCAGGTGCACACTCCAACACTCAGACATCATTTACAAACAAAGAATTTGTGTTTAGTGAGTCCGCTCGATCAGATCTTAATAAGTGAGTGAATTGGACCATTTTCCTGTCCTACTAAGCATTCAAAATGTAACAAGTACTTCTGGCTGTCAGGGAAAATGAATAGAGTATAAAAGTACATTATTTTCATGAGTGAGGTAGGTAGTTTGCCCCCGGTGATACGTTGTGCAGACCGCACCACCCCCTGGAGAGCCTTGTGGTTGTGGGCGGTGCAGTTGCCGTACCAGGTGGTGATACTGCCCGACAGGATGCTCTCGATTGTGCATCTGTAGACGTTTGTGAGGATACTGTGGTGGAGTAAAATATTTTTACTTATGTACTTTACACCACTGGGTAGGTAGTATCTGAGCTTGTCCAATAAGAATACAGGTTTGAATTTTCTGTCGCGATACCTATTGCTACTGTGTGACCTACTGAATACAACCCAGGTGCCATGCCCCGCCTGTCCAAAACAATAATGAGATAGGAGTGGGTGGAGTGTACTCTATTCTATATAGAGTAAACTGAAATGGAGGGACGCTTATAAAGAATATATATATCTTCAAAGAGAACATTCCCATAATCTGGCTCTATTATGCTGTTCATGATAACTTGTTTGACTGCCTAAACCGCTTGGTGGCTACCACTGCTAAGATCAGACCTTAATTCAATAAAACATTTTCCTCTTCTGGATACATGATCCATGACGAGCCTTGTGTCTGGATTTTCGGAGAGGAGAGGAGAGGACTGGAGGCATGTTGTTGGGGGTTTCTTTGATTTCCAGGAAATATACTGTGCATAATGAGACTGTTCTGCTTCTCTGTGTCTCTGACTTCAATAAAGGAAGAGGAAAACAAAGAAGGTAAGAGACAGCCCCAAGCATATCTCCTCTCAGGGTATGACGACTGCAATTCTTCACTACCACACACACACTGTGCTACCGGTACATACACACCACATGTGAATTGTTAACACATATCAAATTCCATTGTAATATTAATACATATATCAAAGTTGATTGTTTTCCCTCGAAAGCTAATTAAATTCCAAATCAAATCAAATTGTATTGGTCACAAATACATGGCTAGCAGATGTTAATGCAAGTGTAGCGAAATGCTTGTGCTTCTAGTCCGACAGTGCAGTAATATCTAAGGGGATGGAATAAGAATATGTACACATAAATATGCGAATGTGCGATGGCCATGCGGCATAAGCAAGATGCAATAGATGGTATAAAATACAGTACATACATATGAGATACATACATAGGATATGTAAACATTATTAATGTGGCATGATTTAAAGTGACTAGTGATACCATTATTAAATCCATTTATTAAAGTGGCCAGCGATTTGAGCCTGTATGTTGGCATCAGCCTCTCTATGTTAGGGATGGCTGTTTAACAGTCTGATGGCCTTGAGATAGAAGCTGTTTTTCATTCTCTCGGTCCCAGCTTTGATGCACCTGTACTGACCTCGCCTTCTGGATGACAGCGGGGTGAACAGGCAGTGGCTCGGGTGGTTGTTGTCCTTGATGATCTTTTTGGCCTTCCTGTGACATCGGGTGCTGTAGGTGTTCTGGAGGGCAGGTAGTTTGCCCCCGGTGATACGTTGTGCACACCGCACTACCCTCTGGAGAGCCTTGCGGTTGTGGGCGGTGCAGTTGCCGTACCAGGTACAGCCCGACAGGGTGCTCTCGATTGTGCATCTGTAGACGTTTGTGAGGATTTTAGGTGACAAGACAAATTTCTTGAAGAGGCGCTGTTGCTTTTTCTTCACCACGCTGTCTGTGTGGGTGGACCATTTCAGTTTGTCCGTGATGTATACGCGAGGAACTTAAAACTTTCCACCTTGTTCACTCCTGTCCCATCGATGTGGATAGGGGGGTGCTCCCTCTGCTGTTTCCTAAAGTCCATGATCATCTCCTATATTTTGTTGACGTTGAGTGAGAGGTTATTTCACCACCCCCCTGTAGGCTGTCTAGTTGTTGTTGGTAATCAAGCCTACCACTGTACTGTCGTCTGCTAACTTGAAGATTGAGTTGGAGGTTTGCATGATCATGCAGTCATGGGTGAACAGGGAGTACAGGAGAGGGCTGAGAACGCACCCTTGTGGGGCCCCAGTGTTGAGGATCAGCAGGGTGGAGATGTTGTTTCCTACCTTCACCACCTGGGGGGCGGCCCGTCAGAAAATCCAGGACCCAGTTGCACAGGGCGGGGTCAAGACCTAGGGTCTCAAGCTTAGTGATGAGTTTGGAGGGTACCATGGCGTTGAACGCTGAGCTGTAGTCAATGAACAATATTCTTACATAGCTATTCCTCTTGTCCAGATGGTATAGGGCAGTGTGATAGCGATTTCATCGTCTGTGGACCAATTGGGGCTGTAAGCAAATTGGAGTGGGTCTAGGGTATCAGGTAGGGTGGAGGTGATATGATCCTTGACTAGTCTTTCAATGCACTTCATGATGACAGAAGTGAGTGCTATGGTGCAAAGGTATTTAGCTCAGGTACCTTAGCTTTCTTGGGAACAGGAATAATGGTGGCCATCTTGAAGCATTTGGGGACAGCAGAATGGGTTAGGGATTGATTGAATATGTCAGTAAATACACCAGCTAACTGGTCTGCACATGCTCTGAGGATGCAGCTAGGGATGCAGTTTGGGCCGGCAACCCTGCAAGGGTTAGCGCGTTTAAATGTTTTACTCACATCAGCCATGTTGAAGGAGAGCCCACAGTCGTTGGTAGCGGGCCGTTTTGGTGGCACTGTATTGTCTTCAAAGAAAGCAAAGAAGTTTGTCTGGGAGTGATTTGAGCCACTGAATTGTGACTCTACTTGTGTCTCTATTCTGATGCTTTGCTTGTTTGATTGCCTTGCGGAGGGAATAGCTACACTGTTTGTATTCGGTCATGTTTCGAGTCGCCTTGCCATGATTAAATGCGGTGGTTCGCGGTTTCTGGTTAGGGAAGGTTATATTAGTCACAGTGTGACCAACATCTCTAATGTACTTCCTAATAAACTCACTCGCCGAGTCAGCATATCCATCGATGTTATTGTCTGAGGCTACCCGGAACATATCCCAGTCCACGTGATCGAAGCAATCTTGAAGTGTGGAATCCGATTGGTCAGACCAGTGTTAGATAGACCAAAGCACGGGCACGACCTGTTTTAGTTTCTGCCTATAGGAGGGGAGCAACAAAATGGAGTCATGGTCAGATTTGCCAATAGGAGGGCGGGGTAGGGTCTTGTATACATCATGGAAGTTAGAGTAGCAGTGGTCCAATGTTTTGCTCGAGCGGGTGCAACAATCAATGTGCTGGTAGATTTTAGGCAACCTTGTTCTCAAATTAGCTTTGTTAAAATCCCCAGCTAAAATAAATGCAGCCTCAGGATATATGGTTTCAAGTTTACATAGAGTCCAGTGAAGTTCTTTCAGGGTCATCGAGGTGTCTGCTTGGTGGGGGATATACACAGTTGTGACTATAATCAAAGATAATTATCTTTGAAGGTAACGCGGTTGGCATTTGATTGTAAGGAATTGTAGGTCAGGTAAACAAAAGGACTTGAATGCCTGTATGTTGTTATGATTACACCATGAGCCATTAATCGTGAGGCACACACCCCCACCCTTCTTCTTAGCAGAGAGATGTTTGTTTCTGTCGGCGCGACGCATGAAAAAACCCGGTAGCTGTACCGACTCTGACAACATATCCAGAGTGAGCCATGTTTCCGTGAAACAGAGAATGTTACAATCTCTGATGTTTCTCTGGAAGGCAACTCGTGCCCTAATTTCGTTCACCTTGTTGTCTAGAGACTGGACATTGGTGAGTAATATGCTCGGAAGCGGTGGATGGTGTGCCGCTCTGTCTGCCTCTCCTGTGGTGATGACGTTGTTTTGGGTCGTCCTCTGGGATTAGAACCCATGTCCAGGGCGGAGGTCCAAAGAATGATTCCACTTCAGGAAAATCGTATTACTGGTCGGAATGTTGGTAAGTTGACGTCGCACTTATATCCAATAGTTCTTCCCGGCTGTATGTAATAAGACTTAAGATTTTCTTGGCTAACAAAGTAATACATAAAAAACAAACAAATGAGTGCATAGTTTTCTAAGGACCTGAAGTCTTGAGTGTACTATACAAAGTTGAGATTTAAATTGAAGTGTAGAAATAAAGGTGAACTCAATCATTGACACAGCCATGGTGGTGTAGCAGGAAGATCGGAATCCTGTGAGCCAAGAACTGAGTTCAAAACCTAGGTGAGGATATGTTGAGTAATATTTACTGTGAAAATATACAATAATACTGAGTGTCAAATATGCAAGTTGAAAACACTGTGTCTATGTTATGACGTTTAAGGGATATCCTAAAGGATCTTTTTTTGCAGAGCATCATGTAAAAATTTGAATCCACGTTTGAAATGTTAGTGATCGCGTGAAAATCTACATGTGAAGTGTTACAAAACCACATGGTTTCACATGTGAAAGGTTATGTGATCACTTGTGAAAATCCACATGTGAAACTTAATGTTAAATATCATCACATGTGAAGTGCGGCACAACTGCGGTCCCTGATGAAGAATTTACACCCCCTCTCCCGCCGCTGAATAGCCTAGCTGGAGGGTTTGAGCCTTATTTGCATATTACCCAAGGTGCCTTTCGAGTGACTTTTAGAGTGACCAGTACCACTCATGACTGTGTTTGCGAGTGACAGAGATATAGCTGTTGCATTCATTTATTTTTAGTACTTCGGCCATCACCGAAGTACTAAGTGAATATGTTTTCATTAAAATGAATTATATTATAGATGATACATATTTGATTAGCGCTTTCTTTTGGCCTAGTTTTAGCCTAATACAGTGGCCGAAAACATTTTCTGGCCACATCAGGCCTGACAAATGAAGGCTATTCCATGCAAGAAATTGCCAAGAAACTGAAGATCTTGTGCAAGGCTCTGTACTACTCCCTTAAAACTTGTTAGAGAAGTGCTCCCGCTGTGGGAACATCAATCAGTGGAAATTTCAAGTGCGCCACGTATAGTTTTTGATAAAACTCAAACTTTCATTAAAATGCACATACAATGTACTGAATTAAAGCTACACTCGTTGTGAATCCATCCACCAAGTCAGATTTGTAAAATGCTTTTCGGCGAAAGCATGAGAAGCTATTATCTGATAGCATGTATCCCCCAAAATACTGCAACGTCACCTAACGACAGATTTTGCGATCCTAACCAAAACGCAGAAATAAAATATAAAACATTCATTACCTTTGATGAGCTTCTTTCTTGGCACTCCTAGATGTCCCATAAACATCATTTTGGGTCTTTTTCGATTAAATCGGTCCATATATAGCCTAGATATCGATCTATGAAGACTGTGTGAACAACGAAAAAATTGCGTTTTCTAACGTAATGTCATTTTTTTATTAAAAAAGTTGACGATAAACTTTCACAAAACACTTCGAAATACTTTTGTAATGCAACTTTAGGTATTCGTACACATTAATAAGTGATAAAATTGATCACTAGGCGATGTATATTCTTTTGGTGTCCGTCTGGAAATAATGTCCGGGTAAATCTCAACCAAAATATCCGGTCGGATACCTGAAGAAAAGGGCTGTCTCTTCTTAGTTTGACCAAGAAACAAATCGTAGGCAAATGACAAGACTGTTGACATCGTGTGGAAGCTGTAGGTATTGCAACCTCGACCTCATTTAATCTGGGTCATCTTTAACAATTGGTTGAAGAGGCGCATGGATATTTTTTTCCGTTTTCAGTGATCCGATTTTCCTGCACTTTTCGATGAAACACACATTCTTTTATAGTCACAGCCGTGATCTAACCAGTTTTAGAAACGTCTGAGTGTTTTCTATCCACACATACTAATCATATGCATATACTATATTCCTGGCATGAGTAGCAACGCGCTGAAATGTTGCGCGATTTTTAACAAAAAGCTGCGAAAATTCGCTTCCTTGACAGGTTTTAACAGAACAGCGCAAACTGGCTCTAACCAGAATAGGAAGTGGAGTCCCGGTGCACAACTGAGCAAGAGGACAAGTACATTAGAGTGTCTCGTTTGAGAAACAGATGCCTCACATGTCCTCAACTGACAGCTTCATTAAATAGTACCCGCAAAACACCAGTCTCAACGTCAATAGTGAAGAGGCGACTCCGGGATGCAGGACTTCAAGGCAGAGTTGCAAAGAAATAGCCATATCTCAGACTAGCCAATAAAATGAAAAGATTAAGATGGGCAAAAGAACACACACTGGACAGTTTTATTGCTTCTTTAATTAGGCCAACAGTTTTCAGCTGTGCTAACAAAAGGGTTTTCTTATGATAAATTAGCCTTTATTTTATAAACATGGATTAGCCTTTAAATATAGCCTTTAAATTATAAACATGGATTAGCTAACACAATGTGCCATTGGAACACAGGAGTGATGGTTGCTGATAATGGGCCTCTGTATGCCTAGGTAGATATTCCATAAGAAATCTGCTGTTTCCCACTCTCGCTCTCTGGCACTTGAGGTTGCCCTTCATTACGCGCACCTGCTACCATCATTACGCGCATCAGCGCTCACTGGACTGACCTGGACTCTTTCACCTTGGTGATTTCCCTCCCTATTTCTGTCTGCTCCTCAGCTTGTTCCCTGTGTCAACATTACCGTCGTTATGTGTTCATGCCCAGATGCTGTACTGTCCTCTGTCCGTTGCTAATGAAATGTTCTCCCTGTATCTGCTTCTCGTCTACCAGCGTTGATCCTTACTTCAACAAGCTTGGCATACCTGTATTTTGGGAGTTTCTCCCATTCTTCTCTGCAGATCCTCTCAGGCTTTGTCAGGTTGGATCAGGAGCATCGCTGCAGAGCTATTTTCAGGTCTCTCCAGATATGTTCGATCAGGTTCAAGTCCGGGCTCTGGCTGCTCCACTCAAGGACATTGACAGATACTTGTCCCAAAGACAGTCCTGCGTTGTCTTGGCTGTGTACTTGGGGTCGTTGTCCTTTTGGAATGTGAACCTTCACCCCAGTCTGAGGTTCTGAGCGCTCTGGAGCAGGTTTTAATCAAGGATCTCTCTCCTTTGCTCAGTTCATCTTTCCCTCGATCCGAACTCATCTCCCAGTCCCTGCCGCTGAAAAACATCCCCACAGCATGATGCTGCCACCACCATGCTTCACTGGTGCTTGGGTTTCAGGCCAAAGAGTTCAATCTTGGTTTCATCAGGCAGAGAATCTTGTTTCTTATGTCCTTTAGGTGCCTTTTGGCAAACTCCAAGTGGGCTGTCATGTGCCTTTTACTAAGAAGTGGCTTCTATCTGGCCACTCTACCATAAAGGACTGATTGGTGGAGTACTGCAGCGATGGTTTTCCTTCTGGAAGGTTCTCCCATCTCCACAGAGGAACTCTGGAGCTCTGTCAAAGTGACTATCGGGTTCTTGGTCACCTCCCTGACCAAGGCCATTCTTCCCCGATTGCTCAGTTTGGCCGGGCGACCAGCTCTAGGAAGAATCTTGGTGGTTCCAAACTTCTTCTATTTAACAATTATGGAGCCCACTGTGTTTTTGGGGACCTTCAATGCTGCAGACATTTTTTGGTACACTTCCCCAGATCTGTGGCTCAACACAATCCTGTCTCGGAGCTCTATGGGCAATTCTTTCAACCTGATGGCTTGGTTTTTGCTCGGACATGCACTGTCACCTGTGGGACCTTATATAGACAGGTGTGTGCCTTTCCAAATCGTGTCCAATCAATTTCATTTACACAGGTGGACTCCAATCAAGTTGTAGAAACATCTCACGGATGATCAATGGAAATAGGATGCAGCTGAGCTCAATTTCGAGTCTAATAGCAAACGGGCTGAATACTTATGTAAAGAAGGTATTTAGTATTATATTTTTTTGTAAACATTTTTAAAAACCTGTTTTTGCTTTGTCATTGATGAGATTGATGAGGAAAACAATTAATTTAATCAATTTAAGTGTAAGGCTGTAACGTAACAAAATGTGAAAAAAGGTAAGGGGTCTGAATACTTTCCGAATACACTGTAGATTCAGTGTTATAGGCAAATAGTTATTCGAAATTGAACCCCAAAATATAATGGATAAGGAGAACAACAGATCTTTGAACATTACGGCTCGGCTGGAAAAACAGACAGTCCCTCACAGAGATTTTTGAATACGTTTTCTTACCTTCTTATTTGTGGCCAAAAGGATGTCTGGGTCCAAGCTGAGAGAGACGGGTCAAGAAGTCAGGTTGTCAGGAAGTCATTGTGTCTTTTCTTTAATATTCAGAGGTTGACTTTGCTTGGGAAGTAATCTAATTCTGTCGCTATCAATTGATTAAGCTATTAACTTTCTGTACAAAATAAGATGTTTAAAACCGGACAGCTTTTTGAGAAACACTTATTAAAGCTGACTTTTTTCTGAATCGGTAGGTCTAACTTTTGAAGGTTCTCAGATTGTCACGTCCTGACCTCAGTTCCATTTATATGTCTCTATTTTGGTTTGGTCAGGGCATGAGTTGGGGTGGGCATTCTATGTTTTTCATTCTATGTTTTGTTCTGTGTGTTGTATTTCTATGTGTTTGGCCTGGTATGGTTCCCAATCAGAGGCAGCTGCCTATCATTGTCTCTGATTGAGAACCATACTTAGGTAGCCTGTTCCCACCTGTGTTTGTGGGTGGTTGTTTCCTGTTTTTGGTTTTTTGACCTTACAGGACTGTTTCGTCTCGTTCACGCTCTTTGTGATTTTTTTGTCAATCACTGTTCAGTTTATTAAATTAAATTTACAATGAACACTTACCACGCTGCGTGTTGGTCCGATGATTCCTATTCCTCATCATCAGACGAAGAGGAGAGTCGTTACACAGATTCCTAATGACGTTGCAGATTTAATTATCTGCAAAAGGAGACAGTTTCTTTGCAAACACACTGATTTGGCTTTGGAGAAATATGATATGACCTCAGGTGCCTATCTCTCTGTCCATTCTTAGCCTGTAATTTGGGTAATGTGTGTGGTATTAAAAAAAGATTAGTCTAATAAGTAAAACTACGTAGAATTGCATGAAATGTTTATAAAAGGCAAGTTTTTCTTGGACCTGCAAATACGATGATAGATTAATGCAATGTTTTTACTAAAGGAGATCTTTCCACGCCTGCTCTTGTCCACTGTGGTCTGCGAACCCACAGCCATCTCGCCGAGAAGTGAGGGTAAACGGTAGACATGTTCTCTGCTATCCACTTTGTTTTAATTATTATTTTGGGTAAAGGGGAGGGTCACTTGTTATTTTTTTAAAGCGTTCAATTAGGGTTTAAATATATTTTGCTGAAGGGAGGGCCGTCCATTTTCAGTTCAGAGGTCCAATTTTCTCAAAGTAAGCCTTATTATAAATAATGTTCACTCCCTTAGATACAAAGAAGAATACCATTAATACAATGCAATTCTAAAGAATAGACAAATGACTTGCCCTGCTAAACTAAATTACACAGCTTTCTATACATATCATAATAACCAAATGTAGCCTATAACCTATAAGCCCTGCATGACCCCAATGCATTTAAAAAAACGATACAATGTGTGGGCCAGTAGAAATTCTGTTTGGGCCAGTGGATTTTGATCAACATTTTTGTAACTTTTGTAGAGTTGGTCATATTTGGCACCTTGTTCTTTTTTCTTTCCCGACTTTTTTTAATAGCAGCTTTAGAAGCCATTCAACACAGCTCTTCATGATTTCATATGTTCTTTATCTTTATATATATCACACTACATTCGCAGCCTAAATTAATTTTGGAACATAGAGATTTCACAAGAATAGTTTATGATATGAGACACCTACTGTTGGCATATGATCTATGTAATAGAGTGTGTATTGTTGTGGCGGGTCCGCAACTATTTTTAGGGGCTTCAGGCACGGCATTATGGTCAATAATAGCATGTATCATGTTCGTATGGTATATGCACTCATTATAGAAACCATTTATAACCTTCTTGCGCATACATGTGTGTGAGGGTGTGAGAGCATGTGGGCCAGCATGCATGTTTATGTGCCTGTATGAGTGAGGGAACGTGTACAATATGGCTTATTTTCTGTCATATCGTCCAATCTTTATGAATCTTAACTATTCCCAAAGCAATGCAAAAATTACAATTACAATATCAAGTCTTCTCAATATCAACTTTCCTGTCCACAGAATAATTGCCACAGCTGTATGCATGCATCATTGATTACAGATATCCGCAAGAGAGAAGAAGAGAGGATTTGTTTTTGCTGCATTGCTAATTGAAGTATAGCTTTTTGGGAGGAGGGAAACAGAGGAACTCTAATGACAATCAAGTGGAAGTGGAATTAGCCACACTGCTTGCTACCAGGTGCTAAGCCAAGCACCAGCTAGACGATCAGGGAGATGGAGATAAGGATCATATATTAATAAGCTAGCACTCTTTACTATAATAGCGTAGTACAAAATGAGCACTACTACCCATACACTGTCTTAATGAGATATCTTTACCCACTCTCCTTCCCACAAAATGACCGCCTCTTATTGAACTGGCCAATCGTAATCACTCTCATTCAAAGTTTGGTTGCAGAGGAGAGTTTGATTTTTATTTTATCTCGGCAAGTCAGTTCTTTTCTTATTCTTATTTTCAATGACGGCCTAGGAACAGTGGGTTAACTGCCTTGTTCAGGGGTAGAACAACAGATTTGTACCTTATCAGCTCGGGGATTCAATCTTGCAACCTTTTGGTTACTAGTCCAATGCTCTAACCACTAGGCTATGCTGCTATTCCTGTGAACCAAGTGGTTATGAGGTAATCGAGGAAGAGGAGTGATCAGGCAGAAAGGAAGACCTATTTCAGATCTAAAGATTTTTTTAAAAATGTTTCCACAAGATGACCACAGCAGCAGGTTTATTTCTAAGTTATACAAGGTAGCATAAAACAGGTAGAAATATCTATACATTTTTGAAACCTTTAAACCTGCGCTCAAACCTCCAGTATATTGGCGGTATCACACAAGAAGGGCTGGTTTCCTTTTAATCAAAGTTTTAATCTGTGTCTGGGAAAGCAGCCCGGTGGAGTTTAACGTAGGGAGGGGACAATATCACTCACGACAACAGTTTTGTTCACCTGATGATATTATTTCTGTCCAAACGTTGAAATTATGTGAGATAACGATGGGATGACAAAAGTTTTTGTGTGAATATCTTCTGACCAGATCAGTCTAACGGTTCACTAAGCCAAGGTATCTCAGAATCACCAGACATATTAACATGTGCCCTTTACGGAAGACACTCAAACAGCCTTATCAAGACCTTCACGTCAGAACACCCTGTTTGCATCCCAAATGGCACCCTATTCCCCATGTAGTGCACTACTTTTGACCAGGGCTCATAGAGCTCTGGACAAAAGCAGTGCACTACACAGGGTATACAGTGCCATTTGGGAGACAGCCCCTGACATCTGGCTGCTAAGGCCACTCTTTGCTCATTGGTCTGCGCCAGCATATGTATCTGTCCAGCGATACAGCAAAACCAATTGGATGATGGACTGCTTGACCTTTTTAGAGTTTGATGAGCTGCCTTATCACCTTAAGGGCAGATGGGAGGATTTAGTGGGAGATGGTGGTTGCAAGGGAAGGGATTCGGGGCAGAACTGGATTCAAATAGTATTTGTTTTCCTTATAAAAAAACTTCTGTTTCATTTGAATGAAAGGAAATTGTACCTACACACTGAAGCAAAGCTGAAATGTCTGTGTGCGCTATCCCTGAAGCAGTAAAACATTCAAAAGATTGAATAATGAAGTAAGCTTTACGTGACATATTTCTGAGGGCAAACCCATTGCACCTCTTTGTTTGCTTGAATTCGTGGGTTTTGCGCACCAGCCTAGCTTCTGGGAGAGCACCGTGGTTCTCTTCTGATTGTTTAACTGAGCCTACCTTGAGCATCTGATGAACATAGTATCCCCTTTAGGATCTATTCAACTGGTTTAATTGCGCCATGCAAACTCAATCAAGCCCCACTCCCGTGTTCAACAAATACTATTTGAACCCAGGTCTGGTTGGTGGTGGTGGTTGGGTTGAGCGGATGGGATCAGCTGAGAAAGAGAATTTGTCTATCTATCTGACTCTGGAGAAGAGACAACTCAGGGTTGTAATGACAGTCCTGATAGACATCAGTAGGAATCGTGTTACAGCTGGGAACAGGGTGAACAGGACAGCAAGAGACACGCGAGTCAAAACGGAGAAAGGGAAACCACCTCAAGCATATGTCTGACTCTCTCTTTCTCTCGCTCTCTCTGACTCGCTCTCTCTCTTCATGCGCCAAAACTATTAGAGGGCTGTATTGAATTTTCAAAACAACGTCTAAGATGCACTGCGGTAACTTATCTCGTGCTGCTCTGTAGGATTGTGTTTGTTGGAGTACTGGCGGTGTGACCATGACAGCAGCAGCTGGAACATGAGATCCTCTCACCTCCCCTGTGGACAAACAGGCAGCAGGGATGAAAGACAAGCCTCTGTGTGGAACAAGACAGGGCCTCTCCCTCGTACTACTCCTCTCTGTGCTGCTCTGTCTCTGGGTTCAGGCGATTCTTATCTAACGTCAGAACGTGTCTCCCAAGACAGAAAAAAAAACTAGTGAAGCAGGATGTGAATCCTTTCTGGTAATAAAAAAAAGGTGAATGGTGAGAATGTTGACAGTTCTGTAAGGTTTCCATTGTGTTCATGTCCAAATAAATGTTTTTTTCCTTGGTATATTGTATATGGGAGAAGATATGGTGTTTTCAGCAACTGTTGTCTATGTCCTTTGGTGAGGTTTGACACTTTCAAAGCAATGTATAAGACGTAAATAACTTATGTGAGTCCCACTCAAGAATGACTCAAAATAATCCTACTGTATCTGTTTGTTTGTTTTAATAAGAAAATATTGTTTTGGGCCATGTTTGCATAATTATGAATATGCAAGATTCTGTGTTTCCTCTGAGAATGCTCATAGAGTATCATAGACGCTGGTAGAGAGTACACATGAATACACAGATGGCTGGAAATAACCCCATTTGCGCTCGGGCAGGATTACCATGTTGAACCCACGGGACGTCATTAAGGAGCAGCTCTTTGCTATCTCTAAATCTCTAATTAACATAACGCAATGCTGATAACTTATTTGAGCATTTAACCCAGATCTAGAGTCTAGATCGCAGACACAAGCGCCATACACGCTAGGCCGGGTTACTGTATAAGCGCTTTATGAAAACCGTAGCTGTGGATGTAAAAAAAAAGGTCTTTATGAAGTACATTTCATTTGATTGACAAAGCTGCGTTAAACAATTACATTTTTATTGTTGAAGTGTTATATCCTCTCTGGACAATGGTGTAGGTGTCAAATCTCCTTTTATGTACTCTACCGAACTGCCACACTACTGGGGATGAATGTAGTTACTGTATAGATCCGGTTCCTGTTAGTGGTGAGATGTCGGCGGGTAAAAGAAGGCTGAAAAGAGGTCTGTGGGATTTGAATGGCAGAAGGAAATGACAGGAATGGGTATGCAGGATGTGTGGAGTCCCAGGTCTCCTTTGTAAAGAGCCAACTGCAGCAGCAGCAGCAGGATACAGTGTTTTCCACAGCAACTTTCACACAGGCTTCACAGCGACAAGGCGTTTTGCATGAGAGGACTGGTGTGAAGAAAGATGTTGGCAATTCAATGGCAGGAATTCACCTCTGTTTACAATGCTCTCGCATACATAGAGAGAGAGAGGAATGGAGAGATGGAGGGAGAGAGAGAGAGAGAGAAAGAGAGAGAGAGAGAAAGAGAGAGAGCAGCAATGCCGTACCGAGAGACGTTTGAGCAATATTTACCGTTCTGTAACGGTAGATTGCCAAACCAAATGTGTGTGTTTGTGATAAGGAATTGAGTCTTTCATCTGAAGCAGAAAACTATAAACGGTAGATCTATCAGGGCACCCGTTTCTGTGAGCATGGGAAGCTGTTGCTGCATGTACAAAGGAAAAGCTATTTTTTCATCCAAAACAACCAAAACAACATGCCTCTTCTCATTCACTTCATGTTAATTACTCTTACAGTCAGTGTCTTTTGCTAACGGAATTTTGTTGGGAGACTCAGTCACGTTAATTTGCATTCTTTTGAAAAATGCATGAATTAATTTAAGGGAACAGGTGGGGATTCGTCTTCACTTATTGCACACTAAAGACTTGCCTTGAGTCGTTACATTGCCAGACACGGTTTCGTTTCACTATTGGGAAGCAACGGGTGAAACACTAACACAGATGCCAGCCCTGCTTATCAGGGTGCTGTCTCATCTTTCAAAACTGAGATCTCTTGCCAAGAATCCAAGGCATGGGAAAACATAACAGTTTGATTTCATGGGTTATTAACTTTGTGTCATGCAGAACCCTACAGTATGTGTGTCTGCTAAGTCATCTATATCTAATGATAGCCAGCCAATACAGGAGTTCCTCAGGCGTGTGTCAAGTTACCAGTGCTATTTATTTCACATGCACATGATTGTCGGAATTATTCAGCAAATTGTCTCAATCATCAAATTGCAGTCAGTCTTCCTCCGCTTAACTGTCCATTTCAAAACAGAATTTTCCATCAGTCGCACAACACAAACCCTTCACACCGACACTGATACGACACTGACACAACAACTCTAAAAGTGAAAATCCATAGGTAAAAATCCATATGGTTCTCCAGTCCCTGCTACGCATAGAATACGCCCTCGGTAAGACTAACAAGACACTTAATGAAAATAATCTTTGGAGGTCAGTGTGCCGTATCAGACACCCAACCTGAGTAACGAAGTGCAGCAGAACACGGTTTCATAGTGAAGACGCAGAGGTCAAGTTGCTCAGCACACAGTAATAACCTCTGGGTCTGGGCTGCGGAGGTTATCGAATTCTCCTCCCGTACTACCGGCTCTTACTTCCTCCAGTCAGACCCGTCCGCAAAGAAAGGAGGTCTGAATACTGATTTCTGCTTTTCTATAAGGAAGGAAGTCATTGCACAAAGCATGACTAAACCGAAATAGTCCTGTTCATTCAGAGTTCAATGAATTCAGTGCCACAGGCATCGTGAAGTTCAATGCACTACAATGATTAAAGCGACCTAACACATGCTTCACTACGAAGAAATGTTGCACCGTGTGCTAGTGAATGGGAATTACTGACACAAATGTTCTCATTTTGGTTCCCTATTGTTGTGTCCTAATAAAACACAGGCACGATGTGTCGCGGCCTCCTGCTGTTTCAATGCAAGCGAGCCTCAGCCCCTGACATGCATACGGTAACAGCTGGTCAGAAACGATTTCCACAGTAAGTAAAATTACACATGGAAATCCGCTTTCATGCTACGCGAGGAGGAGAAAAAGCTGGAGGCCGGTTTTAACAGTACTTTAAGAGATAGGACTCTTCACTGGAGCAGTCGAGAGGTCACGTAGCTAGGTCTCAAACACTGTTTAATGTTTTCCAGGTGGTGCTGGTTCTTGGACCGAGCCTGACTGGGCTGCGTATGAAATGGCACCCAATTGCCTATGTAGGATCCCTATGGGCCCTGGTTAAAAGTAGGGCACTACATAGGGAATAGGGTGCCATTCTGGATGTACATGGGCCTAGCCTGGGGTATCTCACAGGCTTCAGTGCTGTTCTTAGTCCAGAATAGATCTGGTGGTCAGCCAGATGGAGGGTGGTGGAGAGAGTCAGACGGAGGGGTGTGGATGAAGGAGAGGAGGTGAATGTGACAAATGGGTTTGGTGGAAGTCGGAGGCATGGAGAGAGCACTCAATCTCTTGCCAGGATTTTTTCTTCTGTCAAAGCAGATCTCGTGGACACGCCTCTCCCTTTGATTTGAGTTAACTGTGCAGCTTGAGTGAGGTGAAAAGGCTGTGAACTCTTAAGCAACCTTATGATCATTGGCCCTAAGTTAACTATTATTCATGTGAGTGGTTAACTGACACCAAGACTAAGCAGCTGAGATGTCACTCATTGGCTATGCCAGCCAGGTAGAATTCATTTAAACATGGCCTTTGGAAAGGATCTTAAAAGAATTACAAAGAACCTTTCATTAAAATGCTGATCCAGTCAGAAATGTGACTCAGAAAAACACAAACTTGTCAAGGAAAGAAAAGTCTGCCTTGCCTTGTCAGGAATATACATTGATATACCAAAAGAAAAAGGCAGAGAAGTGCCATCTCTCTCTCTCTCTCTCTCTCTCTGTTGTAATTGTTCTACACCGCAAGCTTCATCAGCAGTTTCTCTCCATTTGAAAACAGACATGGGATTATGCAAGAAAGGCAACATCCACAGGCTGTGTGTCCCAAATGACACCCTATTCCCTATATAGTGCACTCCTTTTGATTAGAAGGTTCTGGTCAAAATGTGTGCACTCCTGTACATATGAAATAGGGTGCCATTTGGGACACAAAGACAAGTAGCTAGGTAACACACCAACAACCACATCTACTGCCTCTCTGTTGTCTTCAAGTCTCATAGCTGCTGATTCTGGGAAACTGTGAAGGCAAGGCTGAAAACCCCAACTCAACAGTCAAATCAACTGTCAGACAGGCAGAACAGCAAAGTACAGTCAGCATACAAAGAACATAACATGGTGGGTTGGCATCAAGGTCAAAGGAAAGAGAACTTCTAACTGCATATATCTGCTTTTATGTTCCTAAAAGCCGATTTATGCTTGATCTGGTAATACGGTCCAGAGGCTCAGTGACGCAATTGTGGAGCCTCCGGAGGCTTGCGGATGCCAAATCAAGCTCTGTGCGGCGATGACATGCGCCTCCCATGTTTTTTAACAATGCGGAGGGCTCTGCAGAACTCTGTATAGCTCCGCATTGACATGATTGGTTGACGATAGGTGGGGGCAGTACATCCTGTATAAACACAAACTCAACTTCCTTGACAACAAACTTGGAGAACTTTGACGAAAGGCTATTAGAAAAAAGTTCACAAATAAAAGACATCCTTATGATACCTTGTGTATGGATTCCAAAGACACAAATTAGTTTGAACTCCTGGAAAGACATCAGGGTGATAGATGGGATAAAGAAAGCCGCATTGGTTCACATTCAACAAATCTGTTCTGACCAAGTGGATATTTGTCAAATCCGTCATGATATATGTATTGTAAAAGGCCCATAATGTGGTTACTAAACAAAAATATAAACGCAACATGTGAAGGGTTGGTGCCATGTATCATGTGTTCCATATGCACAAAAAGCCTATTTCTCTCAAATGTTAGTTTACGTCCCTGTTAGTGAGCATTTCTCCTTTGTCAAGATTATCCATCCACCTGACCGGTGTAACATATCAAGAAGCTGTTGAAACAGCATGATCATTACACAGGTGCACCTTGTGCTTGGGAAAATAAAAGTCCTAAAATGTGCAGTTTTGTCACACAACACAACGCCACAGATGTCTCAAGTTTTGAGGGAGTGTGCAAGTGCAATGCTGACTGCAGGAATGTCCACCAGAGCTGTTGCCAGAGAATTTAATGTTCATTTATCTACCATAAACTGCCTCCAACTTCTCTCTGAAAATGTGCCAGTACGTCCAACCGACCCCACAATCTCAGACCACGTGTAACCACGCCAGTCCAGGAGCTCCACATCAGGCTTCTTCAATCTTTGGGATTGTCTGAGGAGGTGGGTGCTGAGGAGTATTTTTGTTTGTAATAAAGCCCTTTTGTGTGGAAAAACTCATTCGGATTGGCTGGGCCTGGCTATCCAGTAGGTGGCTGTGCCCTTGCCCAGTCATGTGAAATCCATAGATTAGCGCCATATACATTGATTTCAATTGACTGATTTATTTCTATGAACTGTAACTCAGTCAAATATGTCAAAATGTTGCATGTTGCGTTTATATTTTTTGTTCAGTATGTTTTGCTGTTTCTCTGCATAACATTTAAAAGTTGTTCCTTTTCAGGTATAGAAGAAGTGACTGCTAAATGCTAACTCCCGCTCCGTATAAGCTGGTAGCATAGCTAGCATACATAAATCAGTGGTGGTAGTCTTTTTTTTTCAACTGTAATGCAGTTGATTGATGACGATGACATGAACATGTATTTGGGTTGACATCTACACAAGCATTATACTCAGATTTAAACATCGACATAGTGTGAAATACTGTACACATATAAACAAAGCCTAAATGTAGGACCATTTTCTTGGGGTGGGGGGGGGGGCAATGGGGAGATTTGGAATGGAAATGCATGTGGGAAAATGGTGCGGCCTTTTTACTTCATCCTATCTTGGCTTGAGTTTTTAGCAATTGCTGTCCTTTTATTACCATACAATTTAACAATGACGTACTGTATTGCGGTCTTCTGTATGCTTACTGCAGCATTCTGTAAATTATGGTGCATGTGTGGGACGGGAAAGAATTGCTGGCTCATTAACATATTTAGTGGCATGCCTTGTAAGTGGCTATACTTGCTGAACCAATTAGGGAGAATGATGTACCAATTGAATTGATATGTGGTAGTAGTGCCCTTACCATTTAATGTATGTAGAAGATAGGAGACAGATCAGAGTGACAGTGGGGCATGCACAGTTAATGGTTGAATGTTAAGCTATGTCATTTTAATCTGTTTTGGCCTGTAATCACAAGAATGTGCAAAGCTGTCATCAAGGCAAAGTGTGGCTACTTTGAAAGATATCAACTATATTTTCATTTGTTTAACACTTTTTGGCTAGCTACTAGATGATTCCATATGTGTTATTTCATAGTTTTGATGTCTTCAATATTATTCTACAATGTAGAAAATAGTCAATAGTAAAGAAAAACCTGTGAATGAGTAGGTGTGTCCAAACTTTCGACTGGTACTGTATATATTTTAAATATATATTTTCCTTTATTATTTCTCCCTAACCCTAACACCCCTCCCCGAATTGGAATAAACTCATAGACAACAACACGTAGGCTTCTACTTCCAGCTTATACATACCATATACATTTTACGGACACAATATATTTTACAATAGTTATCTTTTGTTTGTTTTTAAGTCCCATCCTTCAACCCCTTCCATCATCTCGGACCATACAGTTTTTAAAATATATTTACCATATATTTTTAACTGCGCTGTTTCACAAAAGTTGTGAATCTACATATATTTTACTGACACCGTATATTTTACATGTAGTTATCTTGTTATTTTTAGTCCCACTCTTCAGCTCCACTCAAACCCGAACATCTATTTCTGAACACCATCCAGTTTTCTATGGCTTCTTTTCAAAATAGCTATGTTTTGGAGATTCAAAAAACCCGAAAGTGAGAGGTTGTAATCTGACTAAAGGGGAAAAGGGATCAGATTTCAGTATAACTTTAGTGTCAAATTCATATTCATTATATAAATAGGCCCATTTCATTTGGTCTGGTTTGCCAATTTAAAAAACGAGTTGCTAGGTGTAGGCAAGGCCATAAGCAAATAGGTCAACTGGGATATGACTAAAGGGTTAATTAACTGGTGTGATTTTTTTCAGGTGTTTTCCTTTCAACTGTAGCCAGATCTGATATATTTTTGCTACCTTTCTATTAAAATGTATTGAAATGAGGTCATTTCTTCTTCTTTTTTTCGGGATATGTATACCGAGTATGTCCAGACCATTTCATTGGTAAACTACACAGTAATCTATATATTTGTTTGTTTTTTTGTGATCCAATACATACTGTAGGCAAATTTTACAGTATTGTACTGTGTCATTGCTGTACATTTTCCTCTTAGTTACAGGAAGCTGGTGGCAAGTTAATGTGAATATTACAGTAATGCACTTTGCAGAGATGAGTAAAGATACATCCAAAAGTTAACTTGTTACAAATAGAGGATATGTGGAAGACCAACGTATCTTTAACTACAACAACATTCCCAGTAACGGTTACAGAAATCTTTACTTCCTATGACTGTGATGTGTGTTTTTAATCAACCTAGATGAATGCACTGAATGCAAGTCACTCTGGACAACAGTGTCTACTGAATGACCAAAATGTACATGTAACAAAATGCAAAGCTCACTGCTGGATATTATTCTACTCAAATGTTGTATTTTGATCAAATTTGGCCTTGTCTGGGGGTGGTGGTTATTATAATAATACCCAGCATTGTGCTTTGCAGTTGTTCATTCTTTACATTTACATTTTGGCCATTCAGCAGATGCTCTTGTCTAGAGCGACTTACAATCAGTGTCCTAAACTAAGGTAAACAAGAATATATCACAGTCATAGCAAGTCAAAATATTATGTCACTGTTACCATGAATGGCTACTTGCAAGTATATATTTGTATTTAAAAATATATATATTAATATAATAATAATAACAAAATGTATTATAATTCATCGGTTTCAAAATAGGCCACATGAATTGTAGTTCAGGCCAGTGAACTTTACAAAACAGGTATTGAAAGTATTGAAATACATATATCGAATACATGTAACATAAATACTAGCTGTCACTGGCACTAGCTGCCTGCACTGTAAATCTGCTACAGTCTACTAACCACCATGCTTCCAGTAATGCACTGTAATTCTAGAAATACAGCATGTTACTGTAGTCGGGTGTTCTAGTAATATACTTGAAATGCAGTAAAGGACCAGTAAACCTACAGTAATTTACTGCCTACTGTGCTGGTTCTCTACACTACTTCTCGACGCTCACCTGTTAAAAACCCTGTTCTTTCTCTAATTTCATAGTGTCTTTATCTGTTTTCAATGCATTGCATTCATAGTGACAAGTATGAATGGCTCATTGTCTTCCTACTCTCTTTGTGAACTCTTTCTAAAACAAGATGAGGAAATGTCAAAAGGACCCACAAGAGGAAGATTGTGAAAAATGCAATTAGTGTGAAGAGAGGGCAGTGTGAATGGGAGGGGGGGGGGGTTAGATATGATAGAACATTGCTTTGACAACAGTATTACCCACTGAATGTAAAGCTCTGTGAACTTTTCTGCTGTGTACTTTAGCTTGTCAGAAGTACAGTAGGGCATTTTGAAAGATAATGCATTCATAACAGACACACACACAAGCACACATATACCCTTACGGAAAAGACATATGATTTCAAACGTGAAAAATCACATGATTTCACATGTGACATTTCCACATGTGAATTCATGTGAAACAATGTGTTTTTGGAACAATTCACATGTAAATATGTGGATTTTCACGTGAGATTTCACAGGTGATGCCGTGCAAACAGAAAAGTGTCGTTATGATAAACACACAGTGCTTTCAACTTACATATTTGACTACATCGCATATGTTTATATAATAATTATTATTCAACATGTCATTGATAGGAACTCACAACCTCTTGGTTCGCTGCATCCTGATCGTCCTATGCAGAAAACTATACAGAAAACCCTCAAATTGCTGAAATAAGTAAATGGGATCAATGATGAGAGAATATTCAGATTAACTGATAACTACAATAGCAGTCCAGATGGCACTCTTTGCTAAGTGCAGAGATGTATTATAGGTAATTAAGGTGTAGGGAAATTCTGAGAATGCTTATGGTGCAGTAGAATGGTCAGTGTACCTCAAATCCAGAGGTTATGAGTTCAAATCCCATTTGGGATTATACTTGAGCTGAAGAGTGGTAACACATGAAATTGCACATGTAGAAGTTTCAAAACCATTCCAACATGTTTTCAAATGTGAAATGTCAAGTGAAGTGTTCCAACATCACGTTTTCACATGATTTCACGTGTGAAATTTCAGTGTAAACATGAAGCTACGCTGTTAGCCTTTGCTGTTCATTTTGTTGAACATTTTTGTCATGTTATAGTACATTTCTACAGTAATAGGATACTGTATTAGTGTTTTGCTACATATTTACTGTCAATTGCAATGCACTTGCTCGGGTAGGCTACTTTTTGGCCTGTCCTGCAAACTAACCTGGCATGCCTCACTTGCAATTGAATTTAAACATATAGGATATTTCAGATGCGCTTATGAAGTTATACTAAGTGACTGAGTTGATTTGAAAATAGTGGAAACAACTTTTAATGTATTTATACAGCTGAACTATATATTGTCAGTAAATATACAGCAAAGAACTGTAGTCAGGAAGTACACAGAAAGTCCTATTCTAATTCCAATTATTTTCAATACTGCAAAATAAGGAAGTGGAAGTGGGCTTACTTTCTGAGTTGACTGGAACTTAAATGGAGTTGACCTCAACATTGGTCAGCACTCTTGGTACGCCACTAGGACTGTGGCTGTGGCCATGACAGAGTTTGACCACAGATTTATTGGCAAGAATACATTTCTGCACTTTGCTAAAAATTGCCTGGAATCAAGTCAATTATTGTGAGGTTATCTGACAACCCCAGCAAAAAAAGTAGCAGTGCTCAGGGACACTTCACATTAAGACCTAGATTCAATCGGATCAAGCATAAACACATGATTGCCGACACCAGTATAGCTGGCGTTTGGCAGTGTCGGAGGTATAACTGCGTTACTGTACCAGTGTTGTTCTCTGGTGTACAAAAAGGTCAAAGGTACACATAAGGGACCTTCAGAGGTACACATTGGAACTCACATGGTACTAGTCAGTACCTTATAGGGTACATGTGCGGATAACCTAGTATGACGTAAAATGTTCTACCCTATATTCAATTTAATGCTGCGTTCATTTTTTTCAGTTGTGAATTCATAAATACCAGTTGGAAGCATTCATGTGGTTTGAATTGAGAAATACTGATTGGCCAACAAGCTGCATAAACCATAAACTAAAAGTACAGCTATCATGCGTGTAAACAAATTATACTGTCCATAAACCATAATAATGAATTGCTTTTTATCAAAAATATTTTGTTGTTGCATTTAACTGCCAAAAATGTTGTTATAAAGGTAACTTCCTTAGTAGGTGATGTCAGAGGTCAGCATGTGGGAGAAGTGGGAGCTAAGGATGTTAGATGAGTTTCCCACTAGTAATTATAGGTTGGAGGGCCATTCAAGTAGATTTTTTCCAGTCGTATTTCGTAGATTCCTTCTTCCCACTTGTTTATGAACGGAGCATGATGCTGTGTTAACAAGCTAGTCGGAACTAGGAAATGTCTGACTTGCTAACTGGTTGTTAGTTAATCACGTGCCGCGTTCCATAAATTGGCAAGTCAGAAATGTCAGAGTTTCCTAGTTCCGACTAGCTTGTGAACACGGCTATACTGCGAGGCACATTAGCATATTTGGAGGCATAGTTGAAAATATGTTGCATCTGTGCCAACCGTCAGTCAGAATGTTGTACCAGTGTAAGTGATTTTATCATTGTATTGCTGAAAGTTGAGCACCTGTTTACGGTTTAGTTATCCAATCTGTGTAAGGGCTTGTGACAATCAAGCACTTAATGGCAGGTGGTTCACAGAAAGGTGATGTTTCATTGTCAATAATTTACTGTAGCTAAACCATCACACTCACTGACCTGATGGTCTGGTAGGACATTGAGTATGACAATGACATGGTGACCAGTTATAAAGGAGAAATATTGTATGGCTCTTTTGTAGTACATGAACTCAAGTCCTCCTCTAATAAGGCCGCAGAACTGACAGCTTTGTGTATATGAACAGAATATAATTGCAAGTTCAAATCCCCAAAGAATGTATGTATACTTTACGACATCAAGTGTCCTTGAGTACTGCTAGCGTTACATGAATGTTACCTTGGTGGTGATAATTGGACAATTGTTTATTTGATTCTGGGCAGTTTTCAGCAAAGTGCAGAAATGCATTCTTGCCCAATAAGTGGCTCATATCTTTTTCACAGTCACAGATCTGGTGGTGTAGCTGCACTGAAGAGGGACATTTCAGGCTGCTAGAAACTGAGCAGTTACGCATTCAAGTCCCATTTAAGGGTAAGTCCCACTTGTGGTCACACTCCAAGAATACAGCAGCATGCTGTCATTTTATAGAAAGAACACCTTTGTTTTTGTATATATTTACTTTATTTTTACTGCAACTTTAGGCAAAGCACAGAAGCATATTATTGGCAGTGCCTATATATAGCCAATCTCCATTACATCCAGAGAACTGGTGACAGCAGGAGCTTCAGGTAGATAGCAACCAAGAGGTTTTGAGTTCAAGTTGTGTCATAAGCATTACAGCATCATACCGTCCTTTCACATTAACACCTTCATTTAGCTGTAAAATGACAGGACAATATTCACGGTATCACATGTTTAAATGTTGCGTCCCCATGTTGTCCCATTTATTTCACATCAATTTCACATGAGATCATGCTCTGGCATGCCTAAACATGTGACCACGTGCAGTTTTATGTTGTCACATGTTATCACATTAACGTCACATTCAAATCACATGAGTTCCCACGAGATCAAGTGTTTGACACACACGCACGCAAACACACACACATACACACACAGAAATATTTAAAAAATAGATTTTTAAAAATCTGGTTCTCATTTTCAAAAAAATATTTTACAGCCAGCACAGGACAGTAATCATAAACCACAATAATACGTTTTCCACTAAACCTCTGTACAAAACCTGTTCTGTAAGTAGCCCAGGGGTGTTAATGTGGTGAAAATGACTGCACTCTTAAGGTTTCCTGCACTGGCATTAATGGCCATGTGTAATTTCATGGGGTAGTAAAGTTTAATAGCGTAATAAACCAAGGAAAATACAGTACTGTACACATGATGCAATGCTGTAGCTATTTGCATAGATGGCTATTTAAACATGCAATTTAATGGACTACTGAACCGCTCAGGGCCTAATCAACAGATCTGTCAATTAAACACAAGGGCTCAACATTGTATCACTAATAACTTCAATATTAGTGGATCAACAATTATACACTCCCACTACTAAACACACTGACCACAGTAGCTAGAAGACAGGAAGGGAGAGCAAACATGGTTGTTTCACTGGCACATGACACAATGGGCAAATACAATAGTTTCCTGATCTACTCAGCAACATTTTATCAAAGAGACAGGAGATTAAAAAGGGCTGATAGGGCAAGTCTTCAGGCTTGGGGTCTGCGATGAGGCAACCGAGGTGATTCTACCCCAAGGAGAAGGTACTGATAGTGGATGATTGCCTGTCTGATGTCACAGAACTGAATTCTTGCCCATACTGTGTGTGTGTGTGTGTGTGTGTGTGTGTGTGTGTGTGTGTGTGTGTGTGTGTGTGTGTGTGTGTGTGTGTGTGTGTGTGTGTGTGTGTGTGTGTGTGTGTGTGTGTGTGTGTGTGTGTGTGTGTGTGTGTGTGTGTGTGTGCGCGCGCGCATGTGTGTGTATGCACGCGCGTGCGTGTGAGTGTGTGTGTGTGTGTGCGCATGCATGTGCGTGTGCATGGGTGTGTATGTGTATGTGTATGTGAAATCAAAAAAGTTTATTGGTCACGTGCACACGGTAGAGTGAAATGCTTGCACGCTAACTGTCCTCAACATTGCAAATCAATCTCAATCAAGAATCAAATGTCAAATGCAAAAGTTTAAAAAATGACAAGTATTAACCACTTGGGGAGGCTGAGTTGAGCGGGTTCCTAGTTCAGCTGTGATAAGGAAAGCCAATACTGTGGGGAAACAGAGGAGAGGAGAGAGGAGAGAGACCAGTGATTGCCCCCTAGAGTCTATTGATGCACCGGTGCATAATAAGTAACATTATAAAGAATTCCCATCAAAACCAGTCAGTCTAAGATTGAGATTTCAGGTATTTTTGCATGGGCTTCGTCTCAATCCACTGCCTCCTGCATCTGCGGTGGAAAGTGGCCAAGCTAAAGTGGTGTTTGTCAGACCATGAGACAAAAAGTCTGTGTCCCCGCGACCTACAGTGTATGTGGCATCAATATGAGTCAGAAACCCTTATTCTAGTGTCAAAATTGACTACAAAGTGTAAATGGGATAATTTTGGCCATAAAGATCGCCTCACCTCACAGACATATATCTATCCTACCCTGTCTTTCTAAGGTCTTCGAAAGCCAAGTTAACAAACAGATTACTGACCATTTCGAATCCCACCATACCTTCTCCGCTATGCAATCTGGTTTCAGAGCTGGTCATGGGTGCACCTCATTCACGCTCAAGGTTCTAAACGACATCATAACCGCCATCGATAAGAGACATTACTGTGCAGCCGTATTCATCGACCTGGCCAAGGCTTTCGACTAAGTCAATCACAACATTCTTATTGGCAAACTTGACAGCCTTGGTTTCTCAAATGATTGCCTCGCCTGGTTTACCAACCACTTCTCTGATAGAGTTCAGTGTGCCACAGGGTTCAATTCTCGGGCCGACTCTCTTCTCTGTATACATCAGTGATGTTGCTCTTGCTGCTGGTGATTCTCTGATCCATCCATCTACGCAGACGACACCATTCTGTATACTTCTGGCCCCTCCTTGGACACTGTGTTAACTACTGAATTATTGACTGTATGTTTTGTTTATTCCATGTATAACTCTGTGTTGTTGTATGTGTCGAATTGCTACGCTTTATCTTGGCCAGGTCGCAGTTGCAAATGAGAACTTGCTCTCAACTAGCCTACCTGGTTAAATAAAGGTTAAATACATTTAAAAAATGTAAAAATCTAAAAGGAAGTTTGGAACATTCGTCCGTCACAACGGGTAAATTAAGGTTGATGTTTTGATTTGATGATGTCCATTTGTCCACTACCTTGGGACGAACAACTGCGGTGATTTGCTCTCTATCCAATAGCATGGACAGTGAGACAGACCTGCGAAGCAGCTCCGACTTTGTTTACATAAGACAACACGTCGCACATTTTTGTAACTTAAGAAATACTGCACCAAACACCGTAGTTAGATGTATATTTGCGCAACTAAAACGCCCTCTGCAAAAATGTCAAAAATAATTACATATTTCTTGAGTTATCTTAGATTCATTCTGGGGATTTTGAGGAAGTGAAATAGGCTTCTGTCTCTACAGTGTCTCATGGGGGACAAACATCATTAACCATTAATGCGGAAACACACATCCAAGACTGACTTTTTTTTCTTCTAATGAGCATCAGAAAAACACACGTGGCTCTTTAAAGGGATACTTTAGGATTTTGGCAATGAGGCCATTTAGCTACTTCCCCAGAGTGAGATGAACTTGTGGATACCATTATTATGTCTCTGTGTCCAGTATGAAGGAAGTTAGAGGTAGTTTTGTGAGCCAGAATTAGCACAATGCCTGAAGGTCTATTGGTATATGCTAGAGAGAGAGAGAGAGAGAGAGAGAGAGAGAGAGAGAGAGAGAGAGAGAGAGAGAGAGAGAGAGAGAGAGAGAGAGAGAGAGAGAGAGAGAGAGAGAGAGAGAGAGAGAGAGAGAGAGAGAGAGAGAGAGACAGGTGGGTGGGTGGGGGTGGACTCCATGCCAGCCGAATGGAAGAGTGCACCCTAAGATTGCTTTGGAGGGTCTGAATGTGATGGACACTTAAGGTGGATATCCACATTATTTTCCTGGCAGCACAATCTTATTCATTCTCAACCGTGGGTAATGGAGGTAAAGAGCATGTTTCAAATGGCACCCTATTCCCTATATAGTGCATTGCTTTTGACCAGGGACCTGTGGGGGGCACCATATAGGGAATAGGCTGCCATTTGAGACTCAACCACAGACACCAGGTGCAGCTCTAGGTCTGCTTTCAATTCAGTGAGGCAGGCAGGTCTCAGTGCCAACCCAAATTTGATAAACTTTTTATTGTTGGCCCTAACCACTGTGCTAGGCTGTGGCTCCACTGTTGTAAAAACCATCCGGACAAAGCAGTGGGAGATTGAAAGGGAGATATGGAGCAGGGGTTGGAGATGGGGGAGAGAAAGAGACAGCACCTAGTGAGGATTTTGATTAAACATTCTGTTTTCTGTAACGCACTCATCCTAATCAAAGATGTGGAAGGCTTTCAACTTGTCGATGCGTGGCTAATGACTAGGTGATTAATCACCCTCTGTCGCTGCTCTGAATATGTGCATGTGTCTGTGTGTGCTCAAGTGTTCGTGCATTTCCCCACTCAATGTGAAAAGACTATCAACCAGACACGGAGATGAGGGATCACCAAAATACAGTTACTGTACTCTCTGCTTGTTAACAAAGTGTCATATTCTCTCATTGTCTGGTGAGAGAAAAGAGAGCTGAGAGATAGCTCTACTCAAGAACTGATTATTGTCCATTAGTTTGTTTAGGGTACTGTGGTGTGGCCCAACAGGATTACAGTTGATTCAAAGAGACTGAAAAGTGGATTTTCAGAATCATCTGTGTGTGTGAAAAGGCTTTCGTGCGAGACTGATGCAGCACTTTGACTCATGTAGGTCATAGCTACACCCAGAACAGGGAGCAAAGGTTGCTAAGTGACCCTGTTGTTGCTAGTGACATGCGAGATATGTCAACAAGATAACGCAATCTACTGATTCAACTCTTAAGGCAACTATACAATCAGGTCTCCTTCGTGAAAAAGGTCCTAGGACCTCAGTGAGACTTGGTTAAGAAAACAGACAAGACCATTTCCTGTGCTTGGGCTAGATCAGGTATTCCCAAACTGGGGGTTTCTACCCCAGGGCTACGCGCAATGCCGTCGGAGGAACGCCAAACAAAAATGTGATTCATATTAAAAAATATAGATGTACAGTTGAAGTCGGAAGTTTACATACACCTCAGCCAAATACATTTAAACTCAGTTTTTCACAATTCCTGACATTTAATCTTCGTATAAATTCCCTGTCTTAGGTCAGTTAGGATCACCACTTTATTTTAAGAATGTGAAATGTCAGAATAAGTGTAGAAAAAATTATTTATTTCAGCTTTTATTACTTTCATCACATTCTCAGTGGGTCAGAAGTTTACATACACTCAATTAGTATTTTGTAGCATTGCCTTTAAATTGTTTAACTTGGATCAAATGTTTTGGGTAGCCTTCCACAAGCTTCCCACAATAAGTTGGGTGAATTTTGGCCCATTCTTCCTGACAGATGGTGTAACTGGTGTAACGGAGTCAGATTTGTAGGCCTCCTTGCTCGCACACGCTTTTTCAGTTCTGCCCACACATTTTCTATGGGATTGAGGTCAGGGCTTTGTGATGGCCACTCCAATACCTTGACTTGGGGTCATTGTCCATTTGGAAGACCCATTTGCGACCCAGCTTTAACTTAGCTTTAACTGATGTCTTCAGATGTTGCTTCAATATATCCACATAATGTTCCTTCCTCATGCTGCCATCTATTTTGTGACGTGCATCAGTCCCTCCTGCAGCAAAGCACCCCCACAACATGATGCTACCACCCCCGTGCTTCACGGTTGGGATAGTGTTCTTCAACTTGCAAGCATCCCCCTTTTTCCTCCAAACATAAACATAAACATAAACATAATCAGTTATATTTTTGTTTCATCAGACCAGAGGACATTTCTCCAAAAAGTACGATCTTTGTCCCCATGTGCAGTTGCAAACCGTAGTCTGGCTTTTTTGGAGCAGTGGCTTCTTCCTTGCTGAGTGGCCTTTCAGGTTATGTTGATATAGGACTCGTTTTACTGTGGATATAGATACTTTTGTACCTGTTTCCTCCTCCATCTTCACAAGGTCCTTTGCTGTTGTTCTGGGATTGATTTGCACTTTTTGCACCAAAGTACGTTCATCTCTAGGAGACAGAACGTGTCTCCTTCCTAGGCGGTATGATGGCTGTGTGGTCCCATGGTGTTTATACTTGCGTACTATTGTTTGTACAGATGAACGTGGTACCTTCAGCCATTTGGAAATAGTTCCCAAGGCTGAACCAGACTTGTGGAGGTCTACACTTTTTCTCCTGGGGTCTTGACTGAATTATTTTGATTTTCCCGTGATGTCAAGCAAAGAGGCACTGAGTTTGAAAGTATGCCTTGAAACACATCCACAGGTAAATCTCCAATTGACTCAAATGATGTCAATTAGCCTATCAGAAACTTCTAAAGCCATGACATCATTTTCTGGAATTTTCCAAGCTGTTTAAAGGCACAGTCAACTTAGTGTATGTTAACTTCTGACCCACTGGAATTGTTATACAGTGAATTATAAGTGAAATAATCTGTCTGTAAACAATTATTGGAAAAATGACTTGTGTCATGCACAAAGTAGATGTCCTAACCGACTTGCCAAAACTATAGTTTGTTAACAAGAAATTGTGGAGTGGTTGAAAAGCAAGCTTTAATGACTCCAACCTAAGTGTATGTAAACTTTCGACTTCAGCTGTATATATATATATATATATATATATATATATATATATATATATATATATAAACTCACACTCATTCTTATGTTTAATAAATGTATCGTATAGTGTGTGTGTGGCAGGCTTACAATGATGGGGGGGGGGGGACATTTGAGAGAGCTCTGACCCTGGTGCTCGAGGGGGTACGCAGTTGGAAGTTGAAAGCTTGAATGGGTCCGTACCCATACGGGACTATAAAAAGTTTGGGAACCACTCAATCTGGCGTTTGCTTATTTTTCCTTCACTGATGTCCATTTTGTTAATAAACACATACAATAATAAAGGTTGGCTTCCCGGATACAGGTCATGTCCAGTGCTGGACTAAAATGCATGCTCAATATATAATCAAATCCAATTCTATTGTATTTGTCACAATTGCTGAATATGTCACGCTCTGGCCTTAGTTATCTTTGTTTTCTTTATTATTTTGGTTAGGTCAGGGTGTGACATGGGGGATTTATGTGTTTCGCCTGGTCTAGGGTTTTTTGTATGTTTATGGGGCTGTCCCCTTTCTAGGTAGTTTGTAGGTCTATGGTTGCCTAGATTGGTTCTCAATTAGAGGCAGCTGTCTATCGTTGTCTCTGATTTGGGAACCTATTTAGGCAGCCATATTCTGTGGGTACTTTGTGGGTGGTTGTCTTCTGTCTTTGAGTCATTGCACTAGATAGGACTGTTTTGGTTTTCACATTTGTTGTTTTGTATTTTGTAGTGTTCTCGTTTATCGTCTATATTAAAGATGTTGAACACTAACCACGCTGCAGTTTGGTCCTCCTCTCCTTCAGCGGAAGAAAACCGTCACAGAATACAACAGTGAAATGCTTACTTACAAGCCCCTAACTAACAATCCAGTTTAAGAAATACAAATAAGAATAAGAAATAAAAGGAACAAGTAAATAGAGCAGCAGTAAAATAACAATAGTGAGTACCAGTACAGAGGCAATGTGTGGGGGCAGCGGTTAGTCGAGGTGATATGTACATGTAGGTAGAGTCATTAAAGTAACTATGCATTGATAATAACAGAGAGTAGCAGCGGTGTAAAAGAGGGGGTGGGGGTGAGGAATGCAAATAGTCTGGGTTACCATTTTATTAGATGTTTGGGAGTCTTATGGCTTGGGGGTAGAAGCTGTTAAGAAGCCTCTTGGACCTAGACTTGGCACTCCTGCACAACTTGCCGTGCGGTAGCAGAGAGAACAGTCTATGACTAGGGTGGCTGGAGTCTTTGACCATTTCTAGGGCCTTCCTCTGACACCGCCTGGTATAGAGGTCCTCGATGGCAGAAGGCTTGGCCCCAGTGATGTACTGGGCCGTACTCACTACCCTCTGTAGTGTCTTGCGGTCGGAGGCCGAGCAGTTTCCATACCAGGTGGTGATGCAACCAGTCAGGATGCTCTCGATGGTGCAGCTGTAGAACCTTTTGAGGATCATGCCAAATCTTTTCAGTCTACTGAGGGGGAATAGGTTTTGTCGTGCCCTCTTCATGACTGTCTTTGTGTGCTTGGACCATGCTAGTTTGTTGGTGATGTGGACACCAAGGAACTTGAAGCTCTCAACCTGCTCCATTACAGCCCCGTCCTTTTCCTGTAGTCCACAATCATCTCCTTTGTCTTGATCATGTTGAGGGTGAGGTTTTTGTCCTGGCACCACACGGCCAGGTCGTTGCCCTCCTCCCTATAGGCTGTCTCTACCACTGTTGTGACATCGGCAAACTTAATGATGGTGTTGGAGTCGTGCCTGGCCGTGCAGTCACGAGTGAACAGGGATTACAGGAGGGGACTTAGCATGCACCCCTGAGGGGCCCCTGTGTTGAGGATCAGCATGGTGGATGTGATGTTACCTACCCATAGCACCTGGGGGCGGCCCGTCAGGAAATCACGGATCCAATTGCAGAGGGAGGTGTTTAGTCCCAGGGTCCTTAGCTTTTTCATGAGCTTTGAGGGCACTATGGTGTTGAAAGCTGAGCTGTAGTCAATGAATAGCATTCTCACATAGGTGTTCCTTTTGTCCAGGTGGGAAAGGGCAGTATGGAATGCAATACAGATTGCATTATCTGTGGATCTGTTAGGGCGGTATGCAAATTGGAGTGGGTCCTAGGCTTTCTCAGCGTGGTGGTGTAGATGTGAGCCATGACCAGCCTTTCAAAGCACTTCATGGCTACATGAAGACTACGTGTCGGTAGTAATTTAGGCGGGTTACCTTAGTGTTCTTGGGCACAGGGACTATGGTAGTCTGCTTAAAACATGTTGGTATTACAGACTTGGACAGGGAGAGGTTGAAAATGTCAGTGAAGACACTTGCCAGTTGGTCAGCGCATGCTCGCGGTACACGTCCTCGTAATCCATCTGGCCCTGCAGCCTTGTGAATGTTGACTTGTTTAAAGGTCTTACTCACATCGGCTACGGAGAGCGTGATCACACACTCGTCCGGACCAGCTGGTGCTCTCATGCATGTGTCAGTGTTATTTGCCTTGAAGCGAGCATAGAAGTACTTTAGCACGTCTGGTAGACCCGTGTCACTGGGCAGCTCTCAGCTGTGCTTCCCTTTGTAGTCTGTAATGGTTTGCAAGCCTTGCCATATCCGACGAGTGTTGGCGCCGGTGTAGTATGATTCAATCTTAGTCCTGTATTGACACTTTTCCTGTTTGATGGTTCGTCGGAGGGCATGGCGGGATTTCTTATAAGCTAGAGTCCCGCTCCTAGAAAGCAGCTGTAGCTCTAGCCTTTAGCTCAGTGCGAATGTTGCCTGTAATCCATGTCTTCTGGTTGGGGTATGTACGTACAGTTACTGTGGGGATGACGTCATTGATGCACTTATTGATGAAGACAATGACTGAGGTGGTATACTCCTCAATGCCATCGGAAGAATCCTGGAACATTTTCCAGTCTGTGATAGCAAAACAGTCCTGTAGCCTGCCATATGCTTCATTTGACCACTTTTTTATTGACCAGGTCACTGGTGCTTCCTGCTTTAATTTTTGCTTGTAAGCAGCAATCAGGAGGATAGAATTATGGTCAGATTTTCCAAATGGAGGGTGAGGGAGAGCTTTGTACGCATCTCTGTGTGTGGAGTAAAGTTTTGTTTGCCTCTGGTTGCACATTTAACATGCTGATAGTAATTTGGTAAAACGGATTTAAGTTTTTCTGCATTAAAGTCCCCGGCCACTAGGGGCGCCACCTCTAGATGTGTGTTTTCCTGTTTGATTATGGCGGAATACAGCTCATTGAGTGCGGTCTTAGTGCCAGCATCAGTCTGTAGTAGTATGTAAACAGCTACTAAAAATACAGATGAAAACTCTCTCAGCTTATCATGAGATTTAAATAAAGACACTCATGAGATACTCTAACTCAGGTGAGAAAAACATTGAGACTCTCTTAGATGTTTTGCACCAGCTGTTGTTTACAAATATACATAGTCCGCCCCCCTTGTCTTACCAGACACCACTGCTCTATCCTGCCGATATAGCGTATAACGAGCTTTTTCGTTGATAATGTCGTTGTTCAGCCACGACGCCGTGAAGCCATAAGATGTTACAGCTTTTAATGTCCCGTTGGTAGGTTAATATTCCTCGTAGGTCGTCGATTTTATTTTCCAATGATTGCATGTTAGCTAGTAGAATGGAAGGCAGTGGGGGTTTATTCGATCGCCTACGAATTCTCAGCCCGACATCCGTCCTCTTTTTCTCCGTCTTCTCTTCACGCGAATGACAGGGATATGGGCCTGTTCCCGGGAACGCCGTATGTCTGTCACGTCGGGCTCGTTGGACTCGTTAAAGGAAAAAAAAGCTTCTGCCAGTTCGTGATGAGTAAACACTGTTCTGATGTCCAGAAGTTATTTTTGGTCATAAGAGACGGTAGCAGCAACATTATGTACAAAATACGTTTTTGTCCAGGACTAGGCTTAATTTGTTTCCGGGACACCAGACCAAACAGTATGTCTTGAAGTGCTTCACATATTATTTATTGTCACTTACGAATACTGAGTATATTGTGTCATACATACTGTAGCTAGTGTTGACCAATAGACACACAAAGCTTGTATATTTTCACTTTCTGGTTTGGATTACAACCATAGTAAAAGCCACCTAAAGGTCTCAGTCCGAACCGTAAACGTTCTCATCACACATTGGCAGAGCCAGAGGCTACAAACACTCAAATAAGTGTCTATATAGTAGAGGATCCCTTGTCTCCGCCACATGGGAGAAGCACTGTAGGAGTCCCTGTTGTCCAACCAACAACCAACCTTATCATTACCGAGAACATCTCCACAGGATGTAGTTACATGCGCACACACACACGCACACGCACAAGCACACACACACACACACACACACACACACACGCACACGCACAAGCACACACACACACACAGTATTATTACTGAGAACATCCCTGGGACATAGCAGGCATGCAGAAGGAAGGCGTTAGGAAAATCTATGACATCCCTGTCATGTATCTCCTCGGGGAGAATCATCAACTTTGAGCTCCAGTCTGACGGGCCGGCTGTAAACCACCTTTGTCCTCACAACCCCCTTTGCTCTCTCATCGACACATTCTCTCAGTCATGTTTCTGTAAATCCATTACTGTCTCTACATAGACAGGAAATGATTGACAAAAACATGTCACAGCAAAATATGTACAGTATGTCAAAGTTTAATGTTCAAGAAAAGCAAACAGCAGAGGTATTTTGACTCATCTGGATGTGTTTGTTGGAATGGGTGAATTTTAACACTCTTTGACCAGAGGGCATTCTCATGAACTCTGACCTGAAGAGAGATAGTGACAGGACTAATAGATGAGCTGCTAGGTTTATGTGGACTGAGTGGCTTGCATCCTGAATGGTACCCTTTTCCCTGCCAAGTGCACTACTTTTGACCAGGGCTCATAGTGTATGTAGGGAATAGGTTGCAATTTGGGACACAGACAGTGATTCTGGAGAATGCAACCCTCCTCCCCATGTCTGTTTAATTATCCAATGTGTTTATTAGTTGGCTTTGTCAAGATGTAAAGTCTCCACTTTTACACTGCATTTGTCCGACCGTGATCCTATGTGTGATAAAAAAAGAAACTCACAGGACCGGTTTATTGTTCTCGCCTCATAATAGTCATTGTAAAGAAATGTTTTAAAATCAAGGTTAACGGTCACAGTCTGATCCAGTATGTTGACTATTTGTCCTTGACAGAGCCCCTTACGACAGCACGTTGACAAAATAACTATCTTGCTACATTATATTCCTTCAAACACTCTCTCCATATAACCTTGAGAAGGCTAGATTGTAAAGAAAAGACGTTTTATAGGTGTTGGGAGGGATAGAGAGAAGAAAGGTTTGATCCTTGAGTATCCATGGTTACATTGGCTTTATTACTGTTTGTCTTGGAGAACCAATGCAATAAAAGTCCAGGAGAGGAATGCTTGGTCTGGTCGCAGGGCGAGAGGAGTGTGATTACAGAAGTCGGGTTGGTCGGTTTCTTCACACAAAAGGCTTTTAGGTTGGGAGACAATGCAAGGCAAAGGCCTAGGGCCTGTACACTCTCTCTCTCTCTCTGTCAGACGGACGTAAGGGGCCCGGCCAACTCTCGCAACGGCCCCATCTGGTTTACATGTTTATTACTGGCACAAGGGCCTCATTACAGCTGATTGGATAGCCTCTGAACAGTCCAGCTCTGTTCTGTTCACATCATATTCCAGCCAGCATTTTCCAATTTAGATTTAGAGGCTTCGGCTAGGACTCTCAGGTATGTTATTAAAAAAACAAAATGGAAAATTAAGTGTCTCTCTCAGCAGCAGCATAGCAGTCTTGATCAGGCTCGGCGGTAAGTGATAATGAAATATCGAGGCGGTAACTCATCCGTGCCGTGAAGGGGGGGGATAGAAAAGGGAGGAGGGGGAGGAGGAAGAGAAAGGGAGGGCAGCGATATGAGCTACCCACACGCCTGCCGTCGTCTCCAGTTGCGATGGAAATCTCGCTTGTTGTCAGGTCCTGTGCGGTCAGCGATTTACCTCCTCAGCCTCCTCCTCCTCATACACTTCTCACTCAGGTGGATGAGTGACTGCAGAACGGCTTCGCTCTACTATCCTTCTTTTTCTCAGTCTCACCCGTCAGTCCGGCTGAGTGTTAAATGTAATAAAGAAAGAAAGAAATGTGTTTCCACCCCGGGGTGGTCCTGCCAGCTCCATCCTCCAGGCTGCGGCCTCCAGAGGAGGGACATTATTTCCCATGGTGCAGCCGATTCAGTGGTCCCTGGGGACCACAAACAGCATCTTCCACTGACCTCCATCCCCGCCCTTCATCTCTAAAGGGACTGGAGGGACTTGAACACTCAGCTATTATTAGCTAGTGAAATGACACTGTTTAGAGGAGCCATTTGGATGAAGAGTTGGAGATGGAGAGCGAGGGGATATACTTGGATATAATATACTTGGATATACTTGAATTTGCAATTAAAGTTTTGAACTCATGACAACATTTCTTAATAGACCACACCTTGGCATACGCCTCGACTTGCTCCCTACTCAAAGCGTGTTACAGTGACAGTCCCAAACTATCATGACAGTGTGACTTCATCAGGAAGAGTGTATCACCATTAGGGAATGGAACCCAGGGGACCAGCATCCAATGACACACCAGTGTACTCATGGTTAAACTGTCTCCAGGGGAACTCTCACTTCCTGGTGTGACAGGGCCTGGGCCAACTGTTACCATAAACAGTAACCCATCAAAACAAAAAGCCTCATTACTACTATGTGTTTGTGTAATTACTGTATCTTGCTATCAATCCTGTGATTATTTTGTGTTTTGTTGAGTAATTATGTTTCACTCCTGTCAGTGTTCGACTTTCAGTATGTCTTGTTTGTTTACCTCCCACATACAGAAGATTGCAAGAGCTATCACGCTAACCCATGTCATCTATCAAGCTGAAGGAGGGTTAGACAAATTGGACTGGCTAAATGTCTCGCCAATTATACAGTAGTGTCTCTGGAACAGCATTACAAGTGACTGCATTGATCGTCTCAGTCCAGTAGCAGGTATCAAACCAGACACAGACAACCATGTCAGGCATTCAAATAATCCAATCAAACACACCCACTCATCTCAGTAAAGCATGACTTTACCATAGACAGACAAACCGCGTACTGTAAATTGCTCTGCAGGTCCATTTAAATCAGTTGTTGTTATTGATGCCAGGTGATTTATTATTTTTTAGGCACTGTAGTGCAGGCTCTAGGTAAGTCATGACAAAGGGGTGTGTTGCTACAAATAGTTACCAACCCTACAGCATCTGTATAATCTTACACTATTTTATTTCTCTATTCCAACAAACCTGGAGGTAATACTCATCACTTGTCACAGATCTGAACATCCCAAATAACAGCCTATTTCCTATGTAGTGCACTAATTTATGATCAGGGCCCATATGTACTATACTACATATGGAATAAGGTCCCATTTGGGATTCAGATTACTTATCTCCTGTCAAGACATTTGTCTGTAGGGTAAGTCATTTTTTTATGAGCTATCTCAACCCTCTGGGCAGTGGTGGCTGGTGGCTTGTTATCCAGCTGGCCCTTTCTGGCTTTCGGGATGTAAATGCTGGAGTTGTTTAAGAGGTGAGTGGGAAGACATCATGATGAATGGTGTGGTGGTGGAGCACAGCGCCCATCACACACACACACACACACACACACACACACACACACACACACACACACACACACACACACACACACACACACACACACACACACACACACACACACACACACACACACACAACCAGGAAACACAGCCGTCTGGCTTTGGCCAGGGTCACCTGACCTCCATCTGTCACCTGTCTGCTGTCTCGGCTATCGTAGGACCATCAGCAGCCATTGCAAACACACCCCCACTCTCTTTCCTCTCTCCTCTCTGTGTCTGTGTCTCTATCTCTCACTGTCTCTTTCCTCTGGCGGTCTCCTTCAAACCTGTGCAAAAATATCATCTTTATCTCCCCTTATACTCTCTCTCACTCCCTCTCTTTCTCTCTCTCTCTCTCTCTTGCTCTCTCTCTCTTTTTTAAATCTCATCCATTGTTTTTCTTAAACATCATCTCTTTCTGTCTATTCATACTTTGCTGCACATTAATCTGCTTCTGTCCCTGTTTGTATTTCTCCTTGATTATTAGACATAAAGGAGAAAGCACTACTTCTAGTACTGGGGTCTTTTTTAACCCTATCGTTGATTTTCCCCAACAAGTAACCTAGATGAAGCCTATCAATATCTCTAGATTAAAATCAATCAAGTCCATCTGCTTCCCTTTTATTGGTGGTTCTAAATGAAAGCACTGCTTTGTTAAAAACCTCATAGAACAGCCTCTCATGTTCTATTTGTGCCCATGTACACTAATGTCCAACGATCCTGATCAATAGTCTAGCTATTAGCATAACATTCAGAGACCCTACTCTACTCTACAATGTAAACCCCAAGGCATTTGTAACTCAAATATTTCTAGTAAGTTGAACTCAAAAATCATCGTTACTTAGAATGTTTATGTGGTACTGACTCAAAACTAAATGAGAAGTCACGTCAACTCTATTCTTTTTCCAGCATGCTCTACTGCAGGTTGATTTAAAAAAAATAGTTTTTAATATCTATGTTTTGTATGTACATTGAGTGATTGATTGATTCATATTGTGCTATACAAAGATACATTTTCCTAAAATAATCCAATCATTTAGTCAAATTTTTTGCTCTCCTTACTGAAATGGTTGTTCCAGTTTAAATGGCTAACGTAGTCGCCTCACGCTGTTCCTAACCCTGGCAGTCATTATGAATGCTGGTTGTAGATTAATACAACTTTAAACTGTTGGCTATCCTAACTCTGGCTTGATTCCAATAGGAATTACACATCACTTTACAAGCTAGCATAATGTGATTTGCCGGTAGGGTTGTAAAATTCTGGTAAATTTCCCAGGTTTTACAGAAATCCCATTTGGAAGATTCTTGGAAATCCTTCAACCAGGATTTGTTGCCACTGTATGTGCCACTGTATTAGGGTAAGGCTATGTCTCAAAATATGGCCTCATAAGATATGTAATGTATTTTCATAAATACCTAAATTATTAAGATGCACTACCCTACTAACTACCTTGGTGTAGGCGACAGAACTGAAAATTAACAAATTCAACAACCACTCTCGGTCACTAACAAATACAGCCATGGGTGGTACCTCTACCAGGCACTCGAAAAAGCAAGGCACACTGGGAAATTATGGTGGAGGCGTGGCTTAGTGTGGGGGTTACTCAAAAATGTCAAGCTGACACAACTCACTTTAAGCAACTGTACTTAGATATATTAAGTGCAACAGGTTTCCAAAAACGTTTTGAGTCATGACAGCACATTGAGGTTTACAGTGTGCTCTCCCATCACATACTGCTAATGGGCAATTCCACTGTAACGGAATTACTCTTCAAGTCAGTTTTTTTTAACAAACCATACAAATCTATGGACAAAGACTACTTTTAACAATTTCTACTGAAAATTTTACAAAAACGAATTTAGGGTAAGAACTGTGCAGATGCAAACTTGGTAACGGAATTACAGTAAAATCTCCATCAGTTTTATATGTTAAGTGAAGTGGATTTACACCCGGTAACGGAATTACTGTAACAGAATTACATCATGGGTCCCTGATCTGTACTACACAGAAATGCATAATTATGGATATGAATATCATTCTTCTCATGGACATCACAGCGCAGCACAGTCGAGTACAATGCATTACAATACAGTAGGGTAGAGTAGAGTTCAGTACAGTGCAGTATAATATACTGTACTCTACTGCACTGTAGTATACTCTGCTTTACTGTACTGTAACGTATTCCACTGAGCTCTACTCACTGGACAGCGCTAGCCAAACTTCTGAAACATGTCTATGATCGGTTCAGATTTGGTCCAGTCCGCTCTGTCTGTGGAGGTTAACATTAAGGCCAGGCTTTCAATGACTTATCAACGTCCATTGACGTATGGTGTCGGTCGGTGCTCAGTGGGTTTAAGATGCTGGTTACAGTAAATGTGAGAGAGAGGAAGAGAGAGGAAGAGAGAGAGAAAGAGAGAAAGAGAGAAAGAGGGGGGGGGGGTTGTCCAAACTCCGACTGTTATAACATTGTTGGTTTGACTACCAGACAACAGAAAGACAAAGAACTGTGGTTAGTGACTATTTTGATTTCCCATTGTAGTTAATTCAGTTGCAGTAATATGCTCCTATAAACTTCACATGCCGGTGCTCATGGGCCCATTTTGATGGAAATGCCATACTCAGTAAAGATCACTCGTAAAGTGGGTCTCAAATTATACCCTATTCCCTAAATAGTGCATTTCTTATGACAAAAGCACTATCAAAAGCAGTACACCGTGTAGGGAATAGATTGCCATTTGGGATGGAACCTTAGCTTCTCCTCACTATAACCATTCGATATTATATGGCTGCTATCACAGTGCTATCTGATAGACTGCCCGTGCCATGGTCTGGGAGTGGTTTCATATGGATTTCAGCCCTCATATTTATTCTGAATAAATGGGTTGGTATCTGTGGTAATGATGATTAATGCGGTGATATGACCCCATCGACTACTGTAATTATTTTTACAGTGGGGTGCCCAACACCCTGAGCACTCTGCCAGGCCAAGGCACACACAGGGGGCCACTGCAACACTGTTACTGCGTGGCAACAGATGCCCAGGCAACCATCACCGTGGCGATCCGTGTGCTCATCATGAAGTCTGTACACACTCTCGCACATGCACACACACACCGATTGGATCCCGAGAGAGAGAGAGAGAGAAAGAAATACTCAATATGCTCTGCTCACACCTACTGTGATGGTCTGGGCCTGAAGCACACAAAAACAACACTAGACACAATGGAACACAAAGCTTTTACTATCTTATCCTGGAATATAGAAGGTCTGAGGTCATCTGCCTTTGGCCTAAAGAGCAGGACTTCATTAAAGAAATTTGAAATACAGACATTGTATTTCCTACAAGGAACATGGTATAAAGGAGACGGACCCACTGGTTGTCCTCTAGGTTACAGAGAGCTGGTAGTCCCATCCACCAAACTACAAGCTGTGAAACAGGGTGTAGAGAAGACCTAACCCACTCCATTAAATTAGTAAAAACAGGAACATTTTACATTAGAAAAATGTAATTGTGTGCTACCTATATCCCCCCTAATAGAGTCCCCATACTTTAACAATGACATCCTAGAGGGAGAGATCAACAATTTCCAGACCCAGGGACATGTACTAGTCTGTGGTGACCTAAATGCCAGAACTGGACCTGACACCCTAGGTACACAGGGGGACAAACACCTACCTCGAGGTGACACCATTCCCTCCCCCATATGCCCCAATAGACACAACTACAACAACATAACCAACTCAAATGGATCACAACTCCTGCAGCTGTCGGACACTTGGTATGTACATAGTCAATGGTAGGCTTTGAGGCGACTTCTTTAGTAGGTACACCTATAGGTCATCTCTTGGCAGTAGTACTGTAGACTACTTTATCACTGACCTCAACCCAGAGTCTCTTAGAGTGTTCATAGTCAGCCCACTGACAGCCCTATCAGATCACAGAAAAATCAGTCTACTTCAACAGAGCTATGCTCAATCATGAGGCATCAAAGCCAAAGGAACTGAATAACATTAAGAAATACTATAGATGGAAGGAAAGCAGTGTGGAAATCTATGCAAAAAACTATTAAGCAACAACAAATTCAATCCCATCTAGACAATTTCCTGGACAAAATATTTCACTGTAATAGTGAAGTTGTTAACTTAGCAGTAGTAAACCTTAACATTATACTTGACGTCTCAGCTTCCCTATCAAATCCCCAAAATTCAAGCAGACAACCTAAAAAAATTTACAACAATGACAAATGTTTAATACAAAAATACAAAAACTTTATAAAGAAATTGAGAACCCTGTTCAACCAAAAACATAGAGACCCAGAAAACCTGAGCCTACGCCTTCACTATGGCGAATCACTAAAACAATACAGAAATACACAACGGAAAAGAAGGAACAGCAAGTCAAAAATCAGCTCAATGTAATTGAAGAATCCATAGACTCTAACCACTTCTGGGAAAATTGGAAAACTAAACACAAAGAGTTATCTATCCAAAATGGAGATGTATGGATAAACCACTTATCCAATATTTTTGTCTCCATAACAAATAACAAACAGCAAAAAATATATGAATTATCAAATACAAATCTTAGAATCAACTATTAAAAGACTACCAGAACCCACTGGATTCTCCAATTACATTGAATGAACTACAGGACAAAATACAAACCCTCCGACCCAAAAAGGCCTGTGGGGTTGATGGTGTCCTAAATTAAATGTATGATTTATAGCGCGGAGCCTCCAGTGATGATCCATGGCCCGGAGCCTCCAGTGTTGATCCATGGCCCAGAGACTAGAGACGATCCAAGGTACGGAGCCTCCAGCGACAGTTCCCAGTCCGGAGCCTCCGGCGACGATCCACGGTTCAGAGCCTCCAGTGACGATCCACGGTCCGGTTCCTCCGGCGACGATCCGCGGTCCGGTTCCTCCTGCAACGATCCACGGTCCGGAGTCCCCGACGATGATCCACGGTCCAGAGTCCCCGGCGATGATCCACGGTCCAGAGTCCCCGGCGATGATCCACGGTCCAGAGTCCCCGGCGATGATCCACGGTCCAGAGTCCCCGGCGATGATCCACGGTCCAGAGTCCCCGGCGATGATCCACGGTCCAGAGTCCCCGGCGATGATCCACGGTCCAGAGTCCCCAGCGATGATCCACGGTCCAGAGTCCCCGGCGATGATCCACGGTCCAGAGTCCCCGGCGATGATCCACGGTCCAGAGTCCCCGGCGATGATCCACGGTCCAGAGTCCCCGGCGATGATCCACGGTCCAGAGTCCCCGGCGATGATCCACGGTCCGGAGTCCCCGGCGATGATCCACGGTCCAGAGTCCCCGGCGATGATCCACGGTCCGGAGTCCCCGGCGATGATCCACGGTCCAGAGTCCCCGGCGATGATCCACGGTCCAGAGTCCCCGGCGATGATCCACGGTCCGGAGTCCCCGGCGATGATCCACGGTCCTGTTCCCCCGGCATAGAACGCGGTCCGGAGTCTCCAGCGACGACCCACGGTCCGGAGTCCCCTGCGATGATCCATGATCCGGAGTCCCCAGCAACGATCTACGGTCCGGGGGGTGTACTGTCACACCCTGACCTCAGAGAGCCCTTTTATTCTCTATTTTGGTTAGGTCAGGGTGTGACTAGGGTGGGCAATCTATGTTTTCTATTTCTTTATTGGCCGGGTATGGTTCCCAATCAGAGGCAGCTGTCTATCATTGTCTCTATTTGGGGATCATACCTAGGCAGCTTTTTCCCAACAGTAGTTTGTGGGATCTTGCTTTGGTACTGTGTCGTTCAGCCCTACTAAACTTTACGTTTCATTTTGTATTTGTTGTTTTTTGGTCATTGAATAAAGTAAGATGTACGCCTACCACGCTGCACCTTGGTCCGATCATTCCATCAACGAGTGTAACAGATCACCCCAATCCACAAGAGTGGAGACAAATTTGACCCCAACAACTACCGTGGGATATACGTCAACAGAAACCTTGGGAAAATCCTCTGCATTATCATTAACAGCAGACTTGTATATTTCCTCAGCGAAAAAAAGTACTGAGAAATGTCAAATTGGCTTTTTACCAAATTACTGTGCGACAGACCATGTATTCACCATGCACACTTTAAATGACAAATAAACAAACCAAAACAAAGGTAAAGTCTTCTCATGCTTTGTTGATTTCAAAAAAGCATTTGATTCAATTTGGCACGAGGCCCTGCTATACAAATTGATAGAAAGTCATTTTGGAGCGAAAACATACAACATTATAAAATCCATGTACACAAACATCAAGTGTGTGGTTAAAATTGGCAAAAAACACACACATTTCAATTTCACGAGGGCAGGGGGTGAGACAGGGATGCAGCTTAAGCCCCACCCTCTTCAACATGTATATCAATGAATTGGCGAGTGGACTAGAACAGTCTGCAGCACACGGCCTCACCCTACTAGAAAGTCAAATGTCTACTGTTTGCTGACGATCTGGTGCTTCTGTCCCCAACCAAGTAGGGCCTACAGCAGAACCTCGATCTTCTGCACAGATTCTGTCAGACCTGGGTCCTGATAGTAAATCTCAGTAAGACAAAAATAATAGTGTCCAAAAAAGGTCCAGTTGCCACGACCACGAATACAAATTCCATCTAGACACCATTGCCCTAGAGCACACAAAACTATACATACCTCAGCCTAAATATCAACACCACAGGTAACTTCCACAAATCTGTGAATGATCTGAGAGACAAGGCAAGAAGGGCCTTCTATGCCATCAAAAGGAACATACCATTTGACATACCAATTAGGATCTGGCTAAAAATACTTGAATCAGTTATAGAACCCATTGTGAGGTCTGGTGTCTGCTCACCAACCAAGAATAGACAAAATGGGACAAACACCAAATTGAGACTGCATTCAGAATTCTGCAAAAATATCCTCCGTGTACAACGTAGAACACCAAATAATAGATCAATTGCAGAATAAGGCCGATACCAGATATTTACCAAAATCCAGAAAAGAGCCGTTAAATTCTACAACCACCTAAAAGGAAGCGATTCCCAAACCTTCTATAACAAAGCCATCATCTACAGAGAAATTAACCTGGAGAAGAGCACCTTTAGCACGCAGGTCCTGGGGCTGGAAAAATAAGGAAAAATAATAGATAATTACTTGACCCATTTTTTTAATGAAATAGAACGATAATGAAATAACTATATATATACAAAACAACAAACGGAACGTGAAAACCTATACAGCCTGTCTGGTGAACAACTACACAGAGACAGGAACAATCACCCACGAAAACACTCACAGAAAATGGCTGCCTAAATATGGATCCCAATCAGAGACAACGATAATCACCTGACTCTGATTGAGAACCGCCTCAGGCAGCCATAGACTAATTAGTCACCCCAAGACAAAAAACACACCACAATAACCCATGTCACACCCTGGCCTGACCAAACAAATAAAGAAAACACAAAATACTAAGACCAAGGCGTGACACCCGTAAGGAATTTGAAAACAAATCCAATTTTGATAAACTCCCATATCTTTTGCGTGAAATACCACTGTGTGCAATCACAACGGAAGATTTTTGACCTGTTGCCACAAGAAAAGGGCAACCAGTGAAGAACAAACACCATTGTAAATACAACCCATATTTATGTTGATTTATTTTCCCTTTTGTACTTTAACTATTTGCACATAATACGGCATATCTAAATGTCCAATGTCAATTGAGCCATTAAATTGCAATTGAAATTCAAAGAGAGAGAGAGATAGAGAGACAGAGAGACAGACAGAGAGACAGAGAGACAGACAGGGAGACAGACAGGGAGACAGACAGGGAGACAGACAGGGAGACAGACAGGGAGACAGACAGGGAGACAGACAGGGAGTGCTGACAGCTCACACACCTGCTGCTGTGGATAGTAGGAGATAAGCATAGAATAATCATGACCACAATTTACATTAACTTCATCTGCTCTCCTCCCGTGTTTGGGTGTTAATGTGCGTGTGTGTGTGTGTGTGTGTGTGTGTGTGTGTGTGTGTGTGTGTGTGTGTGTGTGTGTGTGTGTGTGTGTGTGTGTGTGTGTGTGTGTGTGTGTGTGTGTGTGTGTGTGTGTGTGTGTGTGTGTGTGTGTGTGCGTGTGTGTGTCCTTGTGTATGTGCGTGTGTGTGTTTGTGTGGGTGTGTGTGTCTACGACTTACAGATCTGATGTATGGCGAGGAGGTAGCTGTAGCTGTGGTCCTGTCATGGGTACTTGGCCTTCCTGTGACACGCTCCAGCAAAATTTGGCTTGGCGTGGTGCATGTCTCACGGCTAATTTCTCTGTGAGAATATTTAGGCCCATTAAAAGGTGCAACACCCCCTCTCTCTGCCTCTCCTAACCCCACCGCCCTGTGACCAGATGGTATGGCCAGCCATTATGATGCTGTTTAGCTAATTACCAAGGCTTTCTAAATCCAGAAAAGGGCATCGCCCCACTCCTCCACCCCAGACACCCTCCCCCTATCTGAGCGCCTGAGGTTGCCGGTGCTGGGTCCTGAGCCAGGAAATACAGGAAGTATCAACAGGGCATCATGGGTTACTGTGCTCTGTCAGCACGGGGATTGGCTGGTTGGGGACCTGTGTGACATTAGACCAGTAAATAAAGCTGCAGTAACCATCTGTATGGCCTGTCCCTTACATCCACATCATACAGACTCACACAGGGTAGATAGATCATTAGACAGGATAGACAAGGTAGATAGATAATTAGACAGGATCATCAGGGAGATATATCATTAGACAGGATCATCAGGGAGATAGATCATTAGACAGGATCATCAGGGAGATAGATCATTAGACAGGATAGACAGGGTAGATAGATCATTAGACAGGATAGACAGGGTAGATAGATCATTAGACAGGATCATCAGGGAGATAGATAATTAGACAGGATCATCAGGGAGATAGATCATTAGACAGGATAGACAGGGTAGATAGATCATTAGACCGGATCATCAGGGAGATAGATCATTAGACAGGATAGACAGGGTAGATAGATCATTAGACAGGATAGACAGGGTAGATAGATCATTAGACAGGATAGACAGGGTAGATAGATCATCAGACAGGATAGGCAGGGTAGATAGATCATTAGACAGGATAGACAGGGTAGATAGATCATTAGACAGGATCATCAGGGAGATAGATCATTAGACAGGATAGGCAGGGTAGATAGATCATTAGACAGGATAGACAGGGTAGATAGATCATTAGACAGGATAGACAGGGTAGATAGATCATTAGACAGGATAATCCAGGTAGATAGATAATTAAACAGGATCATCAGGGAGATAGATAATTAGACAGGATAATCAGGGAAGATAGAAAATTAGACAGGATAACCAGGATAGCTAATTAGACGGGATCGTCAGGGAGATAGATAATTAGACAGGACAATCAGGGCAGCTAGACAATGCCCAGGTGCACGTGAACACACACACACACACACACACACACACACACACACACACACACACACACACACACACACACACACACACACACACACACACACACACACACACACACACTACCATGTGCTTAGTAATGTGGAACTCCACACAGGGCTGTCAAAATGCTGGTACTAGACACAGTGACGCCAAAGATGCTGACATTTTACACCATAGTCCACAATCAAGTCCCTGTTCATTAACTGTATTGAGCTCTGGCTGGTGGTGTAAAATCCTGTGCACAAAGGGAATGGACACAGACACTCCTGCACACTCTGCACACACACACGCACACACACACACTTGCACCCAGCTATATTCACTGAGGACACTCCCCAACCCATCCCTCACCCCTCTGAGAGACCCCCCTCATTTAAAACCAGGCCAAGAGGGTAGCACTGATCTGGTAACAAACCCCAAACCCAGGAAGTTCTGCATGTCCTAATGAATGTGACCTTTAGCTGATATTTACATGCTATCCATGGTGTTGAATTAGCATGCGGAACACTAAACTTAGATTAAATAAAGCATCACATCTGCATCACATCTGTAGTTGACCTATGCAGCTGCCAAGACAACCAATGTTCATTACAATGTTACACACTCCTGTTATTTGCATGCTGGTTGGTGGTGGAGCAGAGCAGAGCAACTGTAGGCTATCTTCCTGTGAGAAACTTGGTTTGTGATCGAAATTCCTCGGCGGCAAGAGGTGAAATATCTATCAGGGACAAATTTCACTTTCCCATCTCGTAACGTCAAAGGTAGGTCAACATGTTGGCCTTCTGTCATAACAACTTTGTCTATTGTACGGCAGTCTGTTTTCGCCGCTGCTGTCTGAGATGGGGAAACACATAAACGTGTGTGTGCGCGTGTGTGTATTCTCTGGAGAGCGTGGTCGGCGCCCGATGATGAGATTGTCAGCGCCACAACGTCGATGCGATGGTGTCGTCTCCTGTAAGGACCGCCATTACCATACTAATGGAGATGACTGAGTGACAGACAGGCAGGTGCAGGCCACAGAAACACTAACGTCTGCAGGTTGCCATACAGACTGTGGCGGACAACTGTCACTTTAAGATGACTGTTCCACCCGCATGTCGAGCCGTTACTGATGGGTAACACTGGCTCAAAGGCACTGAGTGACGTGAATCAGGATGACTGAGAATGACAATAGCCTATGTTTATTCATGTAGACATGTATAGTAGCTGGCAATACGGAGCTAGACTCAGGCTCATAAACAGTAGATTATCCAGGTGCCACAGTTGATATGAGCTCCAACGAGCTCCGTTTCATTCCCCCGAAGTGGACTGTGTGAGTGAATGTTCATGTCGCTGCTACCATAGACATGTCAGGCCACTAATTGCTGGTATCTAGGCTGTTTGATGCGCCCACACCTGCAGCACTACGAGCCATGGTTAGACCTAATAGATTTTCTCCCCCAGCTCAGCTCAAAAAGGTAGAAAGGTTACAGTAGGTTATGGGCCTCGTTGACATCATTGGCGTTTTAAATGGGAGAGTTAAACGCCAGTGGGTGTACTCTGGAACTCTGGTGTTCTGTGTTGCTGAAACGTATGTCATTAAGCCAGCAGTTCTGTCTGGCGTTAAAATGTAGCAAACAACTGACACACTTTGATAAGACGTTTGTGAACCGTGAACATTGACCAGTATCAAAAGAGATCCAGCTATTATACGACGCTGACACAATGCGTAGGCATTCATCCAGTCATCAATTAGTCAATACCAGATGAGGCAACGATTAGGGAAAGTCACAAATATGGGGTCTCTAATTTCCTACCAACGTCACGTCTCCTCCACTCCTCCTTTCTCTCCTCTTCTCTCTCTCGTTGTTTGCTCTCCTCCTGTGTACACTCCCCCTTGTTAGCACTCTTTGTCTCCAGCACCCCAGCACATGTCTCCCAGGTGTCTGTGGTGCGTGTGTGTGTTTGTGTGTGAATGTGTTTGTGTGTGTGTGCGCGTGTGTGTGCGTGTGTGTGTGTGTGCGTGTGCGCCCACGCTGTGTGTGTGTGTGTGTGTGTGTGTGTGTGTGTGTGTGTGTGTGTGTGTGTGTGTGTGTGTGTGTGTGTTTGTGCGTGCGTGCGTGTGTGCGTGCGCGCGCTCTGTGTGTGTGTGCGTGTGTGTGTGTGCGTGCTTGCGTGTGTGTGTGTGTGTGTGTGCATTTGTACGGCCGTATCTGAGTGAAGCTGAGCTGAGAGCCCATCTGTAGCAGCCTCCTGAGCCTCTGGAGAGAGCCCACAAAGGCTTCTAATTATCCCTGACCTTCTGGCTCCTCTCTCTGCCTCTTACTCCCGGGCCCCTGTGGCTCACTCCTCAGGTCCCCTTCCTTTGCCTGGCTGTTTGTCCCCCAGCCTGTACAAAATAGCCCCACGCTCAGCTCCATCCCTTAATTGGTGTCATTTCACAGAGACAAAGCCTCTATGTTTGGCACACGACGTTTCATGAAGGTCAGTCAAGGAGAAGGGCTGGTCTGACTGGCTGAGTGCACCTGCATGGCCGACGGGGTGGGGTTTGGACCTGGAGGCTTGCGTCCCATTCCCTATATAGTGCACTACCTTTGACCAGGACCCACAGGTATCACCCATAGGGCCCTGGTCAAAAGTAGTGCACTACATAGGCAATAGGGGTGCCATTTAGGATGCAGACAAGGCGTTTCCTATCATGTTATTTTTGTGGCGGATCGTTGTTTTATCACGCTGTTGTTTTACAGGAGAAGGGTGAAGATAAGCCTGTCATTAAGATCCAGCAGAGAGATAAGTACTGTTGATTTAAACACTTCTCTTTAAGTATTTTGAAGGAGATGATTAAAATGGGTTTTGAAAAGCATGAGGAGGGCTCCACGGCGTTACTGTCGTCTATTAAACAACAATTACATCAAAGTCTGCATTGAGAAAGATTTTTCAATAAAAATTGAATATCTTAATTATTTTTCTTTTATGTCACTTTTACTTAACCAGGTAGGCTAGTTGAGAACAAGTTCTCATTTACAACTACGACCTGGCCAAGATAAAGCAAAGCAGTTCGACACATACAGCAACACAGTTATACATGGAATAAACAAACATACAGTCAATAATACAGTACAAAAAGTCTATATACAGTGTGTGCAAATGAGGTAGGGTAAGGGAGGTAAGGCAATAAATAGGCCATGGTGGCGAAGTAATTACAATATAGCAATTAAACACTGGAGTGATAGATGTGCAGAATATGAATGTGCAAGTAGAGATACTGGGGTGCAAAGGAGCAAGATAAATAAATAAATAAATACAGTATGGGGATGAGGTAGTTGGATGGCTATTTACAGATGGGCTATGTACAGGTGCAGTGATCTGCTCTGACAGCTGGAGCTTAAAGCTAGTGAGGGAGATATGAGTCTCTAGCTTTAGTGATTTTTGCAGTTAATTCCAGTCATTGGCAGCAGAGAACTGGAAGGAGAGGCAGCCAAAGGAAGAATTGGCTTTGAGGGTGACCAGTGAGATATACTTGCTGGAAAGCGTGCTACGGGTGGGTGCTGCTATGGTGACCAGTGAGCTGAGATAAGGCGGGGATTTCCCTAGCAGAGACTTGTAGATGACCTGGAGCCAGTGGGTTTGGCGACAAATATGAAGAGAGGGCCAGCCAACAAGAGCATACAGGTCGCAGTGGTGGGTAGAATATAGGGCTTTGGTGACAAAACGTATGGCACTGTGATAGACTGCATCCAATTTGTTGAGTAGAGTGTTCGAGGCTATTTTGTAAATGACATCGCCAAAGTCGAGGATCGGTAGGATGGCCAGTTTTAAGAGGGTATGTTTGGCTGCATGAGTGAAGGATGCTTTGTTGCGAAATAGGAAGCCGATTCGAGATTTAATTTTGTATTGGAGATGCTTAATGTGAGTCTGGAAGGAGAGCTTACAGTCTAACCAGACACCTAGGTATTTGTAGTTGCCCACATATTCTAAGTCAGAACCGTCCATGCTGATGCTGGACGGGCGGGCAGGTGGGGGCAGCGATCGGTTGAAGAGCATGCATTTAGTTTGACTTGCATTTAAGAGCAGATGGAGGTCACGGAAGGACAGTTGTATGGCATTGAAGCTCGTCTGGAGGTGAGTTAACACAGTGTCCAAAGAAGGGCCAGAAGTATACAGAATGGTGTTGTCTGCATAGAGGTGGATCAAAGAATCACCAGCAGCAAGAGTGACATCATTGATGTATACAGAGAAGAGAGTTGGCCCAAGAATTGAACCCTGTGGCACCCCCATAGAGACTGCCAGAGGTCCCTGACCACAGCTAATAACTCCACCACTCTGTGTTGTGTTTAGGGTGCTAGCAGCATCCTCCATGACATCAGCTAATAACTCCACCACTGTGTGTTGTGTTGAGGGTGCTAGCAGCATCCTCCATGACGTCAGCTAATAAGTCCACCACTGTGTGTTGTGTTGAGGGTGCTAGCAGCATCCTCCATTACGTCAGCTAATAACTCCACCACTGTGTGTTGTGTTGAGGGTGCTCGCAGCATCCTCCATGACGTCAGCTAATAACTCCACCACTGTGTGTTGTGTTGAGGGGGCTAGCAGCATCCTCCATGACGTCAGCTAATAACTCCACCACTGTGTGTTGTGTTGAGGGTGCTCGCAGCATCCTCCATGACGTCAGCTAATAACTCCACCACTGTGTGTTGTGTTGAGGGGGCTAGCAGCATCCTCCATGACGTCAGCTAATAACTCCACCACTGTGTGTTGTGTTGAGGGGGCTAGCAGCATCCTCCATGACGTCAGCTAATAACTCCACCACTGTGTGTTGTGTTGAGGGGGCTAGCAGCATCCTCCATGACGTCAGCTAATAACTCCACCACTGTGTGTTGTGTTGAGGGGGCTAGCAGCATCCTCCATGACGTCAGCTAATAACTCCACCACTGTGTGTTGTGTTGAGGGTGCTAGCAGCATCCTCCATGACGTCAGCTAATAACTCCACCACTGTGTGTTGTGTTTAGGGGGCTAGCAGCATCCTCCATGACGTCAGCTAATAACTCCACCACTGTGTGTTGTGTTGAGGGGGCTAGCAGCATCCTCCATGACGTCAGCTAATAACTCCACCACTGTGTGTTGTGTTGAGGGTGCTAGCAGCATCCTCCATGACGTCAGCTAATAAGTCCACCACTGTGTGTTGTGTTGAGGGTGCTAGCAGCATCCTCCATTACGTCAGCTAATAACTCCACCACTGTGTGTTGTGTTGAGGGTGCTCGCAGCATCCTCCATGACGTCAGCTAATAACTCCACCACTGTGTGTTGTGTTGAGGGGGCTAGCAGCATCCTCCATGACGTCAGCTAATAACTCCACCACTGTGTGTTGTGTTGAGGGGGCTAGCAGCATCCTCCATGACGTCAGCTAATAACTCCACCACTGTGTGTTGTGTTTAGGGGGCTAGCAGGATCCTCCATGACGTCAGCTAATAACTCCACCACTGTGTGTTGTGTTGAGGGGGCTAGCAGCATCCTCCATGACGTCAGCTAATAACTCCACCACTGTGTGTTGTGTTTAGGGGGCTAGCAGCATCCTCCATGACGTCAGCTAATAACTCCACCACTGTGTGTTGTGTTTAGGGGGCTAGCAGCATCCTCCATGACGTCAGCTAATAACTCCACCACTGTGTGTTGTGTTGAGGGTGCTCGCAGCATCCTCCATGACGTCAGCTAATAACTCCACCACTGTGTGTTGTGTTTAGGGGCTAGCAGCATCCTCCATGACGTCAGCTAATAACTCCACCACTGTGTGTTGTGTTTAGGGGGCTAGCAGCATCCTCCATGACGTCAGCTAATAACTCCACCACTGTGTGTTGTGTTGAGGGGGCTAGCAGCATCCTCCATGACGTCAGCTAATAACTCCACCACTGTGTGTTGTGTTGAGGGGGCTAGCAGCATCCTCCATGACGTCAGCTAATAACTCCACCACTGTGTGTTGTGTTGAGGGTGCTAGCAGCATCCTCCATGACAGCTAAGGTTCAAATGGTTACGGAGCCAGAAATGTGTAAATGTTGTCTATATCAGCATGGAGAGCAAGCAAAAGAGACATACACAAACTCACACATAAATGCAAACGCACACATACCAAACGCACACATACCATACCACAAAAACATTGTTGTCTTTGTGTAACACCACCGACTACGGTGAGCGAGCCAAAGTGTTAGGATACACCCCTTCTAGTATGTCCTGGTGCCAAACACTGTTCATCCCAGTATATTTCACGATGATGAATGGAAGTGTTTTCAAGTGGATACTCATATTCTCTTGCCAGATTTCAACACACTATCTGCAGCTGGTATATCCATCATTGGATTTAAAGAACCGTTCTCACACCTTTGATTTACAGAAACCGACATCTCTTCAGATGGCGTAAGAACTAAATGTGCTTACGGTGGAGATTTGAAAAGTCATATTAGCCAACAATCCACATAGCAATTAGCCTGCTTCTCAGATATAGAGAAACAGATGGCATGAACAGTACTACAGATTGTTAATAATCTGACTAAACCAGAAAATGTATAGTAATGATTATAAAATACTCTCGCTCTTTCCCTTCGTGTCAGGGAGATGATTTATGGTCTTTATGGGAACCACTAGATGAACCACATTTATTCTCTACGCCCCTACCGCTGCCATTCTCTCTGCTGGTGTTTATGTTTGGTTTCGTGGTCACGGTTGAATGGGAACTGAAAAGGAGTGGTGATTAAGATTCAGGATTATTGAATTTCAACAGTTCTCAAATGTAGATTTATCGCCCCGTAAGAGGTGGCCTGGCCGTCTCGCTGCTTTGTTTCTTTACTGAGGACGTTGAACCAACAAATAGTGATTAGCAGGTAGAATAACTGCTAATTAGCCTTGAAAAACACCCTTGGAAGTCAGGGGAGAGGCTTGCAGGTTGTCCATATATTCAATGCATTAGACCACTTGTTGGGCCTACTACAGTGATTTATGGAGACGTTTTCTAGCAGAAAATAACATCCCCCTGCCACAGATGCTCTGTATATTGCTCATGCCACTTATAACAAATGATGAATTCGATATGAGTGGGCAGCTTCTATCAACGATAATCATTATATCTGTAAAAATGTCTAACCTGAAACCTCCTCCTAATGGCATCACCATGGAGACCGTGATGACAGAGTTCCAGGTGTGAGGAGGGGGAAATAGTCATGGGAGCGAAGGTTGTGACGGGGTTTGGAGACACATCATTGAATATCAGCGCTCTAAGCAGTGGTAAATAACATTGGTGTGCTGATACTTCCCACTGAAACTATTTCCTACTGATGGTCGGGGTTACCTAGGAAACCATACAAGGAGGAATCTGGATAGTGAAACAGGGGCAATAAGACAGGTGGTCTATGGGGAAATTCCATACTATGTGTGCAAATATTCATGTGCAAGCATAGTACATATGCATAGGCCTGCAACTGCAACATGCTACACACACACACACACACACACACATAAACACACACACTCACACACATACATACATACAAGCACATACACACGTACACACTTACACGCATGCAGGCATGCCCTGAATCTATATTTGTTTTCTTTTCATGTCAGAGACAATACTGAGGCTCTTGCTTTTGTTAGAGACGCATCACAGGAGCTGTATGAAGTATATATATATGGAAGCTGACAACATAAGAAATGCAACTCGGCACAATATAGTCAATATGCATGTAGACACCAGAGCAGTCAAGTAGCACAGCTACTCTATACACTGACTAGATCGTCTTGTTGTTGCCATTGCTGTTCTTGTTCTTGTTGTTCTTGTTGTTCTTGTGTTTTAGTGACTTGAGTGTTTTCTGTCGGACGACTGTTCAGTTGCTGTGTTGTCAGAAGAGAAAAGTGACCACCGTGTCTCTTTACTTGATGACTTGGAAGCTTGTCGCCTCCCCCTGTCCTCAATCACTCCACCCTCGTTAATTAGCAAGTTCTCTTCTCTTCCAATTAAGGAAGCATTAAGGAGAAGAACAACACAACTCACAACCCATCTGCCTGTATAGCTACAGTAAATATAATGTATTCACAACAGAGAGATCTCTGCGTCCCAAATGGAAAGGAAAGGCACCCTATTTCATATGTAGTGCCCTACTTTTGTCCAGGGCCCATAGAGTGCACCAAATATGTAATATAGCGCCAT